>NC_064930.1:5435000-5740000 GCF_023897955.1 Schistocerca gregaria | reverse complement strand
TCTCCGCCCTTTGGATGACCCCACCCCTCCTGGCAATTCCCTCCGTCCTCCCCCCTCCGCAGAGGACATCATCAGGTTCGTCACAATAGTGCTCCAGAACGTCCATCCCTTTCAGCGTCCCCACACCCTCCACCAGATTTCCCTCGCTGCCCGTTCCGTGTTCCACCTCAACACCTACGCCACCTATTCCCACAACCAGGCCCATTTCACCTTCTCCCGTCTCGACACCCTCGTTTAAATTCCCATTATGGCACGACAGCACCGTCTCCTGTTCAATAACATCCGCTCCCTTCCCACCAACAAGCACCTCCTTATGCATACCCTTACGACCCACCGTGTGGATGCCTTCCTTCTGAACGAAACCTTTCTTCAGCCCCACCACACCGTCCACACCTCGCCCTACCTCCTTCACCGGTCTGACAATCCACTCCAGATAGCGCGTGGCGGAGTTGCCATTGGCCACCACCGCCAGATCCCTGTCCGGCTCCAACCCCTCCTTCCTGACCCCACAGAACACTTGATCCTTAGTCTCTTCTTCCCCGGCCTTACCCTTACCTGTGCCACCATCTATGTCCGCCCCGCTGCACCTATTCCTTTCGACTTCCTTTCCCACATCGACCGTACCTTCTCCTCCTACGTGATCGCCGCCGACCTTAACATCCATAGTCGTTCTGCCGCCCAGTTACGGCGGTGGCATCGGTTCCTTGCCACCCTTCAAGGCGACGTCCTTCCAATTCCCCAACACACCCGCCCTGAATCCAATACCACTCCCGATGTCGTCCTAGCCTCCCCCACCCTGCTTGGCCGCATAGCGGTGGACGTCCTTGATCCCATTGGCAGTGACCATCTCCCTGTCCTCCTCACTGTATCAGACGGTCGTCGCCCCCGTCCCGACCCGCGCCATGACCCTCCCCCGAAATATGTCCATGACTACTCCCGTGCCAACTGGAATGCCTACCGGGACTCCCTTGCTCTCCAGGTCGATAGCCACCCCCTCACCTACCACCAACCTGATGACGTTACCCGTGCTGCCTCCTTTCTCCAGCAGACCTTGTCTGAGGCCGTGGAGGCCCACGTCCCTACCATTGCCATCCATCCGCACCGCCCCACCTTACCCCCACAGGCCGTCCTTCTCCTGCGTGAATCCCGCCGGCTCTACCGTGCCTTCCTTCACACACGTGACCAGGACACACTACGACGCCACCGGCAACTACAGCGACACATCAGGAACTTACTCACGGCAAAGAAACGCCGGGACTGGCGACAGACATGCACCCGTCTTAATGCCACCTTACCTATCAACTCGTCCAAGTACTGGTCAGCCTTCCGCCGCCTTACCGGATCTAAACCCTCTCCCTACTACCCTCTCCTTCATGATGACCACCCCTTCCCTGATGCCCTTAGTAAGGCCAACCATTTCGCCTCCTACCTCTCCGATATCCTTACCATCCCTGACGATCCCCAGTTCGATTATTCCCTCTTTCCTGATGTCCGTGATCGAACTGATACCTCTGTCCCCCCGCTTGCTCCTGGCTTCCAGTACTTGGACAACATCACACACACAGAACTAAATACCCCAATCACCACTCAAGATATCATTGCTACACTTCGCCCTAAACGCAACACTGCTCCCGGTCACGATCGTGTTACTTACCGTCACCTCCGTGAAGCTCCTGCCTCCTTCCTCTCCACATTGGCCAGGCTCTACAATGTGGTCCTGTCCACCGGCTACTACCCCGACCTGTGGAAAACCTCCCGGATCCTGATGTTCCTCAAGCCCGACAAACCGCCTTCCGCTGTCTCCTCCTACCGTCCCATCAGCCTTACCTCGGTCTTCAGCAAGGTCCTGGAATCCATTCTTACCCGCCGCCTACACAAGCACCTTCACCAACACCGCCTCCTCCCCCCTACCCAATGTGGCTTCCGGCCGTCCTTCTCAGCCGATGACCTCCTCCTTCACCTCACTCACCTCCTCTCCGAACAACTCAATTCCCGTCGTTCCGCCATCTTCCTTTCCCTCGACCTCGAACGCGCATATGACCGTGTGTGGCATTCCGGTCTCCTTTTCAAGCTCCAAACCTTTGCTCTTCCTCTCAACTATGTCCGTCTGGTCGCTTCCTTCCTTTCCCACCGTCCTTCCTATGTCACCATCCACAACACTGATTCCTACACCTTCTACCCCTCCGCCGGTGTGCCCCAAGGTTCCGTCCTTTCCCCTCTTCTCTACCTCCTTTACACGGCAGACATGCCTCCACCTGCACCTCCCCTACACCTTCTCCAGTACGCCGATGACACTGCCTTCCTTGCCCTCGCTCCCACCCTGCAACGCTCCCAGCACCTTCTCCAATCCTATCTTGACCGGTTCACCACTTGGTGTAACCAGTGGTTGCTCAAGGTCAATCCTTCCAAGACCCAGGCGATCATTGTAGGCAAAACCACTCGTTCCTTCCGTCTCCTTGATTTCTATCTTACTATTTATGGCCGTCCCATCACCCTCACACCTACTCTCAAGTACCTTGGTGTCACCCTCGACCGTCGCCTCTCCTGGAACCCACATCTCCGGACGATCCAAGCCAAGGCCCGCTCCCGCCTCCGCCTCCTTAAGCTCCTTTCTGGCCGTACATGGGGTCTGGACCCTTCCACCATCCTCTACACCTACAAGTCCCTCATCCGTCCTATCCTTTGCTATGCTCATCCCGCCTGGATCTCTGCCCCTCCTACCTTCTACAAGTCCATTCAGATCCTAGAACGCCATGCGCTCCGCCTCGCCTATCGCATCCGTCTCCCTTCCCCCACGCGGATCCTCTATGACCTGATTCCCTTCCCGCACCTCCTCCTTTTCCTCGAACGGTTACGGATCCTCTACACCTCCCGCAAGCTTGATCCTCCACACCCTCTTGTCTCTCCCATCCTCTCCCACCCCAACCCGCTGCCGCGCCTGCATTCCTATATCCCACCTGCTCTCCATCTTTACACCCTCCACACCCTCTCCCTCGGTGGCTTCCGTCAACTCCCCCTCCCTGATGATGCCCTCCTCCCCTCCATCTACCCCTCCTACCAACTTTGAGCCTTACCTTCCCTCTCCTCTCCTTTTCCTGTGGGCACCCTCTCTCCCTTCTCTCCCTCCCTCCCCTCCCCTTTCTCCTTGGGCTTCCACTCCCCCTACCCTCCCCCTTCTCCTCCATCCCTCTCCTCCACTGGCATCTTCCCCTCCCCCTCTCTCTCCTCTTCCCCACACCTTTTCCCCTTGGCAGGCCACGACTCTGCTGTCTTCCATCAGTTACTTTCATCGTCCTACGCCGAAGACCATCGCATGTGTTTGTGCCTCGACTCTCCTGCAGTGTGTTTGTGTTTCGTCGTTTGTGCTCCGCTGGTTCACGTGTGGCCATCTGCCATCTGCGTTTGTGCACCGTGTTTCTCCGCTTTTATCCATTGTGCTACGCACGTGACCGACTCCGTTTTAACTCTGTTTTGTCTACTGTTTGTACCCCGCCGTCTTGATTGTTTTTATATCTCACTCATCTCTGTTCTGTGTATACTCTGAGGCCGAAGAGCGGCATACTTGGTCCGCTGCCGGCCTACCTGTTTGTCACAGGTATTAAAATCACAATAAAGGAAAAAAAAAAAGCGTGAGCGTTGCTTGAGCGTCGTGTAAAGTCGGCTGCAGGGGTGATTGCCAAGTTTGGGCAGCGTTTCGTAGTATATCAGTGCAATGAAGACGTGTCCCAGTGTTTCGCAGTTGGACGACAAGAGTTTTACACAGTAGCAAAGAGCGAGGCACTGAGTTGGCATGAACAATGGAGAGCACAATGGGGCTCGAGATGTGCTTGTTACCTCAGGTGCTGTGTGATTGTCAACAAGGAGTGAAATGGACCAATTTGTGACCGCCCTTTCAATTTAAGACGTTAAAAACAGACGGAATTTGCATTCGTAATAGCAGAGCATCGGAACTACTTGGAACTCTTGTGTATATGAACGTGTCCGCGCCTTTGTACTCTGGTACCTTCGCCGCTACAAACCATCCAACCATCGTGCCCGTGCACAACAGAGTCGCAAAGAATGGAGAATAGCCAGGCTTGGTCGTGTGTGCAGCCGTAGCTCAGTTGGAAGATCGTTTGCTTAGCGTGTGAAAGGTTTCGGGTTCAATCCCCGGCTCCTCCTTGTTTTGTGGTCAGTGCATGGTAAGTGTTGGTCGCGGCGAACATAAAGGCACGCAAGAAGTTGCAAAACCACCATCACAGACTGATATGATGTATACTGTCATCAGGAGAGCCAGATGTAAGTGTGGGGACCGGCTGTAATCGAGGTGTCATCGAGAGCAGACCTGTCTTAGGTATCACGGCATAACGTCATTGAAGTCTAGAGAGTGGACAACACGTTCGTCTTACTCAGAGCGTTGTCCGAACTCTTTTTTTGACGTTATGCGTGCCACTTTCATTGTGGCCAACTACGATTCGATACAGAATGCACGAAACCTGAAAGACACCCTCACTGATACATAGAAAGTGTCGTTTGTCTGCGGAATAATGGGAGTGCAAGGGTCTGTGACGTTGATATGGCTGTATGTAGCACTATTAGTCAACGGGGGGGTGGGCGTAGCTCAGATGGTAGAGCTTAGCGTGCGAGAGGTACTGGGATCGATACCCAGCGCCTCCAGAATTTTTAACACACCTACAAGCGCACCTTGCCATGCAAGTGGAATAATTCCCAACCAGCAGAGGTGTCTAGGCAGATACAAGCGAACGATTAGCATCCACAATTGTCAAGCGTGCTTTTATTCGTGCGCAGGAAGCACCCTCCTCCCACACCTACACTTAATTTAGAAACAGTACAAATGTTCCCATAAGATTCTCAAGCCTACGTCGGAAAGATCTGCCTTGCCCCGAGTTCACGTAAATCCCACTGCACGTTCCCATTCTTTGCGTGCAGTCGGCTGCTACTGGTGTCGCTGGTTGTGACTGCTGATAACAGATGCCGTAGCAACCAATTCATGGAGTGAGTTGTATGTTTTGCGATAGTCTGTCTCTGACAAGCAAGCACAGGTGATACAGGTGCGAACACAGGAAGCTTGCAGCCCCTCGTTGCCTGCAGACACAGAGCAGCCACACTAGGAGAGCGGCCTAAGCCGTAGGCGAAATGTGCTCATTCGCTTTGGCGCGACGTCGAACTATAAATAAGGCTCTCACTAGCGTGAGCGTCGTGTAAAGTCGGAAAAGTCGTCTTCAGGGGTGATTGCCAAGTTTGGGCAGCGTTTCGTAGTATATCAGTGCAATGAAGCCGTGTCCCAGTGTTTCGCAGTTGGACGACAAGAGTTTTACACAGTAGCAAAGAGCGAGGCACTGAGTTGGCATGAGCAATGGAGAGCACAATGGGGCTCGAGATGTGCTTGTTACTTCAGGTGCTGTGTGATTGTCGACAAGGAGTGAAATGGACCAATTTGTGACCGCCCTTTCAATTTAAGACGTTAAAAACAGACGGAATTTGCATTCGTCATACCAGAGCATCGGGACTACTTGGAACTCTTGTGTATATGAACGTGTCCGCGCCTTTGTACTGTGGTACCTTCGCCGCTACAAACCAACCAACCATCGTGCCCGTGCACAACAGAGTCGCAAAGAATGGAGTATAGCCAGGCTTGGTCGTGTGTGCAGCCGTAGCTCAGTTGGCAAATCGTTCGCGTAGCGTGTGAATGGTCTCGGGTTCAATCCCCGGCTCCTCCATGTTTTGTGGTCAGTGCATGGTAAGTGTTGGTCGCGGCGAACATAAAGGCACGCAAGAAGTTGCAAAACCAGCGTCACAGACTGATATGATGTATAGTGTCATCAGGAGTGCCAGATGTAAGTGTGGGGACCGGCTGTTATCGAGGTGTCATCGAGTGCAGATCTGTCTTAGGTATTGAAGTCTAGAGAGTGGACAACACGTTCGTCTTACTCAGAGCGGTGTCCGAACTCTATTTCCGACGTTATGCGTGCCACTTTCATTGTGGCCAACTACGATTCGATACAGAATGCACGAAACCTGAAAGACACCCTCACTGATACATAGAAAGTGACGTTTGTCTGCGGAATAATGGGAGTGCAAGGGTATGTGACGTTGATATGGCTGTATGTAGCACTATTAGTCAACGGGGGGGGGGGGGGGGGTGGGCGTAGCTCAGATGGTAGTAGAGCTTAGCGTGCGAGAGGTACTGGGATCGATACCCAGCGCCTCCAGAATTTTTAACACACCTACAAGCGCACCTTGCCATGCAAGTGGAATAATTCCCAACCAGCAGAGGTGTCTAGGCAGATACAAGCGAACGATTAGCATCCACAATTGTCAAGCGTGCTTTTATTCGTGCGCAGGAAGCACCCTCCTCCCACACCTACACTTAATTTAGAAACAGTACAAATGTTCCAATAAGATTCTCAAGCCTACGTCGGAAAGATCTGCCTTGCGCCGAGTTCACGTAAATCCCACTGCACGTTCCCATTCTTTGCGTGCAGTCGGCTGCTACTGGTGTTGCTGGTTGTGACTGCTGATAACAGATGCCGTAGCAATCAATTCATGGAGTGAGTTGTATGTTTTGCGATAGTCTGTCTCTGACAAGCAAGCACAGGTGATATAGGTGCGAACACAGGAAGCTTGCAGCCGCTCGTTGCCTGCAGACACAGAGCAGCCACACTAGGAGAGCGGCCTAAGCCGTAGGCGAAATGTGCTCATTCGCTTTGGCGCGACGTCGAACTATAAATAAGGCTGTCACTAGCGTGAGCGTCGTGTAAAGTCGGCTGCAGGGGTGATTGCCAAGTTTGGGCAGCGTTTCGTAGTATATCAGTGCAATGAAGACGTGTCCCAGTGTTTCGCAGTTGGACGACAAGAGTTTTACACAGTAGCAAAGAGCGAGGCACTGAGTTGGCATGAACAATGGAGAGCACAATGGGGCTCGAGATGTGCTTGTTACCTCAGGTGCTGTGTGATTGTCGACAAGGAGTGAAATGGACCAATTTGTGACCGCCCTTTCAATTTAAGACGTTAAAAACAGAGGGAATTTGCATTCGTAATACCAGAGCATCGGAACTACTTGGAACTCTTGTGTATATGAACGTGTCCGCGCCTTTGTACTCTGGTACCTTCGCCGCTACAAACCAACCAACCATCGTGCCCGTGCACATCAGAGTCGCAAAGAATGGAGAATAGCCAGGCTTGGTCGTGTGTGCAGCCGTAGCTCAGTTGGCAGATCGTTCGCTTAGCGTGTGAAAGGTCTCGGGTTCAAACCCCGGCTCCTCCATGTTTTGTGGTCAGTGCATGGTAAGTGTTGGTCGCGGCGAACATAAAGGCACGCAAGAAGTTACAAAACCAGCGTCACAGACTGATATGATGTATACTGTCATCAGGAGAGCCAGATGTAAGTGTGGGGCCGGCTGTTATCGAGGTGTCATCGAGTGCTGACCTGTCTTAGGTATCACGGCATAACGTCATTGAAGTCTAGAGAGTGGACAACACGTTCGTCTTACTCAGAGCGGTGTCCGAACTCTATTTTCGACGTTATGCGTGCCACTTTCATTGTGGCCAACTACGATTCGATACAGAATGCACGAAACCTGAAAGACACCCTCACTGATACACAGAAAGTGTCGTTTGTCTGCGGAATAATGGGAGTGCAAGGGTCTGTGACGTTGATATGGCTGTATGTAACACTATTAGTCAACGGGGGGGTGGGCGTAGCTCAGATGGTAGAGCGCTCGCTTAGCGTGCGAGAGGTACTGGGATCGATACCCAGCGCCTCCAGAATCTTTAACACACCTACAAGCGCACCTTGCCATGCAAGTGGAATAATTCCCAACCAGCAGAGGTGTCTAGGCAGATACAAGCGAACGATTAGCAACCACAATTGTCAAGCGTGCTTTTATTCGTGCGCAGGAAGCACCCTCCTCCCACACCTACACTTAATTTAGAAACAGTACAAATGTTCCCATAAGATTCTCAAGCCTACGTCGGAAAGATCTGCCTTGCGCCGAGTTCACGTAAATCCCACTGCACGTTCCCATTCTTTGCGTGCAGTCGGCTGCTACTGGTGTTGCTGGTTGTGACTGCTGATAACAGATGCCGTAGCAATCAATTCATGGAGTGAGTTGTATGTTTTGCGATAGTCTGTCTCTGACAAGCAAGCACAGGTGATATAGGTGCGAACACAGGAAGCTTGCAGCCCCTCGTTGCCTGCAGACACAGAGCAGCCACACTAGGAGAGCGGCCTAAGCCGTAGGAGAAATGTGCTCATTCGCTTTGGCGCGAAGTCGAACTATAAATAAGGCTGTCACTAGCGTGAGCGTCGTGTAACGTCGGAAAAGTCGGCTGCAGGGGTGATTGCCAAGTTTGGGCAGCGTTTCGTAGTATATCAGTGCAATGAAGACGTGTCCTAGTGTTTCGCAGTTGGACGACAAGAGTTTTACACAGTAGCAAAGAGCGAGGCACTGAGTTGGCATGAACAATGGAGAGCACAATGGGGCTCGAGATGTGCTTGTTACCTCAGGTGCTGTGTGATTGTCGACAAGGAGTGAAATGGACCAATTTGTGACCGCCCTTTCAATTTAAGACGTTAAAAACAGACGGAATTTGCATTCGTAATACCAGAGCATCGGAACTACTTGGAACTCTTGTGTATATGAACGTGTCCGCGCCTTTGTACTCTGGTACCTTCGCCGCTACAAACCAACCAACCATCGTGCCCGTGCACAACAGAGTCGCAAAGAATGGAGAATAGCCAGGCTTGGTCGTGTGTGCAGCCGTAGCTCAGTTGGCAGATCGTTCGCTTAGCGTGTGAAAAGTCTCCGGTTCAATCCCCGGCTCCTGCATGTTTTGTGGTAAGTGCATGGTAAGTGTTGGTCGCGGCGAACATAAAGGCACGCAAGAAGTTGCAAAACCACCGTCACAGACTGATATGATGTATACTGTCATCAGGAGAGCCAGATGTAAGTGTGGGGACCGGCTGTTATCGAGGTTTCATCGAGTGCAGACCTGTCTTAGGTATCACGGCATAGCGTCATTGAAGTCTAGAGAGTGGACAACACGTTCGTCTTACTCAGAGCGGTGTCCGAACTCTATTTTCGACGTTATGCGTGCCACTTTCATTGTGGCCAACTACGATTCGATACAGAATGCACGAAACCTGAAAGACACCCTCACTGATACATAGAAAGTGTCGTTTGTCTGCGGAATAATGGGAGTGCAAGGGTCTGTGACGTTGATATGGCTGTATGTAGCACTATTAGTCAACGGGGGGGTGGGCGTAGCTCAGATGGTAGTAGAGCTTAGCGTGCGAGAGGTACTGGGATCGATACCCAGCGCCTCCAGAATTTTTAACACACCTACAAGCGCACCTTGCCATGCAAGTGGAATAATTCCCAACCAGCAGAGGTGTCTAGGCAGATACAAGCGAACGATTAGCATCCACAATTGTCAAGCGTGCTTTTATTCGTGCGCGGGAAGCACCCTCCTCCCACACCTACACTTAATTTAGAAACAGTACAAATGTTCCCATAAGATTCTCAAGCCTACGTCGGAAAGATCTGCCTTGCGCCGAGTTCACGTAAATCCCACTGCACGTTCCCATTCTTTGCGTGCAGTCGGCTGCTACTGGTGTTGCTGGTTGTGACTGCTGATAACAGATGCCGTAGCAATCAATTCATGGAGTGAGTTGTATGTTTTCGAATAGTCTGTCTCTGACAAGGAAGCACAGGTGATATAGGTGCGAACACAGGAAGCTTGCAGCCCCTCGTTGCCTGCAGACACAGAGCAGCCACACTAGGAGAGCGGCCTAAGCCGTAGGCGAAATGTGCTCATTCGCTTTGGCGCGACGTCGAACTATAAATAAGGCTGTCACTAGCGTGAGCGTTGCTTGAGCGTCGTGTAAAGTCGGCTGCAGGGGTGATTGCCAAGTTTGGGCAGCGTTTCGTAGTATATCAGTGCAATGAAGACGTGTCCCAGTGTTTCGCAGTTGGACGACAAGAGTTTTACACAGTAGCAAAGAGCGAGGCACTGAGTTGGCATGAGCAATGGAGAGCACAATGGGGCTCGAGATGTGCTTGTTACCTCAGGTGCTGTGTGATTGTCGACAAGGAGTGAAATGGACCAATTTGTGACCGCCCTTTCAATTTAAGACGTTAAAAACAGACGGAATTTGCATTCGTAATACCAGAGCATCGGAACTACATGGAACTCTTGTGTATATGAACGTGTCCGCGCCTTTGTACTCTGGTACCTTCGCCGCTACAAACCAACCAACCATCGTGCCCGTGCACAACAGAGTCGCAAAGAATGGAGAATAGCCAGGCTTGGTCGTGTGTGTAGCCGTAGCTCAGTTGGCAGATCGTTCGCTTAGCGTGTGAATGGTCTCGGGTTAAATCCCCGGCTCCTCCATGTTTTGTGGTCAGTGCATGGTAAGTGTTGGTCGCGGCGAACATAAAGGCACGCAAGAAGTTGCAAAACCAGCGTCATAGACTGATATGATGTATACTGTCATCAGGAGTGCCAGATGTAAGTGTGGGTACCGGCTGTTATCGAGGTGTCATCGAGTGCAGATCTGTCTTAGGTATCACGGCATAACGTCATTGAAGTCTAGAGAGTGGACAACACGTTCGTCTTACTCAGAGCGGTGTCCGAACTCTATTTTCGACGTTATGCGTGCCACTTTCATTGTGGCCAACTACGATTCGATACAGAATGCACGAAACCTGAAAGACACCCTCACTGATACACAGAAAGTGTCGTTTGTCTGCGGAATAATGGGAGTGCAAGGGTCTGTGACGTTGATATGGCTGTATGTAACACTATTAGTCAACGGCGGGGTGGGCGTAGCTCAGATGGTAGAGCGCTCGCTTAGCGTGCGAGAGGTACTGGGATCGATACCCAGCGCCTCCAGAATCTTTAACACACCTACAAGCGCACCTTGCCATGCAAGTGGAATAATTCCCAACCAGCAGAGGTGTCTAGGCAGATACAAGCGAACGATTAGCATCCACAATTGTCAAGCGTGCTTTTATTCGTGCGCGGGAAGCACCCTCCTCCCACACCTACACTTAATTTAGAAACAGTACAAATGTTCCCATAAGATTCTCAAGCCTACGTCGGAAAGATCTGCCTTGCGCCGAGTTCACGTAAATCCCACTGCACGTTCCCATTCTTTGCGTGCAGTCGGCTGCTACTGGTGTTGCTGGTTGTGACTGCTGATAACAGATGCCGTAGCAATCAATTCATGGAGTGAGTTGTATGTTTTCGAATAGTCTGTCTCTGACAAGGAAGCACAGGTGATATAGGTGCGAACACAGGAAGCTTGCAGCCCCTCGTTGCCTGCAGACACAGAGCAGCCACACTAGTAGAGCGGCCTAAGCCGTAGGCGAAATGTGCTCATTCGCTTTGGCGCGACGTCGAACTATAAATAAGGCTGTCACTAGCGTGAGCGTTGCTTGAGCGTCGTGTAAAGTCGGCTGCAGGGGTGATTGCCAAGTTTGGGCAGCGTTTCGTAGTATATCAGTGCAATGAAGACGTGTCCCAGTGTTTCGCAGTTGGACGACAAGAGTTTTACACAGTAGCAAAGAGCGAGGCACTGAGTTGGCATGAGCAATGGAGAGCACAAAGGGGCTCGAGATGTGCTTGTTACCTCAGGTGCTGTGTGATTGTCGACAAGGAGTGAAATGGACCAATTTGTGACCGCCCTTTCAATTTAAGACGTTAAAAACAGACGGAATTTGCATTCGTAATACCAGAGCATCGGAACTACATGGAACTCTTGTGTATATGAACGTGTCCGCGCCTTTGTACTCTGGTACCTTCGCCGCTACAAACCAACCAACCATCGTGCCCGTGCACATCAGAGTCGCAAAGAATGGAGAATAGCCAGGCTTGGTCGTGTGTGTAGCCGTAGATCAGTTGGCAGATCGTTCGCTTAGCGTGTGAATGGTCTCGGGTTAAATCCCCGGCTCCTCCATGTTTTGTGGTCAGTGCATGGTAAGTGTTGGTTGCGGCGAACATAAAGGCACGCAAGAAGTTGCAAAACCAGCGTCATAGACTGATATGATGTATACTGTCATCAGGAGTGCCAGATGTAAGTGTGGGGACCGGCTGTTGTCGAGGTGTCATCGAGTGCAGATCTGTCTTAGGTATCACGGCATAATGTCATTGAAGTCTAGAGAGTGGACAACACGTTCGTCTTACTCAGAGCGGTGTCCGAACTCTATTTTCGACGTTATGCGTGCCACTTTCATTGTGGCCAACTACGATTCGATACAGAATGCACGAAACCTGAAAGACACCCTCACTGATACACAGAAAGTGTCGTTTGTCTGCGGAATAATGGGAGTGCAAGGGTCTGTGACGTTGATATGGCTGTATGTAGCACTATTAGTCAACGGGGGGGTGGGCGTAGCTCAGATGGTAGAGCGCTCGCTTAGCGTGCGAGAGGTACTGGGATCGATACCCAGCGCCTCCAGAATCTTTAACACACCTACAAGCGCACCTTGCCATGCAAGTGGAATAATTCCCAACCAGCAGAGGTGTCTAGGCAGATACAAGCGAACGATTAGCATCCACATTTGTCAAGCGTGCTTTTATTCGTGCGCAGGAAGCACCCTCCTCCCACACCTACACTTAATTTAGAAACAGTACAAATGTTCCCATAAGATTCTCAAGCCTACGTCGGAAAGATCTGCCTTGCGCGGAGTTCACGTAAATCCCACTGCACGTTCCCATTCTTTGCGTGCAGTCGGCTGCTACTGGTGTTGCTGGTTGTGACTGCTGATAACAGATGCCGTAGCAATCAATTCATGGAGTGAGTTGTATGTTTTGCGATAGTCTGTCTCTGACAAGCAAGCACAGGTGATATAGGTGCGAACACAGGAAGCTTGCAGCCCCTCGTTGCCTGCAGACACAGAGCAGCCACACTAGGAGAGCGGCCTAAGCCGTAGGCGAAATGTGCTCATTCGCTTTGGCGCGACGTCGAACTATAAATAAGGCTGTCACTAGCGTGAGCTTCGTGTAAAGTCGGAAAAGTTGGCTGCAGGGGTGATTGCCAAGTTTGGGCAGCGTTTCGTAGTATATCAGTGCAATGAAGACGTGTCCTAGTGTTTCGCAGTTGGACGACAAGAGTTTTACACAGTAGCAAAGAGCGAGGCACTGAGTTGGCATGAGCAATGGAGAGCACAAAGGGGCTCGAGATGTGCTTGTTACCTCAGGTGCTGTGTGATTGTCGACAAGGAGTGAAATGGACCAATTTGTGACCGCCCTTTCAATTTAAGACGTTAAAAACAGACGGAATTTGCATTCGTAATACCAGAGCATCGGAACTACATGGAACTCTTGTGTATATGAACGTGTCCGCGCCTTTGTACTCTGGTACCTTCGCCGCTACAAACCAACCAACCATCGTGCCCGTGCACAACAGAGTCGCAAAGAATGGAGAATAGCCAGGCTTGGTCGTGTGTGTAGCCGTAGCTCAGTTGGCAGATCGTTCGCTTAGCGTGTGAATGCTCTCGGGTTAAATCCCCGGCTCCTCCATGTTTTGTGGTCAGTGCATGGTAAGTGTTGGTCGCGGCGAACATAAAGGCACGCAAGAAGTTGCAAAACCAGCGTCACAGACTGATATGATGTATACTGTCATCAGGAGAGCCAGATGTAAGTGTGGGGACCGGCTGTTATCGAGGTGTCATCGAGTGCAGATCTGTCTTAGGTATCACGGCATAACGTCATTGAAGTCTAGAGAGTGGACAACACGTTCGTCTTACTCAGAGCGGTGTCCGAACTCTATTTTCGACGTTATGCGTGCCACTTTCATTGTGGCCAACTACGATTCGATACAGAATGCACGAAACCTGAAAGTCACCCTCACTGATACACAGAAAGTGTCGTTTGTCTGCGGAATAATGGGAGTGCAAGGGTCTGTGACGTTGATATGGCTGTATGTAGCACTATTAGTCAACGGGGGGGTGGGCGTAGCTCAGATGGTAGAGCGCTCGCTTAGCGTGCGAGAGGTACTGGGATCGATACCCAGCGCCTCCAGAATCTTTAACACACCTACAAGCGCACCTTGCCATGCAAGTGGAATAATTCCCAACCAGCAGAGGTGTCTAGGCAGATACAAGCGAACGATTAGCATCCACAATTGTCAAGCGTGCTTTTATTCGTGCGCAGGAAGCACCCTCCTCCCACACTTACACTTAATTTAGAAACAGTACAAATGTTCCCATAAGATTCTCAAGCCTACGTCGGAAAGATCTGCCTTGCGCCGAGTTCACGTAAATCCCACTGCACGTTCCCATTCTTTGCGTGCAGTCGGCTGCTACTGGTGTTGCTGGTTGTGACTGCTGATAACAGATGCCGTAGCAATCAATTCATGGTGAGAGTTGTATGTTTTGCGATAGCCTGTCTCTGACAAGCAAGCACAGGTGATATAGGTGCGAACACAGGAAGCTTGCAGCCCCTCGTTGCCTGCAGACACAGAGCAGCCACACTAGGAGAGCGGCCTAAGCCGTAGGCGAAATGTGCTCATTCGCTTTGGCGCGACGTCGAACTATAAATAAGGCTGTCACTAGCGTGAGCGTTGCTTGAGCGTCGTGTAAAGTCGGCTGCAGGGGTGATTGCCAAGTTTGGGCAGCGTTTCGTAGTATATCAGTGCAATGAAGACGTGTCCCAGTGTTTCGCAGTTGGACGACAAGAGTTTTACACAGTAGCAAAGAGCGAGGCACTGAGTTGGCATGAACAATGGAGAGCACAATGGGGCTCGAGATGTGCTTGTTACCTCAGGTGCTGTGTGATTGTCGACAAGGAGTGAAATGGACCAATTTGTGACCGCCCTTTCAATTTAAGACGTAAAAACAGACGGAATTTGCATTCGTAATACCAGAGCATCGGAACTACATGGAACTCTTGTGTATATGAACGTGTCCGCGCCTTTGTACTCTGGTACCTTCGCCGCTACAAACCAACCAACCATCGTGCCCGTGCACAACAGAGTCGCAAAGAATGGAGAATAGCCAGGCTTGGTCGTGTGTGTAGCCGTAGCTCAGTTGGCAGATCGTTCGCTTAGCGTGTGAATGGACTCGGGTTAAATCCCCGGCTCCTCCATGTTTTGTGGTCAGTGCATGGTAAGTGTTGGTCGCGGCGATCTTAAAGGCACGCAAGAAGTTGCAAAACCAGCGTCACAGACTGATATGATGTATACTGTCATCAGGAGAGCCAGATGTAAGTGTGGGGACCGGCTGTTATCGAGGTGTCATCGAGTGCAGATCTGTCTTAGGTATCACGGCATAACGTCATTGAAGTCTAGAGAGTGGACAACACGTTCGTCTTACTCAGAGCGGTGTCCGAACTCTATTTTCGACGTTATGCGTGCCACTTTCATTGTGGCCAACTACGATTCGATACAGAATGCACGAAACCTGAAAGACACCCTCACTGATACACAGAAAGTGTCGTTTGTCTGCGGAATAATGGGAGTGCAAGGGTCTGTGACGTTGATATGGCTGTATGTAGCACTATTAGTCAACGTGGGGGGGGGGGGGGGGGGGCGTAGCTCAGATGGTAGAGCGCTCGCTTAGCGTGCGATAGATACTGGGATCGATACCCAGCGCCTCCAGAATCTTTAACACACCTACAAGCGCACCTTGCCATGCAAGTGGAATAATTCCCAACCAGCAGAGGTGTCTAGGCAGATACAAGCGAACGATTAGCATCCACAATTGTCAAGCGTGCTTTTATTCGTGCGCAGGAAGCACCCTCCTCCCACACCTACACTTAATTTAGAAACAGTACAAATGTTCCCAAAGATTCTCAAGCGTACGTCGGAAAGATCTGCCTTGCGCCGAGTTCACGTAAATCCCACTGCACGTTCCCATTCTTTGCGTGCAGTCGGCTGCTACTGGTGTTGCTGGTTGTGACTGCTGATAACAGATGCCGTAGCAATCAATTCATGGAGTGAGTTGTATGTTTTGCGATAGTCTGTCTCTCACAAGCAAGCACAGGTGATATATGTGCGAACACAGGAAGCTTGCAGCCCCTCGTTGCCTGCAGACACAGAGCAGCCACACTAGGAGAGCGGCCTAAGCCGTAGGCGAAATGTGCTCATTCGCTTTGGCGCGACGTCGAACTATAAATAAGGCTGTCACTAGCGTGAGCGTCGTGTAAAGTCGGAAAAGTCGGCTGCATGGGTGATTGCCAAGTTTGGGCAGCGTTTCGTAGTATATCAGTGCAATGAAGACGTGTCCCAGTGTTTCGCAGTTGGACGACAAGAGTTTTACACAGTAGCAAAGAGCGAGGCACTGAGTTGGCATGAACAATGGAGAGCACAATGGGGCTCGAGATGTGCTTGTTACCTCAGGTGCTGTGTGATTGTCGACAAGGAGTGAAATGGACCAATTTGTGACCGCCCTTTCAATTTAAGACGTTAAAAACAGACGGAATTTGCATTCGTAATACCAGAGCATCGGAACTACTTGGAACTCTTGTGTATATGAACGTGTCCGCGCCTTTGTACTGTGGTACCTTCGCCGCTACAAACCAACCAACCATCGTGCCCGTGCACAACAGAGTCGCAAAGAATGGAGAATAGCCAGGCTTGGTCGTGTGTGCAGCTGTAGCTCAGTTTGCAGATCGTTCGCTTAGCGTGTGAAAGGTCTCGGGTTCAATCCCCGGCTCCTCCATGTTTTGTGGTCAGTGCATGGTAAGTGTTGGTCGCGGCGAACATAAAGGCACGCAAGAAGTTGCAAAACCAGCGTCACAGACTGATATGATGTATACTGTCATCAGGAGAGCCAGATGTAAGTGTGGGGACCGCCTGTTATCTAGGTGTTATCGAGTGCAGATCTGTCTTAGGTATCACGGCATAACGTCATTGAAGTCTAGAGAGTGGACAACACGTTCGTCTTACTCAGAGCGGTGTCCGAACTCTATTTTCGACGTTATGCGTGCCACTTTCATTGTGGCCGACTACGATTCGATACAGAATGCACGAAACCTGAAAGACACCCTCACTGATACATAGAGAGTAGTGTTTGTCTGCGGAATATTGGGAGTGCAAGGGTCTGTGACGTTGATATGGCTGTATGTAGCACTATTAGACAGCGGGGGGGTGCGCGTAGCTCAGATGGTAGGGCGCTCGCTTAGCGTGCGAGAGGTACTGGGATCGATACCCAGCGCGTCCAGAGTTTTTAACACACCTACAAGCGCACCTTGCCATGCAAGTGGAATAATTCCCAACCAGCAGAGGTGTCTAGGCAGATACAAGCGAACGATTAGCATCCACAATTGTCAAGCGTGCTTTTATTCGTGCTCAGGAAGCACCCTCCTCCCACACCTACACTTAATTTAGAAACAGTACAAATGTTCCCATAAGATTCTCAAGCCTACGTCGGAAAGATCTGCCTTGCGCCGAGTTCACGTAAATCCCACTGCACGTTCCCATTATTTGCGTGCAGTCGGCTGCTACTAGTGTTGCTGGTTGTGACTGCTGATAACAGATGCCGTAGCAATCAATTCATGGAGTGAGTTGTATGTTTTGCGATAGTCTGTCTCTGACAAGCAAGCACAGGTGATATAGGTGCGAACACAGGAAGCTTGCAGCCCCTCGTTGCCTGCAGACACAGAGCAGCCACACTAGGAGAGCGGCCTAAGCCGTAGGCGAAATGTGCTCATTCGCTTTGGCGCGACGTCGAACTATAAATAAGGCTGTCACTAGCGTGAGCGTCGTGTAAAGTCGGAAAAGTCGGCTGCATGGGTGATTGCCAAGTTTGGGCAGCGTTTCGTAGTATATCAGTGCAATGAAGACGTGTCCCAGTGTTTCGCAGTTGGACGACAAGAGTTTTACACAGTAGCAAAGAGCGAGGCACTGAGTTGGCATGAACAATGGAGAGCACAATGGGGCTCGAGATGTGCTTGTTACCTCAGGTGCTGTGTGATTGTCGACAAGGAGTGAAATGGACCAATTTGTGACCGCCCTTTCAATTTAAGACGTTAAAAACAGACGGAATTTGCATTCGTAATACCAGAGCATCGGAACTACTTGGAACTCTTGTGTATATGAACGTGTCCGCGCCTTTGTACTGTGGTACCTTCGCCGCTACAAACCAACCAACCATCGTGCCCGTGCACAACAGAGTCACAAAGAATGGAGAATACAGAGGCTTTGTCGTGTGTGCAGCCGTAGCTCAGTTGGCAGATCGTTCGCTTAGCATGTGAAAGGTCTCGGGTTCAATCCCCGGCTCCTCCATGTTTTGTGGTCAGTGCATGGTATGTGTTGGTCGCGGCGAACATAAAGGCACGCAAGAAGTTGCAAAACCAGCGTCACAGACTGATATGATGTATACTGTCATCAGGAGAGCCAGATGTAAGTGTGGGGACCGGCTGTTATCGAGGTGTCATCGAGTGCAGATCTGTCTTAGGTATCACGGCATAACGTCATTGAAGTCTAGAGAGTGGACAACACGTTCGTCTTACTCAGAGCGGTGTCCGAACTCTATTTTCGACGTTATGCGTGCCACTTTCATTGTGGCCAACTACGATTCGATACAGAATGCACGAAACCTGAAAGACACCCTCACTGATACATAGAAAGTGTCGTTTGCCTGCGGAATAATGGGAGTGCAAGGGTCTGTGACGTTGATATGGCTGTATGTAGCACTATTAGTCAACGGGTGAGGGGGGGGCGTAGCTCAGATGGTAGAGCGCTCGCTTAGCGTGCGAGAGGTACTGGGATCGATACCCAGCGCCTCCAGAATTTTTAACACACCTTCAAGCGCACCTTGCCATGCAAGTGGAATAATTCCCAACCAGCAGAGGTGTCTAGGCAGATACAAGCGAACGATTAGCATCCACAATTGTCAAGCGTGCTTTTATTCGTGCGCAGGAAGCACTCTCCTCCCACACCTACACTTAATTTAGAAACAGTACAAATGTTCCCATAAGATTCTCAAGCCTACGTCGGAAAGATCTGCCTTGCGCCGAGTTCACGTAAATCCCACTGCACGTTCCCATTCTTTGCGTGCAGTCGGCAGCTACTGGTGTTGCTGGTTGTGACTGCTGATAACAGATGCCGTAGCAGTCAATTCATGGAGTGAGTTGTATGTTTTGCGATAGTCTGTCTCTGACAAGCAAGCACAGGTGATATAGGTGCGAACACAGGAAGCTTGCAGCCCCTCGTTGCCTGCAGACACAGAGCAGCCACACTAGGAGAGCGGCCTAAGCCGTAGGCGAAATGTGCTCATTCGCTTTGGCGCGACGTCGAACTATAAATAAGGCTGTCACTAGCGTGAGCGTCGTGGAAAGTCGGAAAAGTCGGCTGCATGGGTGATTGCCAAGTTTGGGCAGCGTTTCGTAGTATATCAGTGCAATGAAGACGTGTCCCAGTGTTTCGCAGTTGGACGACAAGAGTTTTACACAGTAGCAAAGAGCGAGGCACTGAGTTGGCATGAGCAATGGAGAGCACAATGGGGCTCGAGATGTGCTTGTTACCTCAGGTGCTGTGTGATTGTCGACAAGGAGTGAAATGGACCAATTTGTGACCGCCCTTTCAATTTAAGACGTTAAAAACAGACGGAATTTGCATTCGTAATACCAGAGCATCGGAACTACTTGGAACTCTTGTGTATATGAACGTGTCCGCGCCTTTGTACTCTGGTACCTTCGCCGCTACAAACCAACCAACCATCGTGCCCGTGCACATCAGAGTCGCAAAGAATGGAGAATAGCCAGGCTTGGTCGTGTGTGCAGCTGTAGCTCAGTTGGCAGATCGTTCGCTTAGCGTGTGAAAGGTCTCGGGTTCAATCCCCGGCTTCTCCATGTTTTGTGGTCAGTGCATGGTAAGTGTTGGTCGCGGCGAACATAAAGGCACGCAAGAAGTTGCAAAACCAGCGTCACAGACTGATATGATGTATACTGTCATCAGGAGAGCCAGATGTAAGTGTGGGGACCGGCTGTTATCGAGATGTCATCGAGTGCAGATCTGTCTTACGTATCACGGCATAACGACATTGAAGTCTAAAGAGTGGACAACACGTTCGTCTTACTCAGAGCGGTGTCCGAACTCTATTTTCGACGTTATGCGTGCCACTTTCATTGTGGCCAACTACGATTCGATACAGAATGCACGAAACCTGAAAGACACCCTCACTGATACATAGAAAGTGTCGTTTGTCTGCGGAATAATGGGAGTGCAAGGGTCTGTGACGTTGATATGGCTGTATGTAGCACTATTAGTCAACGGGGGGGTGGGCGTAGCTCAGATGGTAGAGCGCTTGCTTAGCGTGCGAGAGGTACTGGGATCGATACCCTGCGCCTCCAGAATTTTTAACACACCTTCAAGCGCACCTTGCCATGCAAGTGGAATAATTCCCAACCAGCAGAGGTGTCTAGGCAGATACAAGCGAACGATTAGCATCCACAATTGTCAAGCGTGCTTTTATTCGTGCGCAGGAAGCACCCTCCTCCCACACCTACACTTAATTTAGAAACAGTACAAATGTTCCCATAAGATTCTCAAGCCTACGTCGGAAAGATCTGCCTTGCGCCGAGTTCACGTAAATCCCACTGCACGTTCCCATTCTTTGCGTGCTGTCGGCAGCTACTGGTGTTGCTGGTTGTGACTGCTGATAACAGATGCCGTAGCAATCAATTCATGGAGTGAGTTGTATGTTTTGCGATAGTCTGTCTCTGACAAGCAAGCACAGGTGATATAGGTGCGAACACAGGAAGCTTGCAGCCCCTCGTTGCCTGCAGACACAGAGCAGCCACACTAGGAGAGCGGCCTAAGCCGTAGGCGAAATGTGCTCATTCGCTTTGGCGCGACGTCGAACTATAAATAAGGCTGTCACTAGCGTGAGCGTTGCTTGAGCGTCGTGTAAAGTCGGCTGCAGGGGTGATTGCCAAGTTTGGGCAGCGTTTCGTAGTATATCAGTGCAATGAAGACGTGTCCCAGTGTTTCGCAGTTGGACGACAAGAGTTTTACACAGTAGCAAAGAGCGAGGCACTGAGTTGGCATGAGCAATGGAGAGCACAAAGGGGCTCGAGATGTGCTTGTTACCTCAGGTGCTGTGTGATTGTCGACAAGGAGTGAAATGGACCAATTTGTGACCGCCCTTTCAATTTAAGACGTTAAAAACAGACGGAATTTGCATTCGTAATACCAGAGCATCGGAACTACTTGGAACTCTTGTGTATATGAACGTGTCCGCGCCTTTGTACTCTGGTACCTTCGCCGCTACAAACCAACCAACCATCGTGCCCGTGCACATCAGAGTCGCAAAGAATGGAGAATAGCCAGGCTTGGGCGTGTGTGCAGCCGTAGCTCAGTTGGCAGATCGTTCGCTTAGCGTGTGAAAGGTCTCGGGTTCAATCCCCGGCTCCTCCATGTTTTGTGGTCAGTGCATGGTAAGTGTTGGTCGCGGCGAACATAAAGGCACGCAAGAAGTTGCAAAACCAGCGTCACAGACTGATATGATGTACACTGTCATCTGGAGAGCCAGATGTAAGTGTGGGGACCAACTGTTATCGAGATGTCATCGAGTGCAGATCTGTCTTAGGTATCACGGCATAACGTCATTGAAGTCTAGAGAGTGGACAACACGTTCGTCTTACTCAGAGCGGTGTCCGAACTCTATTTTCGGCGTTATGCGTGCCACTTTCATTGTGGCCAACTACGATTCGATACAGAATGCACGAAACCTGAAAGACACCCTCACTGATACATAGAAAGTGTCGTTTGTCTGCGGAATAATGGGAGTGCAAGGGTCTGTGACGTTGATATGGCTGTATGTAGCACTATTAGTCAACGAGGGGGTGGGCGTAGCTCAGATGGTAGAGCGCTCGCTTAGCGTGCGAGAGGTACTGGGATCGATACCCTGCGCCTCCAGAATTTTTAACACACCTTCAAGCGCACCTTGCCATGCAAGTGGAATAATTCCCAACCAGCAGAGGTGTCTAGGCAGATACAAGCGAACGATTAGCATCCACAATTGTCAAGCGTGCTTTTATTCGTGCGGAGGAAGCACCCTCCTCCCACACCTACACTTAATATAGAAACAGTACAAATGTTCCCATAAGATTCTCAAGCCTACGTCGGAAAGATCTGCCTTGCGCCGAGTTCACGTAAATCCCACTGCACGTTCCCATTCTTTGCGTGCAGTCGGCTGCTACTGGTGTTGCTGGTTGTGACTGCTGATAACAGATGCCGTAGCAATCAATTCATGGAGTGAGTTGTATGTTTTGCGATAGTCTGTCTCTGACAAGCAAGCACAGGTGATATAGGTGCGAACACAGGAAGCTTGCAGCCCCTCGTTGCCTGCAGACACAGAGCAGCCATACTAGGAGAGCGGCCTAAGCCGTAGGCGAAATGTGCTCATTCGCTTTGGCGCGACGTCGAACTATAAATAAGGCTGTCACTAGCGTGAGCGTTGCTTGAGCGTCGTGTAAAGTCGGCTGCAGGGGTGATTGCCAAGTTTGGGCAGCGTTTCGTAGTATATCAGTGCAATGAAGACGTGTCCCAGTGTTTCGCAGTTGGACGACAAGAGTTTTACACAGTAGCAAAGAGCGAGGCACTGAGTTGGCATGAGCAATGGAGAGCACAAAGGGGCTCGAGATGTGCTTGTTACCTCAGGTGCTGTGTGATTGTCGACAAGGAGTGAAATGGACCAATTTGTGACCGCCCTTTCAATTTAAGACGTTAAAAACAGACGGAATTTGCATTCGTAATACCAGAGCATCGGAACTACTTGGAACTCTTGTGTATATGAACGTGTCCGCGCCTTTGTACTCTGGTACCTTCGCCGCTACAAACCAACCAACCATCGTGCCCGTGCACAACAGAGTCGCAAAGAATGGAGAATAGCCAGGTTTGGTCGTGTGTGCAGCCGTAGCTCAGTTGGCAGATCGTTCGCTTACCGTGTGGAAGGTCTCGGGTTCAATCCCCGGCTCCTCCGTGTTTTGTGGTCAGTGCATGGTAAGTGTTGGTCGCGGCGAACATAAAGGCACGCAAGAAGTTGCAAAACCAGCGTCACAGACTGATATGATGTATACTGTCATCAGGAGAGCCAGATGTAAGTGTGGGGACCGGCTGTTATCGAGGTGTCATCGAGTGCAGATCTGTCTTAGGTATCACGGCATAACGTCATTGAAGTCTAGAGAGTGGACAACACGTTCGTCTTACTCAGAGCGGTGTCCGAACTCTATTTTCGACGTTATGCGTGCCACTTTCATTGTGGCCAACTACGATTCGATACAGAATGCACGAAACCTGAAAGACACCCTCACTGATACATAGAAAATGTCGTTTGTCTGCGGAATAATGGGAGTGCAAGGGTCTGTGACGTTGATATGGCTGTATGTAGCACTATTAGTCAACGAGGGGGTGGGCGTAGCTCAGATGGTAGAGCGCTCGCTTAGCGTGCGAGAGGTACTGTGATCGATACCCTGCGCCTCCAGAATTTTTAACACACCTTCAAGCGCACCTTGCCATGCAAGTGGAATAATTCCCAACCAGCAGAGGTGTCTAGGCAGATACAAGCGAACGATTAGCATCCACAATTGTCAAGCGTGCTTTTATTCGTGCGCAGGAAGCACCCTCCTCCCACACCTACACTTAATATAGAAACAGTACAAATGTTCCCATAAGATTCTCAAGCCTACGTCGGAAAGATCTGCCTTGCGCCGAGTTCACGTAAATCCCACTGCACGTTCCCATTCTTTGCGTGCAGTCGGCTGCTACTGGTGTTGCTGGTTGTGACTGCTGATAACAGATGCCGTAGCAATCAATTCATGGAGTGAGTTGTATGTTTTGCGATAGTCTGTCTCTGACAAGCAAGCACAGGTGATATAGGTGCGAACACAGGAAGCTTGCAGCCCCTCGTTGCCTGCAGACACAGAGCAGCCATACTAGGAGAGCGGCCTAATCCGTAGGCGAAATGTGCTCATTCGCTTTGGCGCGACGTCGAACTATAAATAAGGCTGTCACTAGCGTGAGCGTCGTGTAAAGTCGGAAAAGTCGGCTGCATGGGTGATTGCCAAGTTTGGGCAGCGTTTCGTGGTATATCAGTGCAATGAAGACGTGTCCCAGTGTTTCGCAGTTGGACGACAAGAGTTTTACACAGTAGCAAAGAGCGAGGCACTGAGTTGGCATGAACAATGGAGAGCACAATGGGGCTCGAGATGTGCTTGTTACCTCAGGTGCTGTGTGATTGTCGACAAGGAGTGAAATGGACCAATTTGTGACCGCCCTTTCAATTTAAGACGTTAAAAACAGACGGAATTTGCATTCGTAATACCAGAGCATCGGAACTACTTGGAACTCTTGTGTATATGAACGTGTCCGCGCCTTTGTACTCTGGTACCTTCGCCGCTACAAACCAACCAACCATCGTGCCCGTGCACATCAGAGTCGCAAAGAATGGAGAATAGCCAGGCTTGGGCGTGTGTGCAGCCGTAGCTCAGTTGGCAGATCGTTCGCTTAGCGTGTGAAAGGTCTCGGGTTCAATCCCCGGCTCCTCCATGTTTTGTGGTCAGTGCATGGTAAGTGTTGGTCGCGGCGAACATAAAGGCACGCAAGAAGTTGCAAAACCAGCGTCACAGACTGATATGATGTACACTGTCATCTGGAGAGCCAGATGTAAGTGTGGGGACCAACTGTTATCGAGATGTCATCGAGTGCAGATCTGTCTTAGGTATCACGGCATAACGTCATTGAAGTCTAGAGAGTGGACAACACGTTCGTCTTACTCAGAGCGGTGTCCGAACTCTATTTTCGGCGTTATGCGTGCCACTTTCATTGTGGCCAACTACGATTCGATACAGAATGCACGAAACCTGAAAGACACCCTCACTGATACATAGAAAGTGTCGTTTGTCTGCGGAATAATGGGAGTGCAAGGGTCTGTGACGTTGATATGGCTGTATGTAGCACTATTAGTCAACGGGGGGGGGGGGGGGGGGGGGGGGGGCGTAGCTCCGATGGTAGAGCGCTCGCTTAATGTCCGAGAGGTACTGGGATCGATACCCAGCGCCTCCAGAATTTTTAACACACCTTCAAGCGCACCTTGCCATGCAAGTGGAATAATTCCCAACCAGCAGAGGTGTCTAGGCAGATACAAGCGAACGATTAGCATCCACAATTGTCAAGCGTGCTTTTATTCGTGCGCAGGAAGCACCCTCCTCCCACACCTACACTTAATTTAGAAACAGTACAAATGTTCCCATAAGATTCTCAAGCCTACGTCGGAAAGATCTGCCTTGCGCCGAGTTCACGTAAATCCCACTGCACGTTCCCATTCTTTGCGTGCAGTCGGCTGCTACTGGTGTTGCTGGTTGTGACTGCTGATAACAGATGCCGTAGCAATCAATTCATGGAGTGAGTTGTATGTTTTGCGATAGTCTGTCTCTGACAAGCAAGCACAGGTGATATAGGTGCGAACACAGGAAGCTTGCAGCCCCTCGTTGCCTGCAGACACAGAGCAGCCACACTAGGAGAGCGGCCTAAGCCGTAGGCGAAATGTGCTCATTCGCTTTGGCGCGACGTCGAACTATAAATAAGGCTGTCACTAGCGTGAGCGTCGTGTAAAGTCGGAAAAGTCGGCTGCAGGGGTGATTGCCAAGTTTGGGCAGCGTTTCGTAGTATATCAGTGCAATGAAGACGTGTCCCAGTGTTTCGCAGTTGGACGACAAGAGTTTTACACAGTAGCAAAGAGCGATGCACTGAGTTGGCATGAACAATGGAGAGCACAATGGGGCTCGAGATGTGCTTGTTACCTCAGGTGCTGTGTGATTGTCGACAAGGAGTGAAATGGACCAATTTGTGACCGCCCTTTCAATTTAAGACGTTAAAAACAGACGGAATTTGCATTCGTAATACCAGAGCATCGGAACTACTTGTAACTCTTGTGTATATGAACGTGTCCGCGCCTTTGTACTCTGGTACCTTCGCCGCTACAAACCAACCAGCCATCGTGCCCGTGCACAACAGAGTCGCAAAGAATGGAGAATAGCCAGGATTGGTCATGTGTGCAGCCGTAGCTCAGTTGGCAGATCGTTCGCTTAGCGTGTGAAAGGTCTCGGGTTCAATCCCCGGCTCCTCCATGTTTTGTGGTCAGTGCATGGTAAGTGTTGGTCGCGGCGAACATAAAGGCACCCAAGAAGTTGCAAAACCAGCGTCACAGACTGATATGATGTATACTGTCATCAGGAGAGCCAGATGTAAGTGTGGGGACCGACTGTTATCGAGGTGTCATCGAGTGCAGATCTGTCTTAGGTATCACGGCATAACGTCATTGAAGTCTAGAGAGTGGACAACACGTTCGTCTTACTCAGAGCGGTGTCCGAACTCTATTTTTGACGTTATGCGTGCCACTTTCATTGTGGCCAACTACGATTCGATACAGAATGCACGAAACCTGAAAGACACCCTCACTGATACATAGAAATTGTCGTTTGTCTGCGGAATAATGGGAGTGCAAGGGTCTGTGACGTTGATATGGCTGTATGTAGCACTATTAGTCAACGAGGGGGTGGGCGTAGCTCAGATGGTAGAGCTCTCGCTTAGCGTGCGAGAGGTACTGGGATCGATACCCAGCGCCTCCAAAATTTTAACACACCTACAAGCGCACCTTGCCATGCAAGTGGAATAATTCCCAACCAGCAGAGGTGTCTAGGCAGATACAAGCGAACGATTAGCATCCACAATTGTCAAGCGTGCTTTTGTTCGTGCGCAGGAAGCACCCTCCTCCCACACCTACACTTAATTTAGAAACAGTACAAATGTTCCCATAAGATTCTCAAGCCTACGTCGGAAAGATCTGCCTTGCGCCGAGTTCACGTAAATCCCACTGCACGTTCCCATTCTTTGCGTGCAGTCGGCTGTTACTGGTGTTGCTGGTTGTGACTGCTGATAACAGATGCCGTAGCAATCAATTCATGGAGTGAGTTGTATGTTTTGCGATAGTCTGTCTCTGACAAGCAAGCACAGGTGATATAGGTGCGAACACAGGAAGCTTGCAGCCCCTCGTTGCCTGCAGACACAGAGCAGCCACACTAGGAGAGCGGCCTAAGCCGTAGGCGAAATGTGCTCATTCGCTTTGGCGCGACGTCGAACTATAAATAAGGCTGTCACTAGCGTGAGCGTCGTGTAAAGTCGGAAAAGTCGGCTGCATGGGTGATTGCCAAGTTTGGGCAGCGTTTCGTGGTATATCAGTGCAATGAAGACGTGTCCCAGTGTTTCGCAGTTGGACGACAAGAGTTTTACACAGTAGCAAAGAGCGAGGCACTGAGTTGGCATGAACAATGGAGAGCACAATGGGGCTCGAGATGTGCTTGTTACCTCAGGTGCTGTGTGATTGTCGACAAGGAGTGAAATGGACCAATTTGTGACCGCCCTTTCAATTTAAGACGTTAAAAACAGACGGAATTTGCATTCGTAATACCAGAGCATCGGAACTACTTGGAACTCTTGTGTATATGAACGTGTCCGCGCCTTTGTACTCTGGTACCTTCGCCGCTACAAACCAACCAACCATCGTGCCCGTGCACATCAGAGTCGCAAAGAATGGAGAATAGCCAGGCTTGGTCGTGTGTGCAGCCGTAGCTCAGTTGGCAGATCGTTCGCTTTGCGTGTGAAAGGTCTCGGGTTCAATCCCCAGCTCCTCCATGTTTTGTGGTCTGTGCATGGTAAGTGTTGGTCGCGGCGAACATAAAGGCACGCAAGAAGTTGCAAAACCAGCGTCACAGACTGATATGATGTATACTGTCATCAGGAGAGCCAGATGTAAGTGTGGGGACCGGCTGTTATCGAGATGTCATCGAGTGCAGATCTGTCTTAGGTATCACGGCATAACGTCATTGAAGTCTAGAGAGTGGACAACACGTTCGTCTTACTCAGAGCGGTGTCCGAACTCTATTTTCGACGTTATGCGTACCACTTTCATTGTGGCCAACTACGATTCGATACAGAATGCACGAAACCTGAAAGACACCCTCACTGATACATAGAAAGTGTCGTTTGTCTGCGGAATAATGGGAGTGCAAGGGTCTGTGACGTTGATATGGCTGTATGTAGCACTATTAGTCAACGGGGGTGGTGGGCGTAGCTCAGATGGTAGAGCGCTCGCTTAGCGTGCGAGAGGTACTGGGATCGATACCCAGCGCCTCCAGAATTTTTAACACACCTACAAGCGCACCTTGCCATGCAAGTGGAATAATTCCCAACCAGCAGAGGTGTCTAGGCAGATACAAGCGAACGATTAGCATCCACAATTGTCAAGCGTGCTTTTATTCGTGCGCAGGAAGCACCCTCCTCCAACACCTACACTTAATTTAGAAACAGTACAAATGTTCCCATAAGATTCTCAAGCCTACGTCGGAAAGATCAGCCTTGCGCCGAGTTCACGTAAATCCCACTGCACGTTCCCATTCTTTGCGTGCAGTCGGCTGCTACTGGTGTTGCTGGTTGTGACTGCTGATAACAGATGCCGTAGCAATCAATTCATGGAGTGAGTTGTATGTTTTGCGATAGTCTGTCTCTGACAAGCAAGCACAGGTGATATAGGTGCGAACACAGGAAGCTTGCAGCCCCTCGTTGCCTGCAGACACAGAGCAGCCACACTAGGAGAGCGGCCTAAGCCGTAGGCGAAATGTGCTCATTCGCTTTGGCGCGACGTCGAACTATAAATAAGGCTGTCACTAGCGTGAGCGTTGCTTGAGCGTCGTGTAAAGTCGGCTGCAGGGGTGATTGCCAAGTTTGGGCAGCGTTTCGTAGTATATCAGTGCAATGAAGACGTGTCCCAGTGTTTCGCAGTTGGACGACAAGAGTTTTACACAGTAGCAAAGAGCGAGGCACTGAGTTGGCATGAACAATGGAGAGCACAATGGGGCTCGAGATGTGCTTGTTACCTCAGGTGCTGTGTGATTGTCGACAAGGAGTGAAATGGACCAATTTGTGACCGCCCTTTCAATTTAAGACGTTAAAAACAGACGGAATTTGCATTCGTAATACCAGAGCATCGGAAATACTTGGAACTCTTGTGTATATGAACGTGTCCGCGCCTTTGTACTCTGGTACCTTCGCCGCTACAAACCAACCAACCATCGTGCCCGTGCACAACAGAGTCGCAAAGAATGGAGAATAGCCAGGCTTGGTCGTGTGTGCAGCCGTAGCTCAGTTGGCAGATCGTTCGCTTAGCGTGTGGAAGGTCTCGGGTTCAATCCCCGGCTCCTCCATGTTTTGTGGTCAGTGCATGGTAAGTGTTGGTCGCGGCGAACATAAAGGCACGCAAGAAGTTGCAAAACAAGCGTCACAGACTGATATGATGTATACTGTCATCAGGAGAGCCAGATGTAAGTGTGGGCACCGGGTGTCATCGAGTGCAGATCTGTCTTAGGTATCACGGCATAATGTCATTAAAGTCTAGAGAGTGGACAACACGTTCGTCTTACTCAGAGCGGTGTCCGAACTCTATTTTCGACGTTATGCGTGCCACTTTCATTGTGGCCAACTACGATTCGATACAGAATGCACGAAACCTGAAAGACACCCTCACTGATACATAGAAAGTGTCGTTTGTCTGCGGAATAATGGGAGTGCAAGGGTCTGTGACGTTGATATTGCTGTATGTAGCACTATTAGTCAACGAGGGGGTGGGCGTAGCTCAGATGGTAGAGCGCTCGCTTAACGTGCGAGAGGTACTGGGATCGATACCCAGCGCCTCCAGAATTTTTAACACACCTACAAGCGCACCTTGCCATGCAAGTGGAATAATTCCCAACCAGCAGAGGTGTCTATGCAGATACAAGCGAACGATTAGCATCCACAATTGTCAAGCGTGCTTTTATTCGTGCGCAGGAAGCACCCTCCTCCCACACCTACACTTAATTTAGAAACAGTACAAATGTTCCCATATGATTCTCAAGCCTACGTCGGAAAGATCTGCCTTGCGCCGAGTTCACGAAAATCCCACTGCACGTTCCCATTCTTTGCGTGCAGTCGGCTGCTACTGGTGTTGCTGGTTGTGACTGCTGATAACAGATGCCGTAGCAATCAATTCATGGAGTGAGTTGTATGTTTTGCGATAGTCTGTCTCTGACAAGCAAGCACAGGTGATATAGGTGCGAACACAGGAAGCTTGCAGCCCCTCGTTGCCTGCAGACACAGAGCAGCCACACTAGGAGAGCGGCCTAAGCCGTAGGCGAAATGTGCTCATTCGCTTTGGCGCGACGTCGAACTATAAATAAGGCAGTCACTAGCGTGAGCGTCGTGTAAAGTCGGAAAAGTCGGCTGCAGGGGTGATTGCCAAGTTTGGGCAGCGTTTCGTAGTATATCAGTGCAATGAAGACGTGTCCCAGTGTTTCGCAGTTGGACGACAAGAGTTTTACACAGTAGCAAAGAGCGATGCACTGAGTTGGCATGAACAATGGAGAGCACAATGGGGCTCGAGATGTGCTTGTTACCTCAGGTGCTGTGTGATTGTCGACAAGGAGTGAAATGGACCAATTTGTGACCGCCCTTTCAATTTAAGACGTTAAAAACAGACGGAATTTGCATTCGTAATACCAGAGCATCGGAACTACTTGGAACTCTTGTGTATATGAACGTGTCCGCGCCTTTGTACTCTGGTACCTTCGCCGCTACAAACCAACCAGCCATCGTGCCCGTGCACAACAGAGTCGCAAAGAATGGAGAATAGCCAGGATTGGTCATGTGTGCAGACGTAGCTCAGTTGGCAGATCGTTCGCTTAGCGTGTGAAAGGTCTCGGGTTCAATCCTCGGCTCCTCCATGTTTTGTGGTCAGTGCATGGTAAGTGTTGGTCGCGGCGAACATAAAGGCACGCAAGAAGTTGCAAAACCAGCGTCACAGACTGATATGATGTATACTGTCATCAGGAGAGCCAGATGTAAGTGTGGGGACCGACTGTTATCGAGGTGTCATCGAGTGCAGATCTGTCTTACGTATCACGGCATAACGTCATTGAAGTCTAGAGAGTGGACAACACGTTCGTCTTACTCAGAGCGGTGTCCGAACTCTATTTTCGACGTTATGTGTGCCACTTTCATTGTGGCCAACTACGATTCGATACAGAATGCACGAAACCTGAAAGACACCCTCACTGATACATAGAAAGTGTCGTTTGTCTGCGGAATAATGGGAGTGCAAGGGTCTGTGACGTTGATATGGCTGTATGTAGCACTGTTAGTCAACGAGGGGGTGGGCGTAGCTCAGATGGTAGAGCTCTCGCTTAGCGTGCGAGAGGTACTGGGATCGATACCCAGCGCCTCCAAAATTTTTAACACACCTACAAGCGCACCTTGCCATGCAAGTGGAATAATTCCCAACCAGCAGAGGTGTCTAGGCAGATACAAGCGAACGATTAGCATCCACAATTGTCAAGCGTGCTTTTATTCGTGCGCAGGAAGCACCCTCCTCCCACACCTACACTTAATTTAGAAACAGTACAAATGTTCCCATAAGATTCTCAAGCCTACGTCGGAAAGATCTGCCTTGCGCCGAGTTCACGTAAATCCCACTGCACGTCCCATTCTTTGCGTGCAGTCGGCTGCTACTGGTGTTGCTGGTTGTGACTGCTGATAACAGATGCCGTAGCAATCAATTCATGGAGTGAGTTGTATGTTTTGCGATAGTCTGTCTCTGACAAGCAAGCACAGGTGATATAGGTGCGAACACAGGAAGCTTGCAGCCCCTCGTTGCCTGCAGACACAGAGCAGCCACACTAGGAGAGCGGCCTAAGCCGTAGGCGAAATGTGCTCATTCGCTTTGGCGCGACGTCGAACTATAAATAAGGCTGTCACTAGCGTGAGCGTTGCTTGAGCGTCGTGTAAAGTCGGCTGCAGGGGTGATTGCCAAGTTTGGGCAGCGTTTCGTAGTATATCAGTGCATTGAAGACGTGTCCCAGTGTTTCGCAGTTGGACGACAAGAGTTTTACACAGTAGCAAAGAGCGATGCACTGAGTTGGCATGAACAATGGAGAGCACAATGGGGCTCGAGATGTGCTTGTTACCTCAGGTGCTGTGTGATTGTCGACAAGGAGTGAAATGGACCAGTTTGTGACCGCCCTTTCAATTTAAGACGTTAAAAACAGACGGAATTTGCATTCGTAATACCAGAGCATCGGAACTACTTGGAACTCTTGTGTATATGAACGTGTCCGCGCCTTTGTACTCTGGTACCTTCGCCGCTACAAACCAACCATCCATCGTGCCCGTGCACATCAGAGTCGCAAAGAATGGAGAATAGCCAGGCTTGGTCGTGTGTGCAGCCGTAGCTCAGTTGGCAGACCGTTCGCTTAGCGTGTGAAAGGTGTCGGGTTCAATCCCCGGCTCCTCCATGTTTTGTGGTCAGTGCATGGTAAGTGTTGGTCGCGGCGAACATAAAGGCACGCAAGAAGTTGCAAAACCAGCGTCACAGACTGATATGATGTATACTGTCATCAGGAGAGCCAGATGTAAGTGTGGGGACCGGCTGTTATCGAGGTGTCATCGAGTGCAGATCTGTCTTACGTATCACGGCATAACGTCATTGAAGTCTAGAGAGTGGACAACACGTTCGTCTTACTCAGAGCGGTGTCCGAACTCTATTTTCGACGTTATGCGTGCCACTTTCATTGTGGCCAACTACGATTCGATACAGAATGCACCAAACCTGAAAGACACCCTCACTGATACATAGAAAGTGTCGTTTGTCTGCGGAATAATGGGAGTGCAAGGGTCTGTGACGTTGATATGGCTGTATGTAGCACTATTAGTCAACGGGGGGGTGGGCGTTGCTCAGATGGTAGAGCGCTCGCTTAGCGTGCGAGAGGTACTGGGATCGATACCCAGCGCCTCCAGAATTTTATACACACCTACAAGCGCACCTTGCCATGCAAGTGGAATAATTCCCAACCAGCAGAGGTGTCTATGCAGATACAAGCGAACGATTAGCATCCACAATTGTCAAGCGTGCTTTTATTCGTGCGCAGGAAGCACCCTCCTCCCGCACCTACACTTAATTTAGAAACAGTACAAATGTTCCCATAAGATTCTCAAGCCTACGTCGGAAAGATCTGCCTTGCGCCGAGTTCACGTAAATCCCACTGCACGTTCCCATTCTTTGCGTGCAGTCGGCTGCTACTGGTGTTGCTGGTTGTGACTGCTGATAACAGATGCCGTAGCAATCAATTCATGGAGTGAGTTGTATGTTTTGCGATAGTCTGTCTCTGACAAGCAAGCACAGGTGATATAGGTGCGAACACAGGAAACTTGCAGGCCCTCGTGCCTCCAGACACAGAGCAGCCACACTAGGAGAGCGGCCTAAGCCGTAGGCGAAATGTGCTCATTCGCTTTGGCGCGACGTCGAGCTATAAATAAGGCTGTCACTAGCGTGAGCGTCGTGTAAAGTCGGAAAAGTCGGCTGCAGGGGTGATTGCCAAGTTTGGGCAGCGTTTCGTAGTATATCAGTGCAATGAAGACGTGTCCCAGTGTTTCGCAGTTGGACGACAAGAGTTTTACACAGTAGCAAAGAGCGAGGCACTGAGTTGGCATGAGCAATGGAGAGCACAATGGGGCTCGAGATGTGCTTGTTACCTCAGGTGCTGTGTGATTGTCGACAAGGAGTGAAATGGACCAATTTGTGACCGCCCTTTCAATTTAAGACGTTAAAAACAGACGGAATTTGCATTCGTAATACCAGAGCATCGGAACTACTTGGAACTCTTGTGTATATGAACGTGTCCGCGCCTTTGTACTCTGGTACCTTCGCCGCTACAAACCAACCAGCCATCGTGCCCGTGCACAACAGAGTCGCAAAGAATGGAGAATATCCAAGATTGGTCATGTGTGCAGCCGTAGCTCAGTTGGCAGATCGTTCGCTTAGCGTGTGAAAGGTCTCGGGTTCAATCCCCGGCTCCTCCATGTTTTGTGGTCAGTGCATGGTAAGTGTTGGTCGCGGCGAACATAAAGGCACGCAAGAAGTTGCAAAACCAGCGTCACAGACTGATATGATGTATACTGTCATCAGGAGAGCCAGATGTAAGTGTGCGGACCGACTGTTATCGAGGTGTCATCGAGTGCAGATCTGTCTTACGTATCACGGCATAACGTCATTGAAGTCTAGAGAGTGGACAACACGTTCGTCTTACTCAGAGCGGTGTCCGAACTCTATTTTCGACGTTATGTGTGCCACTTTCATTGTGGCCAACTACGATTCGATACAGAATGCACGAAACCTGAAAGACACCCTCACTGATACATAGAAAGTGTCGTTTGTCTGCGGAATAATGGGAGTGCAAGGGTCTGTGACGTTGATATGGCTGTATGTAGCACTATTAGTCAACGAGGGGGTGGGCGTAGCTCAGATGGTAGAGCTCTCGCTTAGCGTGCGAGAGGTACTGGGATCGATACCCAGCGCCTCCAAAATTTTTAACACACCTACAAGCGCACCTTGCCATGCAAGTGGAATAATTCCCAACCAGCAGAGGTGTCTAGGCAGATACAAGCGAACGATTAGCATCCACAATTGTCAAGCGTGCTTTTATTCGTGCGCAGGAAGCACCCTCCTCCCACACCTACACTTAATTTAGAAACAGTACAAATGTTCCCATAAGATTCTCAAGCCTACGTCGGAAAGATCTGCCTTGCGCCGAGTTCACGTAAATCCCACTGCACGTCCCATTCTTTGCGTGCAGTCGGCTGCTACTGGTGTTGCTGGTTGTGACTGCTGATAACAGATGCCGTAGCAATCAATTCATGGAGTGAGTTGTATGTTTTGCGGTAGTCTGTCTCTGACAAGCAAGCACAGGTGATATAGGTGCGAACACAGGAAGCTTGCAGCCCCTCGTTGCCTGCAGACACAGAGCAGCCACACTAGGAGAGCGGCCTAAGCCGTAGGCGAAATGTGCTCATTCGCTTTGGCGCGACGTCGAACTATAAATAAGGCTGTCACTAGCGTGAGCGTTGCTTGAGCGTCGTGTAAAGTCGGCTGCAGGGGTGATTGCCAAGTTTGGGCAGCGTTTCGTAGTATATCAGTGCAATGAAGACGTGTCCCAGTGTTTCGCAGTTGGACGACAAGAGTTTTACACAGTAGCAAAGAGCGATGCACTGAGTTGGCATGAACAATGGAGAGCACAATGGGGCTCGAGATGTGCTTGTTACCTCAGGTGCTGTGTGATTGTCGACAAGGAGTGAAATGGACCAATTTGTGACCGCCCTTTCAATTTAAGACGTTAAAAACAGACGGAATTTGCATTCGTAATACCAGAGCATCGGAACTACTTGGAACTCTTGTGTATATGAACGTGTCCGCGCCTTTGTACTCTGGTACCTTCGCCGCTACAAACCAACCAACCATCGTGCCCGTGCCCATCAGAGTCGCAAAGAATGGAGAATAGCCAGGCTTGGTCGTGTGTGCAGCCGTAGCTCAGTTGGCAGATCGTTCGCTTAGCGTGTGAAAGGTCTCGGGTTCAATCCCCGGCTCCTCCATGTTTTGTGGTCAGTGCATGGTAAGTGTTGGTCGCGGCGAACATAAAGGCACGCAAGAAGTTGCAAAACCAGCGTCACAGACTGATATGATGTATACTGTCATCAGGAGAGCCAGATGTAAGTGTGGGGACCGACTGTTATCGAGGTGTCATCGAGTGCAGATCTGTCTTACGTATCACGGCATAACGTCATTGAAGTCTAGAGAGTGGACAACACGTTCGTCTTACTCAGAGCGGTGTCCGAACTCTATTTTCGACGTTATGTGTGCCACTTTCATTGTGGCCAACTACGATTCGATACAGAATGCACGAAACCTGAAAGACACCCTCACTGATACATAGAAAGTGTCGTTTGTCTGCGGAATAATGGGAGTGCAAGGGTCTGTGACGTTGATATGGCTGTGTGTAGCACTATTAGTCAACGAGGGGGTGGGCGTAGCTCAGATGGTAGAGCTCTCGCTTAGCGTGCGAGAGGTACTGGGATCGATACCCAGCGCCTCCAAAATTTTTAACACACCTACAAGCGCACCTTGCCATGCAAGTGGAATAATTCCCAACCAGCAGAGGTGTCTAGGCAGATACAAGCGAACGATTAGCATCCACAATTGTCAAGCGTGCTTTTATTCGTGCGCAGGAAGCACCCTCCTCCCACACCTACACTTAATTTAGAAACAGTACAAATGTTCCCATAAGATTCTCAAGCCTACGTCGGAAAGATCTGCCTTGCGCCGAGTTCACGTAAATCCCACTGCACGTCCCATTCTTTGCGTGCAGTCGGCTGCTACTGGTGTTGCTGGTTGTGACTGCTGATAACAGATGCCGTAGCAATCAATTCATGGAGTGAGTTGTATGTTTTGCGATAGTCTGTCTCTGACAAGCAAGCACAGGTGATATAGGTGCGAACACAGGAAGCTTGCAGCCCCTCGTTGCCTGCAGACACAGAGCAGCCACACTAGGAGAGCGGCCTAAGCCGTAGGCGAAATGTGCTCATTCGCTTTGGCGCGACGTCGAACTATAAATAAGGCTGTCACTAGCGTGAGCGTCGTGTAAAGTCGGAAAAGTCGGCTGCAGGGGTGATTGCCAAGTTTGGGCAGCGTTTCGTAGTATATCAGTGCAATGAAGACGTGTCCCAGTGTTTCGCAGTTGGACGACAAGAGTTTTACACAGTAGCAAAGAGCGAGGCACTGAGTTGGCATGAGCAATGGAGAGCACAATGGGGCTCGAGATGTGCTTGTTACCTCAGGTGCTGTGTGATTGTCGACAAGGAGTGAAATGGACCAATTTGTGACCGCCCTTTCAATTTAAGACGTTAAAAACAGACGGAATTTGCATTCGTAATACCAGAGCATCGGAACTACTTGGAACTCTTGTGTATATGAACGTGTCCGCGCCTTTGTACTCTGGTACCTTCGCCGCTACAAACCAACCAACCATCGTGCCCGTGCACAACAGAGTCGCAAATAATGGAGAATAGCCAGGCTCGGTCGTGTGTGCAGCCGTAGCTCAGTTGGCAGATCGTTCGCTTAGCGTGTGTAAGGTCTCGGGTTCAATCCCCGGCTCCTCCATGTTTTGTGGTCAGTGCATGGTAAGTGTTGGTCGCGGCGAACATAAAGGCACGCAAGAAGTTGCAAAACCAGCGTCACAGACTGATATGATGTATAGTGTCATCAGGAGAGCCAGATGTAAGTGTGGGGACCGGCTGTTATCGACGTGTCATCGAGTGCAGATCTGTCTTAGCTATCACGGCATAACGTCATTGAAGTCTAGAGAGTGGACAACACGTTCGTCTTACTCAGAGCGGTGTCCGAACTCTATTTTCGACGTTATGCGTGCCACTTTCATTGTGGCCAACTACGATTCGATACAGAATGCACGAAACCTGAAAGACACCCTCACTGATACATAGAAAGTGTCGTTTGTCTGCGGAATAATGGGAGTGCAAGGGTCTGTGACGTTGATATGGCTGTATGTAGCACTATTAGTCAACGGGGGGGTGGGCGTAGCTCACATGGTAGAGCGCTCGCTTAGCGTGCGAGAGGTACTGGGATCGATACCCAGCGCCTCCAGAATTTTTAACACACCTACAAGCGCACCTTGCCATGCAAGTGGAATAATTCCCAACCAGCAGAGGTGTCTAGGCAGATACAAGCGAACGATTAGCATCCACAATTGTCAACCGTGCTCTTATTCGTGCGCAGGAAGCACCCTCCTCCCACACCTACACTTAATTTAGAAACAGTACAAATGTTCCCATAAGATTCTCAAGCCTACGTCGGAAAGATCTGCCTTGCGCCGAGTTGACGTAAATCCCACTGCCCGTTCCCCTTTCATTGCGTGCAGTCGGCTGCTACTGGTGTTGCTGGTTGTGACTGCTGATAACAGATGCCGTAGCAATCAATTCATGGAGTGAGTTGTATGTTTTGCGATTGTCTGTCTCTGACAAGCAAGCACATGTGATATAGGTGCGAACACAGGAAGCTTGCAGCCCCTCGTTGCCTGCAGACACAGAGCAGCCACACTAGGAGAGCGGCCTAAGCCGTAGGCGAAATGTGCTCATTCGCTTTGGCGCGACGTCGAACTATAAATAAGGCTGTCACTAGCGTGAGCGTTGCTTGAGCGTCGTGTAAAGTCGGCTGCAGGGGTGATTGCCAAGTTTGGGCAGCGTTTCGTAGTATATCAGTGCAATGAAGACGTGTCCCAGTGTTTCGCAGTTGGACGACAAGAGTTTTACACAGTAGCAAAGAGCGAGGCACTGAGTTGGCATGAGCAATGGAGAGCACAATGGGGCTCGAGATGTGCTTGTTACCTTAGGTGCTGTGTGATTGTCGACAAGGAGTGAAATGGACCAATTTGTGACCGCCCTTTCAATTTAAGACGTTAAAAACAGACGGAATTTGCATTCGTAATACCAGAGCATCGGAACTACTTGGAACTCTTGTGTATATGAACGTGTCCGCGCCTTTGTACTCTGGTACCTTCGCCGCTACAAACCAACCAACCATCGTGCCCGTGCACAACAGAGTCGCAAATAATGAAGAATAGCCAGGCTTGGTCGTGTGTGCAGCCGTAGCTCAGTTGGCAGATCGTTCGCTTAGCGTGTGAAAGGTCTCGGGTTCAATCCCCGGCTCCTCCATGTTTTGTGGTCAGTGCATGGTAAGTGTTGGTCGTGGAGAACATAAAGGCACGCAAGAAGTTGCAAAACCAGCGTCACAGACTGATATGATGTATACTGTCATCAGGAGAGCCAGATGTAAGTGTGGGGACCGGCTGTTATCGAGGTGTCATCGAGTGCAGATCTGTCTTAGCTATCACGGCATAACGTCATTGAAGTCTAGAGAGTGGACAACACGTTCGTCTTACTCAGAGCGGTGTCCGAACTCTATTTTCGACGTTATGCGTGCCACTTTCATTGTGGCCAACTACGATTCGATACAGAATGCACGAAACCTGAAAGACACCCTCACTGATACATAGAAAGTGTCGTTTGTCTGCGGAATAATGGGAGTGCAAGGGTCTGTGACGTTGATATGGCTGTATGTAGCACTATTAGTCAACGGGGGGGTGGGCGTAGATCAGATGGTAGAGCGCTCGCTTAGCGTGCGAGAGGTACTGGGATCGATACCCAGCGCCTCCAGAATTTTTAACACACCTACAAGCCCACCTTGCCATGCAAGTGGAATTATTCCCAACCAGCAGAGGTGTCTAGGCAGATACAAGCGAACGATTAGCATCCACAATTGTCAAGCGTGCTTTTATTCGTGCGCAGGAAGCACCCTCCTCCCACACCTACACTTAATTTAGAAACAGTACAAATGTTCCCATAAGATTCTCAAGCCTACGTCGGAAAGATCTGCCTTGCGCCGAGTTCACGTAAATCCCACTGCACGTTCCCATTCTTTGCGTGCAGTCGGCTGCTACTGGTGTTCCTGGTTGTGACTGCTGATAACAGATGCCGTAGCAATCAATTCATGGAGTGAGTTGTATGTTTTGCGATAGTCTGTCTCTGACCAGCAAGCACAGGTGATATAGGTGCGAACACAGGAAGCTTGCAGCCCCTCGTTGCCTGCAGACACAGAGCAGCCACACTAGGAGAGCGGCCTAAGCCGTAGGCGAAATGTGCTCATTCGCTTTGGCGCGACGTCGAACTATAAATAAGGCTGTCACTAGCGTGAGCGTTGCTTGAGCGTCGTGTAAAGTCGGCTGCAGGGGTGATTGCCAAGTTTGGGCAGCGTTTCGTAGTATATCAGTGCAATGAAGACGTGTCCCAGTGTTTCGCAGTTGGACGACAAGAGTTTTACACAGTAGCAAAGAGCGAGGCACTGAGTTGGCATGAGCAATGGAGAGCACAATGGGGCTCGAGATGTGCTTGTTACCTCAGGTGCTGTGTGAATGTCGACAAGGAGTGAAATGGACCAATTTGCGACCGTCCTTTCAATTTAAGACGTTAAAAACAGACGGAATTTGCATTCGTAATACCAGAGCATCGGAACTACTTGGAACTCTTGTGTATATGAACGTGTCCGTGCCTTTGTACTCTGGTACCTTCGCCGCTACAAACCAACCAACCATCGTGCCCGTGCACAACTGAGTCGCAAAGAATGGAGAATAGCCAGGCTTGGTCGTGTGTGCAGCCGTAGCTCAGTTGGCAGATCGTTCGCTTAGCGTGTGAATGGTCTCGGGTTCAATCCCCGGCTCCTCCATGTTTTGTGGTCAGTGCATGGTAAGTGTTGGTCGTGGAGAACATAAAGGCACGCAAGAAGTTGCAAAACCAGCGTCACAGACTGATATGATGTATACTGTCATCAGGAGAGCCAGATGTAAGTGTGGGGACCGGCTGTTATCGAGGTGTCATCGAGTGCAGATCTGTCTTAGCTATCACGGCATAACGTCATTGAAGTCTAGAGAGTGGACAACACGTTCGTCTTACTCAGAGCGGTGTCCGAACTCTATTTTCGACGTTATGCGTGCCACTTTCATTGTGGCCAACTACGATTCGATACAGAATGCACGAAACCTGAAAGACACCCTCACTGATACATAGAAAGTGTCGTTTGTCTGCGGAATAATGGGAGTGCAAGGGTCTGTGACGTTGATATGGCTGTATGTAGCACTATTAGTCAACGGGGGGGTGGGCGTAGATCAGATGGTAGAGCGGTCGCTTAGCGTGCGAGAGGTACTGGGATCGATACCCAGCGCCTCCAGAATTTTTAACACACCTACAAGCCCACCTTGCCATGCAAGTGGAATTATTCCCAACCAGCAGAGGTGTCTAGGCAGATACAAGCGAACGATTAGCATCCACAATTGTCAAGCGTGCTTTTATTCGTGCGCAGGAAGCACCCTCCTCCCACACCTACACTTAATTTAGAAACAGTACAAATGTTCCCATAAGATTCTCAAGCCTACGTCGGAAAGATCTGCCTTGCGCCGAGTTCACGTAAATCCCACTGCACGTTCCCATTCTTTGCGTGCAGTCGGCTGCTACTGGTGTTCCTGGTTGTGACTGCTGATAACAGATGCCGTAGCAATCAATTCATGGAGTGAGTTGTATGTTTTGCGATAGTCTGTCTCTGACCAGCAAGCACAGGTGATATAGGTGCGAACACAGGAAGCTTGCAGCCCCTCGTTGCCTGCAGACACAGAGCAGCCACACTAGGAGAGCGGCCTAAGCCGTAGGCGAAATGTGCTCATTCGCTTTGGCGCGACGTCGAACTATAAATAAGGCTGTCACTAGCGTGAGCGTTGCTTGAGCGTCGTGTAAAGTCGGCTGCAGGGGTGATTGCCAAGTTAGGGCAGCGTTTCGTAGTATATCAGTGCAATGAAGACGTGTCCCAGTGTTTCGCAGTTGGACGACAAGAGTTTCACACAGTAGCAAAGAGCGAGGCACAGAGTTGGCATGAGCAATGGAGAGCACAATGGGGCTCGAGATGTGCTTGTTACCTCAGGTGCTGTGTGATTGTCGACAAGGAGTGAAATGGACCAATTTGTGACCGCCCTTTCAATTTAAGACGTTAAAAACAGACGGAATTTGCATTCGTAATACCAGAGCATCGGAACTACTTGGAACTCTTGTGTATATGAACGTGTCCGCGCCTTTGTACTCTGGTACCTTCGCCGCTACAAACCAACCAACCATCGTGCCCGTGCACATCAGAGTCGCAAAGAATGGAGAATAGCCAGGCTTGGTCGTGTGTGCAGCCGTAGCTCAGTTGGCAGATCGTTCGCTTAGCGTGTGAAAGGTCTCGTGTTCAATCCCCGGCTCCTCCATGTTTTGTGGTCAGTGCATGGTAAGTGTTGGTCGCGGCGAACATAAAGGCACGCAAGAAGTTGCAAAACCAGCGTCACAGACTGATATGATGTATACTGTCATCAGGAGAGCCAGATGTAAGTGTGGGGACCGACTGTTATCGAGGTGTCATCGAGTGCAGATCTGTCTTACGTATCACGGCATAACGTCATTGAAGTCTAGAGAGTGGACAACACGTTCGTCTTACTCAGAGCGGTGTCCGAACTCTATTTTCGACGTTATGTGTGCCACTTTCATTGTGGCCAAATACGATTCGATACAGAATGCACGAAACCTGAAAGACACCCTCACTGATACATAGAAAGTGTCGTTTGTCTGCGGAATAATGGGAGTGCAAGGGTCTGTGACGTTGATATGGCTGTATGTAGCACTATTAGTCAACGGGGGGTTGATAGTAGCTCAGATGGTAGAGCGCTCGCTTAGCGTGCGAGAGGTACTGGGATCGATACCCAGCGCCTCCAGAATTTTTAACACACCTACAAGCGCACCTTGCCATGCAAGTGGAATAATTCCCAACCAGCAGAGGTGTCTATGCAGATACAAGCGAACGATTAGCATCCACAATTGTCAAGCGTGCTTTTATTCGTGCTCAGGAAGCACCCTCCTCCCACACCTACACTTAATTTAGAAACAGTACAAATGTTCCCATAAGATTCTCAAGCCTACGTCGGAAAGATCTGCCTTGCGCCGAGTTCACGTAAATCCCACTGCACGTTCCCATTCTTTGCGTGCAGTCGGCAGCTACTGGTGTTGCTGGTTGTGACTGCTGATAACAGATGCCGTAGCAATCAATTCATGGAGTGAGTTGTATGTTTTGCGATAGTCCGTCTCTGACAAGCAAGCACAGGTGATATAGGTGCGAACACAGGAAGCTTGCAGCCCCTCGTTGCCTGCAGACACAGAGCAGCCACACTAGGAGAGCGGCCTAAGCCGTAGGCGAAATGTGCTCATTCGCTTTGGCGCGACGTCGAACTATAAATAAGGTTGTCACTAGCGTGAGCGTCGTGGAAAGTCGGCTACAGGGGTGATTGCCAAGTTTGGGCAGCGTTTCGTAGTATATCAGTGCAATGAAGACGTGTCCCAGTGTTTCGCAGTTGGACGACAAGAGTTTTACACAGTAGCAAAGAGCGAGGCACTGAGTGGGCATGAACAATGGAGAGCACAATGGGGCTCGAGATGTGCTTGTTACCTCAGGTGCTGTGTGATTGTCGACAAGGAGTGAAATGGAAGAAATTGTGACCGCCCTTTCAATTTAAGACGTTAAAAACAGACGGAATTTGCATTCGTAATACCAGAGCATCGGAACTACTTGGAACTCTTGTGTATATGAACGTGTCCGCGCCTTTGTACTCTGGTACCTTCGCCGCTACAAACCAACCAACCATCGTGCCCGTGCACATCAGAGTCGCAAAGAATGGAGAATAGCCAGGCTCGGTCGTGTGTGCAGCCGTAGCTCAGTTTGCAGATCGTTCGCTTAGCGTGTGAAAGGTCTCGGGTTCAATCCCCGGCTCCTCCATGTTTTGTGGTCAGTGCATGGTAAGTGTTGGTCGCGGCGAACATAAAGGCACGCAAGAAGTTGCAAAACCAGCGTCACAGACTGATATGATGTATACTGTCATCAGGAGAGCCAGATGTAAGTGTGGGGACCGGCTGTTATCGAGGTGTCATCGAGTGCAGATCTGTCTTAGGTATCACGGCACAACGTCATTGAAGGCTAGAGAGTGGACAACACGTTCGTCTTACTCAGAGCGGTGTCCGAACTCTATTTTCGACGTTATGCGTGCCACTTTCATTGTGGCCAACTACGATTCGATACAGAATGCACCAAACCTGAAAGACACCCTCACTGATACATAGAAAGTGTCGTTTGTATGCGGAATAATGGGAGTGCAAGGGTCTGTGACGTTGATATGGCTGTATGTAGCAGTATTAGTCAACGAGGGGGTGGGCGTAGCTCAGATGGTAGAGCGCTCGCTTAGCGTGCGAGACGTACTGGGATCGATACCCAGCGCCTCCAGAAGTTTTAACACACCTACAAGCGCACCTTGCCATGCAAGTGGAATAATTCCCAAGCAGCAGAGGTGTCTAGGCAGATACAAGCGAACGATTAGCATCCACAATTGTCAAGCGTGCTTTTATTCGTGCTCAGGAAGCACCCTCCTCCCACACCTACACTTAATTTAGAAACAGTACAAATGTTCCCATAAGATTCTCAAGCCTATGTCGGAAAGATCTGCCTTGCGCCGAGTTCACGTAAATCCCACTGCACGTCCCATTCTTTGCGTGCAGTCGGCTGCTACTGGTGTTGCTGGTTGTGACTGCTGATAACAGATGCCGTAGCAATCAATTCATGGAGTGAGTTGTATGTTTTGCGATAGTCTGTCTCTGACAAGCAAGCACAGGTGATATAGGTGCGAACACAGGAAGCTTGCAGCCCCTCGTTGCCTGCAGACACAGAGCAGCCACACTAGGAGAGCGGCCTAAGCCGTAGGCGAAATGTGCTCATTCGCTTTGGCGCGACGTCAAACTATAAATAAGGCTGTCACTAGCGTGAGCGTCTTGTAAAGTCGGAAAAGTCGGCTGCATGGGTGATTGCCAAGTTTGGGCAGCGTTTCGTAGTATATCAGTGCAATGAAGACGTGTCCCAGTGTTTCGCAGTTGGACGACAAGAGTTTTACACAGTAGCAAAGAGCGAGGCACTGAGTTGGCATGAACAATGGAGAGCACAATGGGGCTCGAGATGTGCTTGTTACCTCAGGTGCTGTGTGATTGTCGACAAGGAGTGAAATGGACCAATTTGTGACCGCACTTTCAATTTAAGACGTTAAAAACAGACGGAATTTGCATTCGTAATACCAGAGCATCGGAACTACTTGGAACTCTTGTGTATATGAACGTGTCCGCGCCTTTGTACTCTGGTACCTTCGCCGCTACAAACCAACCAACCATCGTGCCCGTGCACATCAGAGTCGCAAAGAATGGAGAATAGCCAGGTTTGGTCGTGTGTGCAGCCGTAGCTCAGTTGGCAGATCGTTCGCTTAGCGTGTGAAAGGTCTCGGGTTCAATCCCCGGCTCCTCCATGTTTTGTGGTCAGTGCATGGTAAGTGTTGGTCGCGGCGAACATAAAGGCACGCAAGAAGTTGCAAAACCAGCGTCACAGACTGATATGATGTATACTGTCATCAGGAGAGCCAGATGTAAGTGTGGGGACCGGCTGTTATCGACGTGTCATCGAGTGCAGATCTGTCTTAGGTATCACGGCATAACGTCATCGAAGTCTAGAGAGTGGACAACACGTTCGTCTTACTCAGAGCGGTGTCCGAACTCTATTTTCGACGTTATGCGTGCCACTTTCATTGTGGCCAACTACGATTCGATACAGAATGCACGAAACCTGAAAGACACCCTCACTGATACATAGAAAGTGTCGTTTGTCTGCGGAATAATGGGAGTGCAAGGGTCTGTGACGTTGATATGGCTGTATGTACCTCTATTATTCAACGGGTGGTGGGCGTAGCTCACATGGTAGAGCGCTCGCTTAGCGTGCGAGACGTACTCGGATCGATACCCAGGGCCTCCAGAATTTTTAACACACCTACAAGCGCACCTTGCCATGCAAGTGGAATAATTCCCAACCAGCAGAGGTGTCTAGGCAGATACAAGCGAACGATTAGCATCCACAATTGTCAAGCGTGCTTTTATTCGTGCGCAGGAAGCACCCTCCTCCCGCACCTACACTTAATTTAGAAACAGTACAAATGTTCCCATAAGATTCTCAAGCCTACGTCGGAAAGATCTGCCTTGCGCCGAGTTCACGTAAATCCCACTGCACGTTCCCATTCTTTGCGTGCAGTCGGCTGCTACTGGTGTTGCTGGTTGTGACTGCTGATAACAGATGCCGTAGCAATCAATTCATGGAGTGAGTTGTATGTTTTGCGATAGTCTGTCTCTGACAAGCAAGCACAGGTGATATAGGTGCGAACACAGGAAGCTTGCAGCCCTCGTGCCTGCAGACACAGAGCAGCCACACTAGGAGAGCGGCCTAAGCCGTAGGCGAAATGTGCTCATTCGCTTTGGCGCGACGTCGAACTATAAATAAGGCTGTCACTAGCGTGAGCGTCGTGTAAAGTCGGAAAAGTCGGCTGCAGGGGTGATTGCCAAGTTTGGGCAGCGTTTCGTAGTATATCAGTGCAATGAAGACGTGTCCCAGTGTTTCGCAGTTGGACGACAAGAGTTTTACACAGTAGCAAAGAGCGAGGCACTGAGTTGGCATGAGCAATGGAGAGCACAATGGGGCTCGAGATGTGCTTGTTACCTCAGGTGCTGTGTGATTGTCGACAAGGAGTGAAATGGACCAATTTGTGACCGCCCTTTCAATTTAAGACGTTAAAAACAGACGGAATTTGCATTCGTAATACCAGAGCATCGGAACTACTTGGAACTCTTGTGTATATGAACGTGTCCGCGCCTTTGTACTCTGGTATCTTCGCCGCTACAAACCAACCAACCATCGTGCCCGTGCACATCAGAGTCGCAAATAATGGAGAATAGCCAGGCTTGGTCGTGTGTGCAGCCGTAGCTCAGTTGGCAGATCGTTCGCTTAGCGTGTGAAAGGTCTCGGGTTCAATCCCCGGCTCCTCCATGTTTTGTGGTCAGTGCATGGTATGTGTTGGTCGCGGCGAACATAAAGGCACGCTAGAAGTTGCAAAACCAGCGTCACAGACTGATATGATGTATACTGTCATCAGGAGAGCCAGATGTAAGTGTGGGGACCGGCTGTTATCGAGGTGTCATCCAGTGCAGATCTGCCTTAGGTATCACGGCATAACGTCATTGAAGTCTAGAGAGTGGACAACACGTTCGTCTTACTCAGAGCGGTGTCCGAACTCTATTTTCGACGTTATGCGTGCCACTTTCATTGTGGCCAAATACGAATCGATACAGAATGCACGAAACCTGAAAGACACCCTCACTGATACATAGAAAGTGTCGTTTGTCTGCGAAATAATGGGAGTGCAAGGGTCTGTGACGTTGATATGGCTGTATGTAGCACTATTAGACAACGGGGGGGTGGGCGTAGCTCAGATGGTAGAGCGCTCGCTTAGCGTGCGAGAGGTACTGGGATAGATACCCAGCGCCTCCAGAATTTTTAACACACCTACAAGCGCACCTTGCCATGCAAGTGGAATAATTCCCAACCAGCAGAGGTGTCTAGGCAGATACAAGCGAACGATTAGCATCCACAATTGTCAAGCGTGCTTTTATTCGTGCGCAGGAAGCACCCTCCTCCCACACCTACACTTAATTTAGAAACAGTACAAATGTTCCCATAAGATTCTCAAGCCTACGTCGGAAAGATCTGCCTTGCGCCGAGTTCACGTAAATCCCACTGCACGTTCCCATTCTTTGCGTGCAGTCGGCTGCTACTGGTGTTGCTGGTTGTGACTGCTGATAACAGATGCCGTAGCAATCAATTCATGGAGTGAGTTGTATGTTTTGCGATAGTCTGTCTCTGACAAGCAAGCACAGGTGATATAGGTGCGAACACAGGAAGCTTGCAGCCCCTCGTTGCCTGTAGACACAGAGCAGCCACACTAGGAGAGCGGCCTAAGCCGTAGGCGAAATGTGCTCATTCGCTTTGGCGCGACGTCGAACTATAAATAAGGCTGTCACTAGCGTGAGCGTTGCTTGAGCGTCGTGTAAAGTCGGCTGCAGGGGTGATTGCCAAGTTTGGGCAGCGTTTCGTAGTATATCAGTGCAATGAAGACGTGTCCCAGTGTTTCGCAGTTGGACGACAAGAGTTTTACACAGTAGCAAAGAGCGAGGCACTGAGTTGGCATGAGCAATGGAGAGCACAATGGGGCTCGAGATGTGCTTGTTACCTCAGGTGCTGTGTGATTGTCGACAAGGAGTGAAATGGACCAATTTGTGACCGCCCTTTCAATTTAAGACGTTAAAAACAAACGGAATTTGCATTCGTAATACCAGAGCATCGGAACTACTTGGAACTCTTGTGTATATGAACGTGTCCGCGCCTTTGTACTCTGGTACCTTCGCCGCTACAAACCAACCAACCATCGTGCCCGTGCACAACAGAGTCGCAAATAATGGAGAATAGCCAGGCTTGGTCGTGTGTGCAGCCGTAGCTCAGTTGGCAGATCGTTCGCTTAGCGTGTGAAAGGTCTCGGGTTCAATCCCCGGCTCCTCCATGTTTTGTGGTCAGTGCATGGTAAGTGTTGGTCGCGGCGAACATAAAGGCACGCAAGAAGTTGCAAAACCAGCGTCACAGACTGATATGATGTATACTGTCATCAGGAGAGCCAGATGTAAGTGTGGGGACCGGCTGTTATCGAGGTGTCATCGAGTGCAGATCTGTCTTAGGTATCACGGCATAACGTCATTGAAGTCTAGAGAGTGGACAACACGTTCGTCTTACTCAGAGCGGTGTCCGAACTCTATTTTCGACGTTATGCGTGCCACTTTCATTGTGGCCAAATACGATTCGATACAGAATGCACGAAACCTGAAAGACACCCTCACTGATACATAGAAAGTGTCGTTTGTCTGCGGAATAATGGGAGTGCAAGGGTCTGTGACGTTGATATGGCTGTATGTAGCACTATTAGTCAACGGGGGTTTGATAGTAGCTCAGATGGTAGAGCGCTCGCTTAGCGTGCGAGAGGTACTGGGATCGATACCCAGCGCCTCCAGAATTTTTAACACACCTACAAGCGCACCTTGCCATGCAAGTGGAATAATTCCCAACCAGCAGAGGTGTCTATGCAGATACAAGCGAACGATTAGCATCCACAATTGTCAAGCGTGCTTTTATTCGTGCTCAGGAAGCACCCTCCTCCCACACCTACACTTAATTTAGAAACAGTACAAATGTTCCCATAAGATTCTCAAGCCTACGTCGGAAAGATCTGCCTTGCGCCGAGTTCACGTAAATCCCACTGCACGTCCCATTCTTTGCGTGCAGTCGGCAGCTACTGGTGTTGCTGGTTGTGACTGCTGATAACAGATGCCGTAGCAATCAATTCATGGAGTGAGTTGTATGTTTTGCGATAGTCCGTCTCTGACAAGCAAGCACAGGTGATATAGGTGCGAACACAGGAAGCTTGCAGCCCCTCGTTGCCTGCAGACACAGAGCAGCCACACTAGGAGAGCGGCCTAAGCCGTAGGCGAAATGTGCTCATTCGCTTTGGCGCGACGTCGAACTATAAATAAGGTTGTCACTAGCGTGAGCGTCGTGGAAAGTCGGCTACAGGGGTGATTGCCAAGTTTGGGCAGCGTTTCGTAGTATATCAGTGCAATGAAGACGTGTCCCAGTGTTTCGCAGTTGGACGACAAGAGTTTTACACAGTAGCAAAGAGCGAGGCACTGAGTTGGCATGAACAATGGAGAGCACAATGGGGCTCGAGATGTGCTTGTTACCTCAGGTGCTGTGTGATTGTCGACAAGGAGTGAAATGGACCAATTTGTGAGCGCCCTTTCAATTTAAGACGTTAAAAACAGACGGAATTTGCATTCGTAATACCAGAGCATCGGAACTACTTGGAACTCGTATATGAACGTGTCCGCGCCTTTGTACTCTGGTACCTTCGCCGCTACAAACCAACCAACCATCGTGCCCGTGCACATCAGAGTCGCAAAGAATGGAGAATAGCCAGGCTTGGTCGTGTGTCCAGCTGTAGCTCAGTTGGCAGATCGTTCGCTTAGCGTGTGAAAGGTCTCGGGTTCAATCCCCGGCTCCTCCATGTTTTGTGGTCAGTGCATGGTAAGTGTTGGTCGCGGCGAACATAAAGGCACGCAAGAAGTTGCAAAACCAGCGTCACAGACTGATATGATGTATACTGTCATCAGGAGAGCCAGATGTAAGTGTGGGGACCGGCTGTTATCGAGGTGTCATCGAGTGCAGATCTGTCTTAGGTATCACGGCACAACGTCATTGAAGTCTAGAGAGTGGACAACACGTTCGTCTTACTCAGAGCGGTGTCCGAACTCTATTTTCGACGTTATGCGTGCCACTTTCATTGTGGCCAACTACGATTCGATACAGAATGCACCAAACCTGAAAGACACCCTCACTGATACATAGAAAGTGTCGTTTGTCTGCGGAATAATGGGAGTGCAAGGGTCTGTGACGTTGATCTGGCTGTATGCAGCACTGTTAGTCAACGAGGGGGTGGGCGTAGCTCAGATGGTAGAGCGCTCGCTTAGCGTGCGAGAGGTACTGGGATCGATACCCAGCGCCTCCAGAATTTTTAACACACCTACAAGCGCACCTTGCCATGCAAGTGGAATAATTCCCAACCAGCAGAGGTGTCTAGGCAGATACAAGCGAACGATTAGCATCCACAATTGTCAAGCGTGCTTTTATTCGTGCTCAGGAAGCACCCTCCTCCCACACCTACACTTAATTTAGAAACAGTACAAATGTTCCCATAAGATTCTCAAGCCTATGTCGGTAAGATCTGCCTTGCGCCGAGCTCACGTAAATCCCACTGCACGTTCCCATTCTTTGCGTGCAGTCGGCTGCTACTGGTGTTGCTGGTTGTGACTGCTGATAACAGATGCCGTAGCAATCAATTCATGGAGTGAGTTGTATGTTTTGCGATAGTCTGTCTCTGACAAGCAAGCACAGGTGATATAGGTGCGAACACAGGAAGCTTGCAGCCCCTCGTTGCCTGCAGACACAGAGCAGCCACACTAGGAGAGCGGCCTAAGCCGTAGGCGAAATGTGCTCATTCGCTTTGGCGCGACGTCAAACTATAAATAAGGCTGTCACTAGCATGAGCGTCGTGTAAAGTCGGAAAAGTCGGCTGCATGGGTGATTGCCAAGTTTGGGCAGCGTTTCGTAGTATATCAGTGCAATGAAGACGTGTCCCAGTGTTTCGCAGTTGGACGACAAGAGTTTTACACAGTAGCAAAGAGCGAGGCACTGAGTTGGCATGAACAATGGAGAGCACAATGGGGCTCGAGATGTGCTTGTGACCTCAGGTGCTGTGTGATTGTCGACAAGGAGTGAAATGGACCAATTTGTGAGCGCCCTTTCAATTTAAGACGTTAAAAACAGACGGAATTTGCATTCGTAATACCAGAGCATCGGAACTACTTGGAACTCTTGTGTATATGAACGTGTCCGCGCCTTTGTACTCTGGTACCTTCGCCGCTACAAACCAACCAACCATCGTGCCCGTGCACATCAGAGTCGCAAAGAATGGAGAATAGCCAGGCTTGGTCGTGTGTGCAGCCGTAGCTCAGTTGGCAGATCGTTCGCTTAGCGTGTGAAAGCTCTCGGGTTCAATCCCCGGCTCCTCCATGTTTTGTGGTCAGTGCATGGTAAGTGTTGGTCGCGGCGAACATAAAGGCACGCAAGAAGTTGCAAAACCAGCGTCACAGACTGATATGATGTATACTGTCATCAGGAGAGCCAGATGTAAGTGTGGGGACCGGCTGTTATCGAGGTGTCATCGAGTGCAGATCTGTCTTAGGTATCACGGCATAACGTCATTGAAGTCTAGAGAGTGGACAACACGTTCGTCTTACTCAGAGCGGTGTCCGATCTCTATTTTCGACGTTATGCGTGCCACTTTCATTGTGGCCAACTACGATTCGATACAGAATGCACGAAACCTGAAAGACACCCTCACTGATACATAGAAAGTGTCGTTTGTCTGCGGAATAATGGGAGTGCAAGGGTCTGTGACGTTGATATGGCTGTATGTGCACTATTACTCAACGGGAGGGTGGGCGTAGCTCAGATGGTAGAGCGCTCGCTTAGCGTGCGAGAGGTACTGGGATCGATACCCAGCGCCTCCAGAATTTTTAACACACCTACAAGCGCACCTTGCCATGCAAGTGGAATAATTCCCAACCAGCAGAGGTGTCTAGGCAGATACAAGCGAACGATTAGCATCCACAATTGTCAAGCGTGCTTTTATTCGTGCGCAGGAAGCACCCTCCTCCCACACCTACACTTAATTTAGAAACAGTACAAATGTTCCCATAAGATTCTCAAGCCTACGTCGGAAAGATCTGCCTTGCACCGAGTTCACGTAAATCCCACTGCACGTTCCCATTCTTTGCGTGCAGTCGGCTGCTACTGGTGTTGCTGGTTGTGACTGCTGATAACAGATGCCGTAGCAATCAATTCATGGAGTGAGTTGTATGTTTTGCGATAGTCTGTCTCTGACAAGCAAGCACAGGTGATATAGGTGCGAACACAGGAAGCTTGCAGCCCCTCGTTGCCTGCAGACACAGAGCAGCCACACTAGGAGAGCGGCCTAAGCCGTAGGCGAAATGTGCTCATTCGCTTTGGCGCGACGTCGAACTATAAATAAGGCTGTCACTAGCGTGAGCGTCGTGTAAAGTCGGAAAAGTCGGCTGCAGGGGTGATTGCCAAGTTTGGGCAGCGTTTCGTAGTATATCAGTGCAATGAAGACGTGTCCCAGCGTTTCGCAGTTGGACGACAAGAGTTTTACACAGTAGCAAAGAGCGAGGCACTGAGTTGGCATGAACAATGGAGAGCACAATGGGGCTCGAGACGTGCTTGTTACCTCAGGGGCTGTGTGATTGTCGACAAGGAGTGAAATGGACCAATTTGTGAGCGCCCTTTCAATTTAAGACGTTAAAAACAGACGGAATTTGCATTCGTAATACCAGAGCATCGGAACTACTTGGAACTCTTGTGTATATGAACGTGTCCGCGCCTTTGTACTCTGGTACCTTCGCCGCTACAAACCAACCAACCATCGTGCCCGTGCACATCAGAGTCGCAAAGAATGGAGAATAGCCAGGTTTGGTCGTGTGTGCAGCCGTAGCTCAGTTGGCAGATCGTTCGCTTAGCGTGTGAAAGGTTTCGGGTTCAATCCCCGGCTCCTCCATATTTTGTGGTCAGTGCATGGTAAGTGTTGGTCGCGGCGAACATAAAGGCACGCAAGAAGTTGCAAAACCAGCGTCACAGACTGATATGATGTATACTGTCATCAGGAGAGCCAGATGTAAGTGTGGGGACCGGCTGTTATCGAGGTGTCATCGAGTGCAGATCTGTCTTAGGTATCACGGCATAACGTCATTGAAGTCTAGAGAGTGGACAACACGTTCGTCTTACTCAGAGCGGTGTCCGAACTCTATTTTCGACGTTATGCGTGCCACTTTCATTGTGGCCAACTACGATTCGATACAGAATGCACGAAACCTGAAAGACACCCTCACTGATACATAGAAAATGTCGTTTGTCTGCGGAATAATGGGAGTGCAAGGGTCTGTGACGTTGATATGGCTGTATGTAGCTCTATTATTCAACGGGTGGTGGGCGTAGCTCAGATGGTACAGCGCTCGCTTAGCGTGCGAGAGGTACTGGGATCGATACCCAGCGCCTCCAGAATTTTTAACACACCTACAAGCGCACCTTGCCATGCAAGTGGAATAATTCCCAACCAGCAGAGGTGTCTAGGCAGATACAAGCGAACGATTAGCATCCACAATTGTCAAGCGTGCTTTTATTCGTGCTCAGGAAGCCCCCTCTCCCACACCTACACTTAATTTAGAAACAGTACAAATGTCCCCACAAGATTCTCAAGCCTACGTCGGAAAGATCTGCCTTGCGCCGAGTTCACGTAAATCCCACTGCACGTTCCCATTCTTTGCGTGCAGTCGGCTGCTACTGGTGTTGCTGGTTGTGACTGCTGATAACAGATGCCGTAGCAATCAATTCATGGAGTGAGTTGTATGTTTTGCGATAGTCTGTCTCTGACAAGCAAGCACAGGTGATATAGGTGCGAACACAGGAAGCTTGCAGCCCCTCGTTGCCTGCAGACACAGAGCAGCCACACTAGGAGAGCGGCCTAAGCCGTAGGCGAAATGTGCTCATTCGCTTTGGCGCGACGTCGAACTATAAATAAGGCTGTCACTAGCGTGAGCGTCGTGTAAAATCGGAAAAGTCGGCTGCAGGGGTGATTGCCAAGTTTGGGCAGCGTTTCGTAGTATATCAGTGCAATGAAGACGTGTCCCAGTGTTTCGCAGTTGGACGACAAGAGTTTTACACAGTAGCAAAGAGCGAGGCACTGAGTTGGCATGAACAATGGAGAGCACAATGGGGCTCGAGATGTGCTTGTTACCTCAGGTGCTGTGTGATTGTCGACAAGGAGTGAAATGGACCAATTTGTGAGCGCCCTTTCAATTTAAGACGTTAAAAACAGACGGAATTTGCATTCGTAATACCAGAGCATCGGAACTACTTGGAACTCTTGTGTATATGAACGTGTCCGCGCCTTTGTACTCTGGTACCTTCGCCGCTACAAACCAACCAACCATCGTGCCCGTGCACATCAGAGTCGCAAAGAATGGAGAATAGCCAGGCTTGGTCGTGTGTGCAGCCGTAGCTCAGTTGGCAGATCGTTCGCTTAGCGTGTGAAAGGTTTCGGGTTCAATCCCCGGCTCCTCCATGTTTTGTGGTCAGTGCATGGTAAGTGTTGGTCGCGGCGAACATAAAGGCACGCAAGAAGTTGCAAAACCAGCGTCACAGACTGATATGATGTATACTGTCATCAGGAGAGCCAGATGTAAGTGTGGGGACCGGCTGTTATCGAGGTGTCATCGAGTGCAGATCTGTCTTAGGTATCACGGCATAACGTCATTGAAGTCTAGAGAGTGGACAACACGTTCGTCTTACTCAGAGCGGTGTCCGAACTCTATTTTCGACGTTATGCGTGCCACTTTCATTGTGGCCAACTACGATTCGATACAGAATGCACGAAACCTGAAAGACACCCTCACTGATACATAGAAAATGTCGTTTGTCTGCGGAATAATGGGAGTGCAAGGGTCTGTGACGTTGATATGGCTGTATGTAGCTCTATTATTCAACGGGTGGTGGGCGTAGCTCACATGGTAGAGCGCTCGCTTAGCGTGCGAGAGGTACTGGGATCGATACCCAGCGCCTCCAGAATTTTTAACACACCTACAAGCGCACCTTGCCATGCAAGTTTAATAATTCCCAACCAGCAGAGGTGTCTAGGCAGATACAAGCGAACGATTAGCATCCACAATTGTCAAGCGTGCTTTTATTCGTGCTCAGGAAGCCCCCTCTCCCACACCTACACTTAATTTAGAAACAGTACAAATGTCCCCACAAGATTCTCAAGCCTACGTCGGAAAGATCTGCCTTGCGCCGAGTTCACGTAAATCCCACTGCACGTTCCCATTCTTTGCGTGCAGTCGGCTGCTACTGGTGTTGCTGGTTGTGACTGCTGATAACAGATGCCGTAGCAATCAATTCATGGAGTGAGTTGTATGTATTGCGATAGTCTGTCTCTGACAAGCAAGCACAGGTGATATAGGTGCGAACACAGGAAGCTTGCAGCCCCTCGTTGCCTGCAGACACAGAGCAGCCACACTAGGAGAGCGGCCTAAGCCGTAGGCGAAATGTGCTCATTCGCTTTGGCGCGACGTCGAACTATAAATAAGGCTGTCACTAGCGTGAGCGTCGTGTAAAGTCGGCTGCAGGGGTGATTGCCAAGTTTGGGCAGCGTTTCGTAGTATATCAGTGCAATGAAGACGTGTCCCAGTGTTTCGCAGTTGGACGACAAGAGTTTTACACAGTAGCAAAGAGCGAGGCACTGAGTTGGCATGAACAATGGAGAGCACAATGGGGCTCGAGATGTGCTTGTTACCTCAGGTGCTGTGTGATTGTCGACAAGGAGTGAAATGGACCAATTTGTGACCGCCCTTTCAATTTAAGACGTTAAAAACAGACGGAATTTGCATTCGTAATACCAGAGCATCGGAACTACTTGGAACTCTTGTGTATATGAACGTGTCCGCGCCTTTGTACTCTGGTACCTTCGCCGCTACAAACCAACCAACCATCGTGCCCGTGCACATCAGAGTCGCAAAGAATGGAGAATAGCCAGGCTTGGTCGTGTGTGCAGCCGTAGCTCAGTTGGCAGATCGTTCGCTTAGCGTGTGAAAGGTTTCGGGTTCAATCCCCGGCTCCTCCATATTTTGTGGTCAGTGCATGGTAAGTGTTGGTCGCGGCGAACATAAAGGCACGCAAGAAGTTGCAAAACCAGCGTCACAGACTGATATGATGTATACTGTCATCAGGAGAGCCAGATGTAAGTGTGGGGACCGGCTGTTATCGAGGTGTCATCGAGTGCAGATCTGTCTTAGGTATCACGGCATAACGTCATTGAAGTCTAGAGAGTGGACAACACGTTCGTCTTACTCAGAGCGGTGTCCGAACTCTATTTTCGACGTTATGCGTGCCACTTTCATTGTGGCCAACTACGATTCGATACAGAATGCACGAAACCTGAAAGACACCCACACTGATACAAAGAAAATGTCGTTTGTCTGCGGAATAATGGGAGTGCAAGGGTCTGTGACGTTGATATGGCTGTATGTAGCTCTATTATTCATCGGGTGGTGGGCGTAGCTCACATGGTAGAGCGCTCGCTTAGCGTGCGAGAGGTACTGGGGTCGATACCCAGCGCCTCCAGAATTTTTAACACACCTACAAGCGCACCTTGCCATGCAAGTGGAATAATTCCCAACCAGCAGAGGTGTCTAGGCAGATACAAGCGAACGATTAGCATCCACAATTGTCAAGCGTGCTTTTATTCGTGCTCAGGAAGCCCCCTCTCCCACACCTACACTTAATTTAGAAACAGTACAAATGTCCCCATAAGATTCTCAAGCCTACGTCGGAAAGATCTGCCTTGCGCCGAGTTCACGTAAATCCCACTGCACGTTCCCATTCTTTGCGTGCAGTCGGCTGCTACTGGTGTTGCTGGTTGTGACTGCTGATAACAGATGCCGTAGCAATCAATTCATGGAGTGAGTTGTATGTATTGCGATAGTCTGTCTCTGACAAGCAAGCACAGGTGATATAGGTGCGAACACAGGAAGCTTGCAGCCCCTCGTTGCCTGCAGACACAGAGCAGCCACACTAGGAGAGCGGCCTAAGCCGTAGGCGAAATGTGCTCATTCGCTTTGGCGCGACGTCGAACTATAAATAAGGCTGTCACTAGCGTGAGCGTCGTGTAAAGTCGGCTGCAGGGGTGATTGCCAAGTTTGGGCAGCGTTTCGTAGTATATCAGTGCAATGAAGACGTGTCCCAGTGTTTCGCAGTTGGACGACAAGAGTTTTACACAGTAGCAAAGAGCGAGGCACTGAGTTGGCATGAACAACGGAGAGCACAATGGGGCTCGAGATGTGCTTGTTACCTCAGGTGCTGTGTGATTGTCGACAAGGAGTGAAATGGACCAATTTGTGACCGCCCTTTCAATTTAAGACGTTAAAAACAGACGGAATTTGCATTCGTAATACCAGAGCATCGGAACTACTTGGAACTCTTGTGTATATGAACGTGTCCGCGCCTTTGTACTCTGGTACCTTCGCCGCTACAAACCAACCAACCATCGTGCCCGTGCACATCAGAGTCGCAAAGAATGGAGAATAGCCAGGCTTGGTCGTGTGTGCAGCCGTAGCTCAGTTGGCAGATCGTTCGCTTAGCGTGTGAAAGGTCTCGGGTTCAATCCCCGGCTCCACCATGTTTTGTGGTCAGTGCTTGGTAAGTGTTGGTCGCGGCGAACATAAAGGCACGCAAGAAGTTGCAAAACCAGCGTCACAGACTGATATGATGTATACTGTCATCAGGAGAGCCAGATGTAAGTGTGGGGACCGGCTGTTATCGAGGTGTCATCGAGTGCAGATCTGTCTTAGGTATCACGGCATAACGTCATTGAAGTCTAGAGAGTGGACAACACGTTCGTGTTACTCAGAGCGGTGTCCGAACTCTATTTTCGACGTTATGCGTGCCACTTTCATTGTGGCCAACTGCGATTCGATACAGAATGCACGAAACCTGAAAGACACCCTCACTGATACATAGAAAGTGTCGTTTGTCTGCGGAATAATGGGAGTGCAAGGGTCTGTGACGTTGATATGGCTGTATGTAGCACTATTACTCAACGGGGGGGTGGGCGTAGCTCAGATGGTAGAGCGCTCGCTTAGCGTGCGAGAGGTACTGGGATCGATACCCAGCGCCTCCAGAATTTTTAACACACCTACAAGCGCACCTTGCCATGCAAGTGGAATAATTCCCAACCAGCAGAGGTGTCTAGGCAGATACAAGCGGACGATTAGCATCCACATTTGTCAAGCGTGCTTTTATTCGTGCGCAGGAAGCACCCTCCTCCCACACCTACACTTAATTTAGAAACAGTACAAATGTTCCCATAAGATTCTCAAGCCTACGTCGGAAAGATCTGCCTTGCACCGAGTTCACGTAAATCCCACTGCACGTTCCCATTCTTTGCGTGCAGTCGGCTGCTACTGGTGTTGCTGGTTGTGACTGCTGATAACAGATGCCGTAGCAATCAATTCATGGAGTGAGTTGTATGTTTTGCGATAGTCTGTCTCTGACAAGCAAGCACAGGTGATATAGGTGCGAACACAGGAAGCTTGCAGACCCTCGTTGCCTGCAGACACAGAGCAGCCACACTAGGAGAGCGGCCTAAGCCGTAGGCGAAATGTGCTCATTCGCTTTGGCGCGACGTCGAACTCTAAATAAGGCTGTCACTAGCGTGAGCGTCGTGTAAAGTCGGAAAAGTCGGCTGCAGGGGTGATTGCCAAGTTTGGGCAGCGTTTCGTAGTATATCAGTGCAATGAAGACGTGTCCCAGTGTTTCGCAGTTGGACGACAAGAGTTTTACACAGTAGCAAAGAGCGAGGCACTGAGTTGGCATGAGCAATGGAGAGCACAATGGGGCTCGAGATGTGCTTGTTACCTCAGGTGCTGTGTGATTGTCGACAAGGAGTGAAATGGACCAATTTGTGAGCGCCCTTTCAATTTAAGACGTTAAAAACAGACGGAATTTGCATTCGTAATACCAGAGCATCGGAACTACTTGGAACTCTTGTGTATATGAACGTGTCCGCGCCTTTGTACTCTGGTACCTTCGCCGCTACAAACCAACCAACCATCGTGCCCGTGCACATCAGAGTCGCAAAGAATGGAGAATAGCGAGGCTTGGTCGTGTGTGCAGCCGTAGTTCAGTTGGCAGATCGTTCGCTTAGCGTGTGAAAGGTCTCGGGTTCAATCCCCGGCTCCTCCATGTTTTGTGGTCAGTGCATGGTAAGTGTTGGTCGCGGCGAACATAAAGGCACGCAAGAAGTTGCAAAACCAGCGTCACAGACTGATATGATGTATACTGTCATCAGGAGAGCCAGATGTAAGTGTGGGGACCGGCTGTTATCGAGGTGTCATCGAGTGCAGATCTGTCTTAGGTATCACGGCATAACGTCATTGAAGTCTAGAGAGTGGACAACACGTTCGTCTTACTCAGAGCGGTGTCCGAACTCTATTTTCGACGTTATGCGTGTCACTTTCATTGTGGCCAACTACGATTCGATACAGAATGCACGAAACCTGAAAGACACCCTCACTGATACATAGAAAGTGTCGTTTGTCTGCGGAATAATGGGAGTGCAAGGGTCTGTGACGTTGATATGGCTGTATGTAGCACTATTATTCAACGGGGGGTGGGCGTAGCTCACATGGTAGAGCGCTCGCTTAGCGTGCGAGAGGTACTGGGATCGATACCCAGCGCCTCCAGAATTTTTAACACACCTACAAGCGCACCTTGCCATGCAAGTGGAATAATTCCCAACCAGCAGAGGTGTCTAGGCAGATACAAGCGAACGATTAGCATCCACAATTGTCAAGCGTGCTTTTATTCGTGCTCAGGAAGCCCCCTCTCCCACACCTACACTTAATTTAGAAACAGTACAAATGTTCCCATAAGATTCTCAAGCCTACGTCGGAAAGATCTGCCTTGCGCCGAGTTCACGTAAATCCCACTGCACGTTCCCATTCTTTGCGTGCAGTCGGCTGCTACTGGTGTTGCTGGTTGTGACTGCTGATAACAGATGCCGTAGCAATCAATTCATGGAGTGAGTTGTATGTTTTGCGATAGTCTGTCTCTGACAAGCAAGCACAGGTGATATAGGTGCGAACACAGGAAGCTTGCAGCCCCTCGTTGCCTGCAGACACAGAGCAGCCACACTAGGAGAGCGGCCTAAGCCGTAGGCGAAATGTGCTCATTCGCTTTGGCGCGACGTCGAACTATAAATAAGGCTGTCACTAGCGTGAGCGTTGCGTGAGCGTCGTGTAAAGTCGGCTGCAGGGGTGATTGCCAAGTTTGGGCAGCGTTTCGTAGTATATCAGTGCAATGAAGACGTGTCCCAGTGTTTCGCAGTTGGACGACAAGAGTTTTACACAGTAGCAAAGAGCGAGGCACTGAGTTGGCATGAACAATGGAGAGCACAATGGGGCTCGAGATGTGCTTGTTACCTCAGGTGCTGTGTGATTGTCGACAAGGAGTGAAATGGACCAATTTGTGACCGCCCTTTCAATTTAAGACGTTAAAAACAGACGGAATTTGCATTCGTAATACCAGAGCATCGGAACTACTTGGAACTCTTGTGTATATGAACGTGTCCGCGCCTTTGTACTCTGGTACCTTCGCCGCTACAAACCAACCAACCATCGTGCCCGTGCACATCAGAGTCGCAAAGAATGGAGAATAGCCAGGCTTGGTCGTGTGTGCAGCCGTAGCTCAGCTGCCAGATCGTTCGCTTAGCGTGTGAAAGCTCTCGGGTTCAATCCCCGGCTCCTCCATGTTTTTTGGTCAGTGCATGGTAAGTGTTGGTCGCGGCGAACATAAAGGCACGCAAGAAGTTGCAAAACCAGCGTCACAGACTGATATGATGTATACTGTCATCAGGAGAGCCAGATGTAAGTGTGGGGACCGGCTGTTACCGAGGTGTCATCGAGTGCAGATCTGTCTTAGGTATCACGGCATAACGTCATTGAAGTCTAGAGAGTGGACAACACGTTCGTGTTACTCAGAGCGGTGTCCGAACTCTATTTTCGACGTTATGCGTGCCACTTTCATTGTGGCCAACTACGATTCGATACAGAATGCACGAAACCTGAAAGACACCCTCACTGATACATAGAAAGTGTCGTTTGTCTGCGGAATAATGGGAGTGCAAGGGTCTGTGACGTTGATATGGCTGTATGTAGCACTATCATTCAACGGGGGGGTGGGCGTAGCTCACATGGTAGAGCGCTCGCTTAGCGTGCGAGAGGTACTGGGATCGATACCCAGCGCCTCCAGAATTTTTAACACACCTACAAGCGCACCTTGCCATGCAAGTGGAATAATTCCCAACCAGCAGAGGTGTCTAGGCAGATACAAGCGAACGATTAGCATCCACAATTGTCAAGCGTGCTTTTATTCGTGCTCAGGAAGCCCCCTCTCCCACACCTACACTTAATTTAGAAACAGTACAAATGTTCCCATAAGATTCTCAAGCCTACGTCGGAAAGATCTGCCTTGCGCCGAGTTCACGTAAATCCCACTGCACGTTCCCATTCTTTGCGTGCAGTCGGCTGCTACTGGTGTTGCTGGTTGTGACTGCTGATAACAGATGCCGTAGCAATCAATCCATGGAGTGAGTTGTATGTTTTGCGATAGTCTGTCTCTGACAAGCAAGCACAGGTGATATAGGTGCGAACACAGGAAGCTTGCAGCCCCTCGTTGCCTGCAGACACAGAGCAGCCACACTAGGAGAGCGGCCTAAGCCGTAGGCGAAATGTGCTCATTCGCTTTGGCGCGACGTCGAACTATAAATAAGGCTGTCACTAGCGTGAGCGTTGCGTGAGCGTCGTGTAAAGTCGGCTGCAGGGGTGATTGCCAAGTTTGGGCAGCGTTTCGTAGTATATCAGTGCAATGAAGACGTGTCCCAGTGTTTCGCAGTTGGACGACAAGAGTTTTACACAGTAGCAAAGAGCGAGGCACTGAGTTGGCATGAACAATGGAGAGCACAATGGGGCTCGAGATGTGCTTGTTACCTCAGGTGCTGTGTGATTGTCGACAAGGAGTGAAATGGACCAATTTGTGACCGCCCTTTCAATTTAAGACGTTAAAAACAGACGGAATTTGCATTCGTAATACCAGAGCATCGGAACTACTTGGAACTCTTGTGTATATGAACGTGTCCGCGCCTTTGTACTCTGGTACCTTCGCCGCTACAAACCAACCAACCATCGTGCCCGTGCACATCAGAGTCGCAAAGAATGGAGAATAGCCAGGCTTGGTCGTGTGTGCAGCCGTAGCTCAGTTGGCAGATCGTTCGCTTAGCGTGTGAAAGCTCTCGGGTTCAATCCCCAGCTCCTCCATGTTTTTTGGTCAGTGCATGGTAAGTGTTGGTCGCGGCGAACATAAAGGCACGCAAGAAGTTGCAAAACCAGCGTCACAGACTGATATGATGTATACAGTCATCAGGAGAGCCAGATGTAAGTGTGGGGACCGGCTGTTATCGAGTGCAGATCTGTCTTAGGTATCACGGCATAACGTCATTGAAGTCTAGAGAGTGGACAACACGTTCGTGTTACTCAGAGCGGTGTCCGAACTCTATTTTCGACGTTATGCGTGCCACTTTCATTGTGGCCAACTACGATTCGATACAGAATGCACGAAACCTGAAAGACACCCTCACTGATACATAGAAAGTGTCGTTTGTCTGCGGAATAATGGGAGTGCAAGTGTCTGTGACGTTGATATGGCTGTATGTAGCACTATTAGTCAACGGGGGGGGGGGGGGGGGGGGGGGAGGGGGGGAAGGGTGGGCGTAGCTCAGATGGTAGAGCGCTCGCTTAGCGTGCGAGAGGTACTGGGATCGATACCCAGCGCCTCCAGAATTTTTAACACACCTACAAGCGCACCTTGCCATGCAAGTGGAATAATTCCCAACCAGCAGAGGTGTCTAGGCAGATACAAGCGAACGATTAGCATCCACAATTGTCAAGCGTGCTTTTATTCGTGCTCAGGAAGCCCCCTCTCCCACACCTACACTTAATTTAGAAACAGTACAAATGTTCCCATAAGATTCTCAAGCCTACGTCGGAAAGATCTGCCTTGCGCCGAGTTCACGTAAATCCCACTGCACGTTCCCATTCTTTGCGTGCAGTCGGCTGCTACTGGTGTTGCTGGTTGTGACTGCTGATAACAGATGCCGTAGCAATCAATTCATGGAGTGAGTTGTATGTTTTGCGATAGTCTGTCTCTGACAAGCAAGCACAGGTGATATAGGTGCGAACACAGGAAGCTTGCAGCCCCTCGTTGCCTGCAGACACAGAGCAGCCACACTAGGAGAGCGGCCTAAGCCGTAGGCGAAATGTGCTCATTCGCTTTGGCGCGACGTCGAACTATAAATAAGGCTGTCACTAGCGTGAGCGTCCCCGCCCTTCGATACCTTGCAGAGTACTGCTACGTATCGAAGTGTTAGGGCTTCGCAGAAGTCGCAGTCGCAGTCGCAGTCGCAGTCGCAGTCGCAGTTCCGGAACCGCCAGCAGCAGCAGCAGCAGCAGCAGCAGTTTCCAGTGCCGCCAGTTTTGCAGTAGCAGTCGTCGCCGGACCCAGCCGCAGCTTCCGGACCCAGCCGCCGCCGCCGCCGCCGCCGCCGCAGCTTCCGGCCCCCGCCGCCGCCGCCGCCGCCGCCGCCGCCGCAGCTTCCGGCCCCCGCCGCCGCCGCCGCCGCCGCCGCCGCCAGGACCCAGTGCTTCGTCTTCCTCTCCTGCTTTCGTTGTCGTCGCTATTCTCGTCTTCGTCTTTGCCTTCATCCTTTCGCTCCTCGACGTCTCTCATCTGTCATCTGTAATCTGTTCCTGACTTTGTCCCTTGTCTGTCCCCATTCTTCTTTTCTGTGTTTCCAGTTTTCCTTACTGCCATCATGACCACCCCCACCACCACCGCCACTACCACCGCCATCGTCTATACGACGCCCTCCCTCGCTGCCACTACTCTTACTTGGTGTGCTCAGTCGCCCCCGTCCTACTATATCCCGCCCCTCCTCACCCTTCCCACCCCAGCTCCCTTTGTCGCCCCATCCCCTGCTCCTTCTCCCCAAGCCTCCACACACGACCCCTTTCCCCCACTCCCCCACACCACTCATGCGGCCCCTGCCAGGGTTGTGTCTCGTCGGGCTACGACCCATGCCGCACCATCGCCGGCGCCAGCACCACCACCTGCAGCAGCGCCACAACCAGCAGCAGCACCAACAGCAGCACCAACAGCAGCACCAGCACCAGCACCGACACCGGGACCTGCCGCTTCCCGTCATCTCCCCGTCACTCCTGTGCCCCACGCCTCCTCCCATCCTGTCCCCGCTGTTAAGCGTCCCAGTGGCACCCCCGCCTCCTCTGCACCCAAGAAGTCCCAGCATCTTCCCCCTCCCCCACCCCTAGATGCCATGGATGTCTCCCCTCCAGCCCCCTCTACTTCCTCTTCTAACTCCCCCTCCTACAAGTATCTCCTCTCCCGTCCTGATCCCTCTCTCCTGGAGGCCCGCAACCTGACCTTGCTCCTCCGCCAATACTTCCCTGCAGCCCCCATCTCCCTTCTTACCCCCCGTAGGGACTCTGTCTTGATCACCTCCCCAAGCCCTACCCTACACTCCGACATCCTCTCCCGAATTCCTCTCACCCGATTTGGACCTAATGCCTCCCTTGCCCCTGCTCCTTCCCCTTCCTCCCCCCGTCAACCCCAACCCCCACGTCGCCCGCCGACCCTCACCGCCGTGATCACTCGGCTTAGCCCGACGATCACGGAGGAGGAGGTGCTGGCGGAGTTGAAGGCCCACCCGTACCTGGAGGTGCGAGCTGTTCGCCGCATTTTCAACTCTGCGGGCCCCACTCGCCTTATGCGAGTTTTCTCCGAACACGCTCCCTCCATCGACCATCTCCTTAAGGAGGGTGCCCTCCTCTTCCACCGCCGGTATAAGGTTGACCCCTCCCGCTCCCCACCACAATCCATTCGCTGCCAGAGGTGTCTGCGTTATAACGCACACCCAACATCAGAGTGCCGCGAGGCCCCAGTCTGCCCGCATTGTAAGCAAGCGCACTTCCTCCGGCAGTGCCCCAACCTTCAGTCTCCTCCCTCCTGCAATACCTGCAACCTCCAACACCCTACCTACTCCCAGAAATGCAAGGCTCGACCTCCTCCATCCGCTCCTGAACTCACTGTTCCTCTCCGCCCTTTGGATGACCCCACCCCTCCTGGCAATTCCCTCCGTCCTCCCCCCACCGCAGAGGACATCATCAGGTTCGTCACAATAGTGCTCCAGAACGTCCATCCCTTTCAGCGTCCCCACACCCTCCACCAGATTTCCCTCGCTGCCCGTTCCGTGTTCCACCTCAACACCTACGCCACCTATTCCCACAACCAGGCCCATTTCACCTTCTCCCGTCTCGACACCCTCGTTTAAATTCCCATTATGGCACGACAGCACCGTATCCTGTTCAATAACATCCGCTCCCTTCCCACCAACAAGCACCTCCTTATGCATACCCTTACGACCCACCGTGTGGATGCCTTCCTTCTGAACGAAACCTTTCTTCAGCCCCACCACACCGTCCACACCTCGCCCTACCTCCTTCACCGGTCTGACAATCCACTCCAGATAGCGCGTGGCGGAGTTGCCATTGGCCACCACCGCCAGATCCCTGTCCGGCTCCAACCCCTCCTTCCTGACCCCACAGAACACTTGATCCTTAGTCTCTTCTTCCCCGGCCTTACCCTTACCTGTGCCACCATCTATGTCCGCCCCGCTGCACCTATTCCTTTCGACTTCCTTTCCCACATCGACCGTACCTTCTCCTCCTACGTGATCGCCGCCGACCTTAACATCCATAGTCGTTCTGCCGCCCAGTTACGGCGGTGGCATCGGTTCCTTGCCACCCTCCAAGGCGACGTCCTTCCAATTCCCCAACACACCCGCCCTGAATCCAATACCACTCCCGATGTCGTCCTAGCCTCCCCCACCCTGCTTGGCCGCATAGCGGTGGACGTCCTTGATCCCATTGGCAGTGACCATCTCCCTGTCCTCCTCACTGTATCAGACGGTCGTCGCCCCCGTCCCGACCCGCGCCATGACCCTCCCCCGAAATATGTCCATGACTACTCCCGTGCCGACTGGAATGCCTACCGGGACTCCCTTGCTCTCCAGGTCGATAGCCACCCCCTCACCTACCACCAACCTGATGACGTTACCCGTGCTGCCTCCTTTCTCCAGCAGACCTTGTCTGAGGCCGTGGAGGCCCACGTCCCTACCATTGCCATCCATCCGCACCGCCCCACCTTACCCCCACAGGCCGTCCTTCTCCTGCGTGAATCCCGCCGGCTCTACCGTGCCTTCCTTCACACACGTGACCAGGACACACTACGACGCCACCGGCAACTACAGCGACACATCAGGAACTTACTCACGGCAAAGAAACGCCGGGACTGGCGACAGACATGCACCCGTCTTAATGCCACCTTACCTATCAACTCGTCCAAGTACTGGTCAGCCTTCCGCCGCCTTACCGGATCTAAACCCTCTCCCTACTACCCTCTCCTTCATGATGACCACCCCTTCCCTGATGCCCTTAGTAAGGCCAACCATTTCGCCTCCTACCTCTCCGATATCCTTACCATCCCTGACGATCCCCAGTTCGATTATTCCCTCTTTCCTGATGTCCGTGATCGAACTGATACCTCTGTCCCCCCGCTTGCTCCTGGCTTCCAGTACTTGGACAACATCACACACACAGAACTAAATACCCCAATCACCACTCAAGATATCATTGCTACACTTCGCCCTAAACGCAACACTGCTCCCGGTCACGATCGTGTTACTTACCGTCACCTCCGTGAAGCTCCTGCCTCCTTCCTCTCCACATTGGCCAGGCTCTACAATGTGGTCCTGTCCACCGGCTACTACCCCGACCTGTGGAAAACCTCCCGGATCCTGATGTTCCTCAAGCCCGACAAACCGCCTTCCGCTGTCTCCTCCTACCGTCCCATCAGCCTTACCTCGGTCTTCAGCAAGGTCCTGGAATCCATTCTTACCCGCCGCCTACACAAGCACCTTCACCAACACCGCCTCCTCCCCCCTACCCAATGTGGCTTTCGGCCGTCCTTCTCAGCCGATGACCTCCTCCTTCACCTCACTCACCTCCTCTCCGAACAACTCAATTCCCGTCGTTCCGCCATCTTCCTTTCCCTCGACCTCGAACGCGCATATGACCGTGTGTGGCATTCCGGTCTCCTTTTCAAGCTCCAAACCTTTGCTCTTCCTCTCAACTATGTCCGTCTGGTCGCTTCCTTCCTTTCCCACCGTCCTTCCTATGTCACCATCCACAACACTGATTCCTACACCTTCTACCCCTCCGCCGGTGTGCCCCAAGGTTCCGTCCTTTCCCCTCTTCTCTACCTCCTTTACACGGCAGACATGCCTCCACCTGCACCTCCTCTACACCTTCTCCAGTACGCCGATGACACTGCCTTCCTTGCCCTCGCTCCCACCCTGCAACGCTCCCAGCACCTTCTCCAATCCTATCTTGACCGGTTCACCACTTGGTGTAACCAGTGGTTGCTCAAGGTCAATCCTTCCAAGACCCAGGCGATCATTGTAGGCAAAACCACTCGTTCCTTCCGTCTCCTTGATTTCTATCTTACTATTTATGGCCGTCCCATCACCCTCACACCTACTCTCAAGTACCTTGGTGTCACCCTCGACCGTCGCCTCTCCTGGAACCCACATCTCCGGACGATCCAAGCCAAGGCACGCTCCCGCCTCCGCCTCCTTAAGCTCCTTTCTGGCCGTACATGGGGTCTGGACCCTTCCACCATCCTCTACACCTACAAGTCCCTCATCCGTCCTATCCTTTGCTATGCTCATCCCGCCTGGATCTCTGCCCCTCCTACCTTCTACAAGTCCATTCAGATCCTAGAACGCCATGCGCTCCGCCTCGCCTATCGCATCCGTCTCCCTTCCCCCACGCGGATCCTCTATGACCTGATTCCCTTCCCGCACCTCCTCCTTTTCCTCGAACGGTTACGGATCCTCTACACCTCCCGCAAGCTTGATCCTCCACACCCTCTTGTCTCTCCCATCCTCTCCCACCCCAACCCGCTGCCGCGCCTGCATTCCTATATCCCACCTGCTCTCCATCTTTACACCCTCCACACCCTCTCCCTCGGTGGCTTCCGTCAACTCCCCCTCCCTGATGATGCCCTCCTCCCCTCCATCTACCCCTCCTACCAACTTTGAGCCTTACCTTCCCTCTCCTCTCCTTTTCCTGTGGGCACCCTCTCTCCCTTCTCTCCCTCCCTCCCCTCCCCTTTCTCCTTGGGCTTCCACTCCCCCTACCCTCCCCCTTCTCCTCCATCCCTCTCCTCCACTGGCATCTTCCCCTCCCCCTCTCTCTCCTCTTCCCCACACCTTTTCCCCTTGGCAGGCCACGACTCTGCTGTCTTCCATCAGTTACTTTCATCGTCCTACGCCGAAGACCATCGCATGTGTTTGTGCCTCGATTCTCCTGCAGTGTGTTTGTGTTTCGTCGTTTGTGCTCCGCTGGTTCACGTGTGGCCATCTGCCATCTGCGTTTGTGCACCGTGTTTCTCCGCTTTTATCCATTGTGCTACGCACGTGACCGACTCCGTTTTAACTCTGTTTTGTCTACTGTTTGTACCCCGCCGTCTTGATTGTTTTTATATCTCACTCATCTCTGTTCTGTGTATACTCTGAGGCCGAAGAGCGGCATACTTGGTCCGCTGCCGGCCTACCTGTTTGTCACAGGTATTAAAATCACAATAAAGGACAAAAAAAAAAAAAAGCGTGAGCGTCGTGTAAAGTCGGCTGCAGGGGTGATTGCCAAGTTTGGGCAGCGTTTCGTAGTATATCAGTGCAATGAAGACGTGTCCCAGTGTTTCGCAGTTGGACGACAAGAGTTTTACACAGTAGCAAAGAGCGAGGCACTGAGTTGGCATGAACAATGGAGAGCACAATGGGGCTCGAGATGTGCTTGTTACCTCAGGTGCTGTGTGATTGTCGACAAGGAGTGAAATGGACCAATTTGTGACCGCCCTTTCAATTTAAGACGTTAAAAACAGACGGAATTTGCATTCGTAATACCAGAGCATCGGAACTACTTGGAACTCTTGTGTATATGAACGTGTCCGCGCCTTTGTACTCTGGTACGTTCGCCGCTACAAACCAACCAACCATCGTGCCCGTGCACATCAGAGTCGCAAAGAATGGAGAATAGCCAGGCTTGGTCGTGTGTGCAGCCGTAGCTCAGTTGGCAGATCGTTCGCTTAGCGTGTGAAAGGTCTCGGGTTCAATCCCCGGCTCCTCCATGTTCTATGGTCACTGCATGGTAAGTGTTGTTCGCGGCGAACATAAAGGCACGCAAGAAGTTTCAAAACCAGCGTCACAGACTGATATGATGTATACTGTCATCAGGAGAGCCAGATGTAAGTGTGGGGACCGGCTGTTATCGAGGTGTCATCGAGTGCAGATCTGTCTTAGGTATCACGGCATAACGTCATTGAAGTCTAGAGAGTGGACAACACGTTCGTGTTACTCAGAGCGGTGTCCGAACTCTATTTTCGACGTTATGCGTGCCACTTTCATTGTGGCCAACTACGATTCGATACAGAATGCACGAAACCTGAAAGACACCCTCACTGATACATAGAAAGTGTCGTTTGTCTGCGGAATAATGGGAGTGCAAGGGTCTGTGACGTTGATATGGCTGTATGTAGCACTATTAGTCAACGGGGGGGGTGGGCGTAGCTCACATGGTAGAGCGCTCGCTTAGCGTGCGAGAGGTACTGGGATCGATACCCAGCGCCTCCAGAATTTTTAACACACCTACAAGCGCACCTTGCCATGCAAGTGGAATAATTCCCAACCAGAAGAGGTGTCTAGGCAGATACAAGCGAACGATTAGCATCCACAATTGTCAAGCGTGCTTTTATTCGTGCGCAGAAAGCACCCTCCTCGCACACCTACACTTAATTTAGAAACAGTACAAATGTTCCAATAAGATTCTCAAGCCTACGTCGGAAAGATCTGCCTTGTGCCGAGTTCACGTAAATCCCACTGCACGTTCCCATTCTTTGCGTGCAGTCGGCTGCTACTGGTGTTGCTGGTTGTGACTGCTGATAACAGATGCCGTAGCAATCAATTCATGGAGTGAGTTGTATGTTTTGCGATAGTCTGTCTCTGACAAGCAAGCACAGGTGATATAGGTGCGAACACAGGAAGCTTGCAGCCCCTCGTTGCCTGCAGACACAGAGCAGCCACACTAGGAGAGCGGCCTAAGCCGTAGGCGAAATGTGCTCATTCGCTTTGGCGCGACGTCGAACTGTAAATAAGGCTGTCACTAGCGTGAGCGTTGCGTGAGCGTCGTGTAAAGTTGGCTGCAGGGGTGATTGCCAAGTTTGGGCAGCGTTTCGTAGTATAACAGTGCAATGAAGACGTGTCCCAGTGTTTCGCAGTTGGACGACAAGAGTTTTACACAGTAGCAAAGAGCGAGGCACTGAGTTGGCATGAACAATGGAGAGCACAATGGGGCTCGAGATGTGCTTGTTACCTCAGGTGCTGTGTGATTGTCGACAAGGAGTGAAATGGACCAATTTGTGACCGCCCTTTCAATTTAAGACGTTAAAAACAGACGGAATTTGCATTCGTAATACCAGAGCATCGGAACTACTTGGAACTCTTGTGTATATGAACGTGTCCGCGCCTTTGTACTCTGGTACCTTCGCCGCTACAAACCAACCAACCATCGTGCCCGTGCACAACAGAGTCGCAAAGAATGGAGAATAGCCAGGCTTGGTCGTGTGTGCAGCCGTAGCTCAGTTGGCAGATCGTTCGCTTAGCGTGTGAAAGGTCTCGGGTTCAATCCCCGGCTCCTCCATGTTTTGTGGTCAGTGCATGGTAAGTGTTGGTCGCGGCGAACATAAAGGCACGCAAGAAGTTGCAAAACCAGCGTCACAGACTGATATGATGTATACTGTCATCAGGAGAGCCAGATGTAAGTGTGGGGACCGGCTGTTATCGAGGTGTTATCGAGTGCAGATCTGTCTTAGGTATCACGGCATAACGTCATTGAAGGCTAGAGAGTGGACAACACGTTCGTCTTACTCAGAGCGGTGTCCGAACTCTATTTTCGACGTTATGCGTGCCACTTTCATTGTGGCCGACTACGATTGGATACAGAATGCACGAAACCTGAAAGACACCCTCACTGATACATAGAAAGTGTCGTTTGTCTGCGGAATAATGGGAGTGCAAGGGTCTGTGACGTTGATATGGCTGTAGGTAGCACTATTAGTCAACGGGGGGGTGGGCGTAGCTCAAATGGTAGAGCTCTCGCTTAGCGTGCGAGAGGTACTGGGATCGATACCCAGCGCCTCCAGAATTTTTAACACACCTACAAGCGCACCTTGCCATGCAAGTGGAATAATTCCCTACCAGCAGAGGTGTCTAGGCAGATACAAGCGAACGATTAGCAACCACAATTGTCAAGCGTGCTTTTATTCGTGCGCAGGAAGCACCCTCCTCCCACACCTACTCTTAATTAAGAAACAGTACAAATGTTCCCATAAGATTCTCAAGCCTACGTCGGAAAGATCTGCCTTGCGCCGAGTTCACGTAAATCCCACTGCACGTTCCCATTCTTTGCGTGCAGTCGGCTGCTACTGGTGTTGCTGGTTGTGACTGCTGATAACAGATGCCGTAGCAATCAATTCATGGAGTGAGTTGTATGTTTAGCGATAGTCTGTCTCTGACAAGCAAGCACAGGTGATATAGGTGCGAACACAGGAAGCTTGCAGCCCCTCGTTGCCTGCAGACACAGAGCAGCCACACTAGGAGAGCGGCCTAAGCCGTAGGCGAAATGTGCTCATTCGCTTTGGCGCGACATCGAACTATAAATAAGGCTGTCACTAGCGTGAGCGTCGTGTAAAGTCGGAAAAGTCGGCTGCAGGGGTGATTGCCAAGTTTGGGCAGCGTTTCGTAGTATATCAGTGCAATGAAGACGTGTCCCAGTGTTTCGCAGTTGGACGACAAGAGTTTTACACAGTAGCAAAGAGCGAGGCACTGAGTTGGCATGAACAATGGAGAGCACAATGGGGCTCGAGATGTTCTTGTTACCTCAGGTGCTGTGTGATTGTCGACAAGGAGTGAAATGGACCAATTTGTGACCGCCCTTTCAATTTAAGACGTTAAAAACAGACGGAATTTGCATTCGTAATTGCAGAGCATCGGAACTACTTGGAACTCTTGTGTATATGAACGTGTCCGCGCCTTTGTACTCTGGTACGTTCGCCGCTACAAACCAACCAACCATCGTGCCCGTGCACATCAGAGTCGCAAAGAATGGAGAATAGCCAGGCTCGGTCGTGTGTGCAGCCGTAGCTCAGATGGCAGATCGTTCGCTTACCGTGTGAAAGGTCTCGGGTTCAATCCCCGGCTCCTCCATGTTTTGTGGTCAGTGCATGGTAAGTGTTGGTCGCGGCGAACATAAAGGCACGCAAGAAGTTGCAAAACCAGCGTCACAGACTGATATGATGTATACTGTCATCAGGAGAGCCAGATGTAAGTGTGGGGACCGGCTGTTATCGAGGTGTTATCGAGTGCAGATCTGTCTTAGGTATCACGGCATAACGTCATTGAAGTCTAGAGAGTGGACAAGACGTTCGTCTTACTCAGAGCGGTGTCCGAACTCTATTTTCGACGTTATGCGTGCCACTTTCATTGTGGCCGACTACGATTCGATACAGAATGCACGAAACCTGAAAGACACCCTCACTGATACATAGAAAGTGTCGTTTGTCTGCGGAATAATGGGAGTGCAAGGGTCTGTGGCGTTGATATGGCTGTATGTAGCACTATTAGTCAACGGGGGGGTGGGCGTAGCTCAGATGGTAGAGCGCTCGCTTAGCGTGCGAGAGGTACTGGGATCGATACCCAGCGCCTCCAGAATTTTTAACACACCTACAAGCGCACCTTGCCATGCAAGTGGAATAATTCCCTACCAGCAGAGGTGTCTAGGCAGATACAAGCGAACGATTAGCAACCACAATTGTCAAGCGTGCTTTTATTCGTGCGCAGGAAGCACCCTCCTCCCACACCTACACTTAATTAAGAAACAGTACAAATGTTCCCATAAGATTCTCAAGCCTACGTCGGAAAGATCTGCCTTGCGCCGAGTTCACGTAAATCCCACTGCACGTTCCCATTCTTTGCGTGCAGTCGGCTGCTACTGGTGTTGCTGGTTGTGACTGCTGATAACAGATGCCGTAGCAATCAATTCATGGAGTGAGTTGTATGTTTTGCGATAGTCTGTCTCTGACAAGCAAGCACAGGTGATATAGGTGCGAACACAGGAAGCTTGCAGCCCCTCGTTGCCTGCAGACACAGAGCAGCCACACTAGAAGAGCGGCCTAAGCCGTAGGCGAAATGTGCTCATTCGCTTTGGCGCGACGTCGAACTATAAATAAGGCTGTCACTAGCGAGAGCGTTGCGTGAAGTCGGAAAAGTCGGCTGCAGGGGTGATTGCCAAGTTTGGGCAGCGTTTCGTAGTATATCAGTGCAATGAAGACGTGTCCCAGTGTTTCGCAGTTGGACGACAAGAGTTTTACACAGTAGCAAAGAGCGAGGCACTGAGTTGGCATGAACAATGGAGAGCACAATGGGGCTCGAGATGTGCTTGTTACCTCAGGTGCTGTGTGATTGTCGACAAGGAGTGAAATGGACCAATTTGTGACCGCCCTTTCAATTTAAGACGTTAAAAACAGACGGAATTTGCATTCGTAATACCAGAGCATCGGAACTACTTGGAACTCTTGTGTATATGTACGTGTCCGCGCCTTTGTACTCTGGTACGTTCGCCGCTACAAACCAACCAACCATCGTGCCCGTGCACATCAGAGTCGCAAAGAATGGAGAATAGCCAGGCTCGGTCGTGTGTGCAGCCGTAGCTCAGATGGCAGATCGTTCGCTTACCGTGTGAAAGGTCTCAGGTTCAATCCCCGGCTCCTCCATGTTTTGTGGTCAGTGCATGGTAAGTGTTGGTCGCGGCGAACATAAAGGCACGCAAGAAGTTGCAAAACCAGCGTCACAGACTGATATGATGTATACTGTCATCAGGAGAGCCAGATGTAAGTGTGGGGACCGGCTGTTATCGAGGTGTTATCGAGTGCAGATCTGTCTTAGGTATCACGGCATAACGTCATTGAAGTCTAGAGAGTGGACAACACGTTCGTCCTACTCAGAGCGGTGTCCGAACTCTATTTTCGACGTTATGCGTGCCACTTTCATTGTGGCCGACTACGATTCGATACAGAATGCACGAAACCTGAAAGACACCCTCACTGATACATAGAAAGTGTCGTTTGTCTGCGGAATAATGGGAGTGCAAGGGTCTGTGACGTTGATATGGCTGTATGTAGCACTATTAGTCAACGGGGGGGTGGGCGTAGCTCAGATGGTAGAGCGCTTGCTTAGCGTGCGAGAGGTACTGGGATCGATACCCAGCGCCTCCAGAATTTTTAACACACCTACAAGCGCACCTTGCCATGCAAGTGGAATAATTCCCTACCAGCAGAGGTGTCTAGGCAGATACAAGCGAACGATTTACAACCACAATTGTCAAGCGTGCTTTTATTCGTGCGCAGGAAGCACCCTCCTCCCACACCTACACTTAATTAAGAAACAGTACAAATGTTCCCATAAGATTCTCAAGCCTACGTCGGAAAGATCTGCCTTGCGCCGAGTTCACGTAAATCCCACTGCACGTTCCCATTCTTTGCGTGCAGTCGGCTGCTACTGGTGTTGCTGGTTGTGACTGCTGATAACAGATGCCGTAGCAATCAATTCATGGAGTGAGTTGTATGTTTTGCGATAGTCTGTCTCTGACAAGCAAGCACAGGTGATATAGGTGCGAACACAGGAAGCTTGCAGGCCCTCGTTGCCTGCAGACACCGAGCAGCCACACTAGGAGAGCGGCCTAAGCCGTAGGCGAAATGTGCTCATTCGCTTTGGCGCGACGTCGAACTATAAATAAGGCTGTCACTAGCGTGAGCGTTGCGTGAAGTCGGAAAAGTCGGCTGCAGGGGTGATTGCCAAGTTTGGGCAGCGTTTCGTAGTATATCAGTGCAATGAAGACGTGTCCCAGTGTTACGCAGTTGGACGACAAGAGTTTTACACAGTAGCAAAGAGCGAGGCACTGAGTTGGCATGAACAATGGAGAGCACAATGGGGCTCGAGATGTGCTTGTTACCTCAGGTGCTGTGTGATTGTCGACAAGGAGTGAAATGGACCAATTTGTGACCGCCCTTTCAATTTAAGACGTTAAAAACAGACGGAATTTGCATTCGTAATACCAGAGCATCGGAACTACTTGGAACTCTTGTGTATATGTACGTGTCCGCGCCTTTGTACTCTGGTACGTTCGCCGCTACAAACCAACCAACCATCGTGCCCGTGCACATCAGAGTCGCAAAGAATGGAGAATAGCCAGGCTCGGTCGTGTGTGCAGCCGTAGCTCAGATGGCAGATCGTTCGCTTACCGTGTGAAAGGTCTCGGGTTCAATCCCCGGCTCCTCCATGTTTTGTGGTCAGTGCATGGTAAGTGTTGGTCGCGGCGAACATAAAGGCACGCAAGAAGTTGCAAAACCAGCGTCACAGACTGATATGATGTATACTGTCATCAGGAGAGCCTGATGTAAGTGTGGGGACCGGCTGTTATCGAGGTGTTATCGAGTGCAGATCTGTCTTAGGTATCACGGCATAACGTCATTGAAGTCTAGAGAGTGGACAACACGTTCGTCTTACTCAGAGCGGTGTCCGAACTCTATTTTCGACGTTATGCGTGCCACTTTCATTGTGGCCGACTACGATTCGATACAGAATGCACGAAACCTGAAAGACACCCTCACTGATACATAGAAAGTGTCGTTTGTCTGCGGAATAATGGGAGTGCAAGGGTCTGTGGCGTTGATATGGCTGTATGTAGCACTATTAGTCAACGGGGGGGTGGGCGCAGCTCAGATGGTAGAGCGCTCGCTTAGCGTGCGAGAGGTACTGGGATCGATACCCAGCGCCTCCAGAATTTTTAACACACCTACAAGCGCACCTTGCCATGCAAGTGGAATAATTCCCTACCAGCAGAGGTGTCTAGGCAGATACAAGCGAACGATTAGCAACCACAATTGTCAAGCGTGCTTTTATTCGTGCGCAGGAAGCACCCTCCTCCCACACCTACACTTAATTAAGAAACAGTACAAGTGTTCCCATAAGATTCTCAAGCCTACGTCGGAAAGATCTGCCTTGCGCCGAGTTCACGTAAATCCCACTGCACGATCCCATTCTTTGCGTGCAGTCGGCTGCTACTGGTGTTGCTGGTTGTGACTGCTGATAACAGATGCCGTAGCAATCAATTCATGGAGTGAGTTGTATGTTTAGCGATAGTCTGTCTCTGACAAGCAAGCACAGGTGATATAGGTGCGAACACAGGAAGCTTGCAGCCCCTCGTTGCCTGCAGACACAGAGCAGCCACACTAGGAGAGCGGCCTAAGCCGTAGGCGAAATGTGCTCATTCGCTTTGGCGCGACGTCGAACTATAAATAAGGCTGTCAGTAGCGTGAGCGTCGTGTTAAGTCGGAAAAGTCAGCTGCAGGGGTGATTGCCAAGTTTGGGCAGCGTTTCGTAGTATATCAGTGCAATGAAGACGTGTCCCAGTGTTTCGCAGTTGGACGACAAGAGTTTTACACAGTAGCAAAGAGCGAGGCACTGAGTTGGCATGAACAATGGAGAGCACAATGGGGCTCGAGATGTGCTTGTTACCTCAGGTGCTGTGTGATTGTCGACAAGGAGTGAAATGGACCAATTTGTGACCGCCCTTTCAATTTAAGACGTTAAAAACTGACGGAATTTGCATTCGTAATGCCAGAGCATCGGAACTACTTGGAACTCTTGTGTATATGAACGTGTCCGCGCCTTTGTACTCTGGTACCTTCGCCGCTACAAACCAACCAACCATCGTGCCCGTGCACATCAGAGTCGCAAAGAATGGAGAATAGCCAGGCTTGGTCGTGTGTGCAGCCGTAGTTCAGTTGGCAGATCGTTCGCTTAGCGTGTGAATGGTCTCGGGTTCAATCCCTGGCTCCTCCATGTTTTGTGGTCAGTGCATGGTAAGTGTTGGTCGCGGCGAACATAAAGGCACGCAAGAAGTTGCAAAACCAGCGTCACAGACTGATATGATGTATACTGTCATCAGGAGAGCCAGATGTAAGTGTGGGGACCGGCTGTTATCGAGGTGTTATCGAGTGCAGATCTGTCTTAGGTATCACGGCATAACGTCATTTAAGGCTAGAGAGTGGACAACACGTTCGTCTTACTCAGAGCGGTGTCCGAACTCTATTTTCGACGTTATGCGTGCCACTTTCATTGTGGCCGACTACGATTCGATACAGAATGCACGAAACCTGAAAGACACCCTCACTGATACATAGAAAGTGTCGTTTGTCTGCGGAATAATGGGAGTGCAAGGGTCTGTGACGTTGATATGGCTGTAGGTAGCACTATTAGTCAACGGGGGGGTGGGCGTAGCTCAAATGGTAGAGCTCTCGCTTAGCGTGCGAGAGGTACTGGGATCGATACCCAGCGCCTCCAGAATTTTTAACACACCTACAAGCGCACCTTGCCATGCAAGTGGAATAATTCCCTACCAGCAGAGGTGTCTAGGCAGATACAAGCGAACGATTAGCAACCACAATTGTCAAGCGTGCTTTTATTCGTGCGCAGGAAGCACCCTCCTCCCACACCTACTCTTAATTAAGAAACAGTACAAATGTTCCCATAAGATTCTCAAGCCTACGTCGGAAAGATCTGCCTTGCGCCGAGTTCACGTAAATCCCACTGCACGTTCCCATTCTTTGCGTGCAGTCGGCTGCTACTGGTGTTGCTGGTTGTGACTGCTGATAACAGATGCCGTAGCAATCAATTCATGGAGTGAGTTGTATGTTTTGCGATAGTCTGTCTCTGACAAGCAAGCACAGGTGATATAGGTGCGAACACAGGAAGCTTGCAGCCCCTCGTTGCCTGCAGACACAGAGCAGCCACACTAGGAGAGCGGCCTAAGCCGTAGGCGAAATGTGCTCATTCGCTTTGGCGCGACGTCGAACTATAAATAAGGCTGTCACTAGCGTGAGCGTCGTGTAAAGTCGGAAAAGTCCGCTGCAGGGGTGATTGCCAAGTTTGGGCAGCGTTTCGTAGTATATCAGTGCAATGAAGACGTGTCCCAGTGTTTCGCAGTTGGACGACAAGAGTTTTACACAGTAGCAAAGAGCGAGGCACTGAGTTGGCATGAACAATGGAGAGCACAATGGGGCTCGAGATGTTCTTGTTACCTCAGGTGCTGTGTGATTGTCGACAAGGAGTGAAATGGACCAATTTGTGACCGCCCTTTCAATTTAAGACGTTAAAAACAGACGGAATTTGCATTCGTAATGCCAGAGCATCGGAACTACTTGGAACTCTTGTGTATATGAACGTGTCCGCGCCTTTGTACTCTGGTACGTTCGCCGCTACAAACCAACCAACCATCGTGCCCGTGCACATCAGAGTCGCAAAGAATGGAGAATAGCCAGGCTCGGTCGTGTGTGCAGCCGTAGCTCAGATGGCAGATCGTTCGCTTACCGTGTGAAAGGTCTCGGGTTCAATCCCCGGCTCCTCCAAGTTTTGTGGTCAGTGCATGGTAAGTGTTGGTCGCGGCGAACATAAAGGCACGCAAGAAGTTGCAAAACCAGCGTCACAGACTGATATGATGTATACTGTCATCAGGAGAGCCAGATGTAAGTGTGGGGACCGGCTGTTATCGAGGTGTTATCGAGTGCAGATCTGTCTTAGGTATCACGGCATAACGTCATTGAAGTCTAGAGAGTGGACAAGACGTTCGTCTTACTCAGAGCGGTGTCCGAACTCTATTTTCGACGTTATGCGTGCCACTTTCATTGTGGCCGACTACGATTCGATACAGAATGCACGAAACCTGAAAGACACCCTCACTGATACATAGAAAGTGTCGTTTGTCTGCGGAATAATGGGAGTGCAAGGGTCTGTGGCGTTGATATGGCTGTATGTAGCACTATTAGTCAACGGGGGGGTGGGCGTAGCTCAGATGGTAGAGCGCTCGCTTAGCGTGCGAGAGGTACTGGGATCGATACCCAGCGCCTCCAGAATTTTTAACACACCTAAAAGCGCACCTTGCCATGCAAGTGGAATAATTCCCTACCAGCAGAGGTGTCTAGGCAGATACAAGCGAACGATTAGCAACCACAATTGACAAGCGTGCTTTTATTCGTGCGCAGGAAGCACCCTCCTCCCACACCTACACTTAATTAAGAAACAGTACAAATGTTCCCATAAGATTCTCAAGCCTACGTCGGAAAGATCTGCCTTGCGCCGAGTTCACGTAAATCCCACTGCACGTTCCCATTCTTTGCGTGCAGTCGGCTGCTACTGGTGTTGCTGGTTGTGACTGCTGATAACAGATGCCGTAGCAATCAATTCATGGAGTGAGTTGTATGTTTTGCGATAGTCTGTCTCTGACAAGCAAGCACAGGTGATATAGGTGCGAACACAGGAAGCTTGCAGCCCCTCGTTGCCTGCAGACACAGAGCAGCCACACTAGAAGAGCGGCCTAAGCCGTAGGCGAAATGTGCTCATTCGCTTTGGCGCGACGTCGAACTATAAATAAGGCTGTCACTAGCGAGAGCGTTGCGTGAAGTCGGAAAAGTCGGCTGCAGGGGTGATTGCCAAGTTTGGGCAGCGTTTCGTAGTATATCAGTGCAATGAAGACGTGTCCCAGTGTTTCGCAGTTGGACGACAAGAGTTTTACACAGTAGCAAAGAGCGAGGCACTGAGTTGGCATGAACAATGTAGAGCACAATGGGGCTCGAGATGTGCTTGTTACCTCAGGTGCTGTGTGATTGTCGACAAGGAGTGAAATGGACCAATTTGTGACCGCCCTTTCAATTTAAGACGTTAAAAACAGACGGAATTTGCATTCGTGATACCAGAGCATCGGAACTACTTGGAACTCTTGTGTATATGAACGTGTCCGCGCCTTTGTACTCTGGTACGTTCGCCGCTACAAACCAACCAACCATCGTGCCCGTGCACATCAGAGTCGCAAAGAATGGAGAATAGCCAGGCTTGGTCGTGTGTGCAGCCGTAGCTCAGATGGCAGATCGTTCGCTTAGCGTGTGAAAGGTCTCGGGTTCAATCCCCGGCTCCTCCATGTTTTGTGGTCAGTGCATGGTAAGTGTTGGTCGCGGCGAACATAAAGGCACGCAAGAAGTTGCAAAACCAGCGTCACAGACTGATATGATGTATACTGTCATCAGGAGAGCCAGATGTAAGTGTGGGGACCGGCTGTTATCGAGGTGTTATCGAGTGCAGATCTGTCTTAGGTATCACGGCATAACGTCATTGAAGTCTAGAGAGTGGACAACACGTTCGTCTTACTCAGAGCGGTGTCCGAACTCTATTTTCGACGTTATGCGTGCCACTTTCATTGTGGCCGACTACGATTCGATACAGAATGCACGAAACCTGAAAGACACCCTCACTGATACATAGAAAGTGTCGTTTGTCTGCGGAATAATGGGAGTGCAAGGGTCTGTGACGTTGATATGGCTGTATGTAGCACTATTAGTCAACGGGGGGGTGGGCGTAGCTCAGATGGTAGAGCGCTTGGCTTAGCGTGCGAGAGGTACTGGGATCGATACCCAGCGCCTCCAGAATTTTTAACACACCTACAAGCGCACCTTGCCATGCAAGTGGAATAATTCCCTACCAGCAGAGGTGTCTAGGCAGATACAAGCGAACGATTTACAACCACAATTGTCAAGCGTGCTTTTATTCGTGCGCAGGAAGCACCCTCCTCCCACACCTACACTTAATTAAGAAACAGTACAAATGTTCCCATAAGATTCTCAAGCCTACGTCGGAAAGATCTGCCTTGCGCCGAGTTCACGTAAATCCCACTGCACGTTCCCATTCTTTGCGTGCAGTCGGCTGCTACTGGTGTTGCTGGTTGTGACTGCTGATAACAGATGCCGTAGCAATCAATTCATGGAGTGAGTTGTATGTTTTGCGATAGTCTGTCTCTGACAAGCAAGCACAGGTGATATAGGTGCGAACACAGGAAGCTTGCAGCCCCTCGTTGCCTGCAGACACCGAGCAGCCACACTAGGAGAGCGGCCTAAGCCGTAGGCGAAATGTGCTCATTCGCTTTGGCGCGACGTCGAACTATAAATAAGGCTGTCACTAGCGTGAGCGTTGCGTGAAGTCGGAAAAGTCGGCTGCAGGGGTGATTGCCAAGTTTGGGCAGCGTTTCGTAGTATATCAGTGCAATGAAGACGTGTCCCAGTGTTTCGCAGTTGGACGACAAGAGTTTTACACAGTAGCAAAGAGCGAGGCACTGAGTTGGCATGAACAATGGAGAGCACAATGGGGCTCGAGATGTGCTTGTTACCTCAGGTGCTGTGTGATTGTCGACAAGGAGTGAAATGGACCAATTTGTGACCGCCCTTTCAATTTAAGACGTTAAAAACAGACGGAATTTGCATTCGTAATACCAGAGCATCGGAACTACTTGGAACTCTTGTGTATATGTACGTGTCCGCGCCTTTGTACTCTGGTACGTTCGCCGCTACAAACCAACCAACCATCGTGCCCGTGCACATCAGAGTCGCAAAGAATGGAGAATAGCCAGGCTCGGTCGTGTGTGCAGCCGTAGCTCAGATGGCAGATCGTTCGCTTACCGTGTGAAAGGTCTCGGGTTCAATCCCCGGCTCCTCCATGTTTTGTGGTCAGTGCATGGTAAGTGTTGGTCGCGGCGAACATAAAGGCACGCAAGAAGTTGCAAAACCAGCGTCACAGACTGATATGATGTATACTGTCATCAGGAGAGCCAGATGTAAGTGTGGGGACCGGCTGTTATCGAGGTGTTATCGAGTGCAGATCTGTCTTAGGTATCACGGCATAACGTCATTGAAGTCTAGAGAGTGGACAACACGTTCGTCTTACTCAGAGCGGTGTCCGAACTCTATTTTCGACGTTATGCGTGCCACTTTCATTGTGGCCGACTACGATTCGATACAGAATGCACGAAACCTGAAAGACACCCTCACTGATACATAGAAAGTGTCGTTTGTCTGCGGAATAATGGGAGTGCAAGGGTCTGTGACGTTGATATGGCTGTATGTAGCACTATTAGTCAACGGGGGGGTGGGCGCAGCTCAGATGGTAGAGCGCTCGCTTAGCGTGCGAGAGGTACTGGGATCGATACCCAGCGCCTCCAGAATTTTTAACACACCTACAAGCGCACCTTGCCATGCAAGTGGAATAATTCCCTACCAGCAGAGGTGTCTAGGCAGATACAAGCGAACGATTAGCAACCACAATTGTCAAGCGTGCTTTTATTCGTGCGCAGGAAGCACCCTCCTCCCACACCTACACTTAATTAAGAAACAGTACAAGTGTTCCCATAAGATTCTCAAGCCTACGTCGGAAAGATCTGCCTTGCGCCGAGTTCACGTAAATCCCACTGCACGATCCCATTCTTTGCGTGCAGTCGGCTGCTACTGGTGTTGCTGGTTGTGACTGCTGATAACAGATGCCGTAGCAATCAATTCATGGAGTGAGTTGTATGTTTTGCGATAGTCTGTCTCTGACAAGCAAGCACAGGTGATATAGGTGCGAACACAGGAAGCTTGCAGCCCCTCGTTGCCTGCAGACACAGAGCAGCCACACTAGGAGAGCGGCCTAAGCCGTAGGCGAAATGTGCTCATTCGCTTTGGCGCGACGTCGTACTATAAATAAGGCTGTCACTAGCGTGAGCGTAGCGTGAAGTCGGAAAAGTCGGCTGCAGGGGTGATTGCCAAGTTTGGGCAGCGTTTCGTAGTATATCAGTGCAATGAAGACGTGTCCCAGTGTTTCGCAGTTGGACGACAAGAGTTTTACACAGTAGCAAAGAGCGAGGCACTGAGTTGGCATGAACAATGGAGAGCACAATGGGGCTCGAGATGTGCTTGTTACCTCAGGTGCTGTGTGATTGTCGACAAGGAGTGAAATGGACCAATTTGTGACCGCCCTTTCAATTTAAGACGTTAAAAACAGACGGAATTTGCATTCGTAATACCAGAGCATCGGAACTACTTGGAACTCTTGTGTATATGTACGTGTCCGCGCCTTTGTACTCTGGTACGTTCGCCGCTACAAACCAACCAACCATCGTGCCCGTGCACATCAGAGTCGCAAAGAATGGAGAATAGCCAGGTTTGGTCGTGTGTGCAGCCGTAGCTCAGTTGGCAGATCGTTCGCTTAGTGTGTGAAAGGTCTCGGGTTCAATCCTCGGCTCCTCCATGTTTTGTGGTCAGTGCATGGTAAGTGTTGGTCGCGGCGAACATAAAGGCACGCAAGAAGTTGCAAAACCAGCGTCACAGACTGATATGATGTATACTGTCATCAGGAGAGCCTGATGTAAGTGTGGGGACCGGCTGTTATCGAGGTGTTATCGAGTGCAGATCTGTCTTAGGTATCACGGCATAACGTCATTGAAGTCTAGAGAGTGGACAACACGTTCGTCTTACTCAGAGCGGTGTCCGAACTCTATTTTCGACGTTATGCGTGCCACTTTCATTGTGGCCGACTACGATTCGATAGAGAATGCACGAAACCTGAAAGACACCCTCACTGATACATAGAAAGTGTCGTTTGTCTGCGGAATAATGGGAGTGCAAGGGTCTGTGACGTTGATATGGCTGTATGTAGCACTATTAGTCAACGGGGGGGTGGGCGCAGCTCAGACGGTAGAGCGCACGCTTAGCGTGCGAGAGTTACTGGGATCGATACCCAGCGCCTCCAGAATTTTTAACACACCTACAAGCGCACCTTGCCATGCAAGTGGAATAATTCCCTACCAGCAGAGGTGTCTAGGCAGATACAAGCGAACGATTAGCAACCACAATTGTCAAGCGTGCTTTTATTCGTGCGCAGGAAGCACCCTCCTCCCACACCTACACTTAATTAAGAAACAGTACAAATGTTCCCATAAGATTCTCAAGCCTACGTCGGAAAGATCTGCCTTGCGCCGAGTTCACGTAAATCCCACTGCACGATCCCATTCTTTGCGTGCAGTCGGCTGCTACTGGTGTTGCTGGTTGTGACTGCTGATAACAGATGCCGTAGCAATCAATTCATGGAGTGAGTTGTATGTTTAGCGATAGTCTGTCTCTGCCAAGCAAGCACAGGTGATATAGGTGCGAACACAGGAAGCTTGCAGCCCCTCGTTGCCTGCAGACACAGAGCAGCCACACTAGGAGAGCGGCCTAAGCCGTAGGCGAAATGTGCTCATTCGCTTTGGCGCGACGTCGAACTATAAATAAGGCTGTCACTAGCGTGAGCGTCGTGTAAAGTCGGAAAAGTCGGCTGCAGGGGTGATTGCCAAGTTTGGGCAGCGTTTCGTAGTATATCAGTGCAATGAAGACGTGTCCCAGTGTTTCGCAGTTGGACGACAAGAGTTTTACACAGTAGCAAAGAGCGAGGCACTGAGTTGGCATGAACAATGGAGAGCACAATGGGGCTCGAGATGTGCTTGTTACCTCAGGTGCTGTGTGATTGTCGACAAGGAGTGAAATGGACCAATTTGTGACCGCCCTTTCAATTTAAGACGTTAAAAACAGACGGAATTTGCATTCGTAATACCAGAGCATCGGAACTACTTGGAACTCTTGTGTATATGAACGTGTCCGCGCCTTTGTACTCTGGTACCTTCGCCGCGACAAACCAACCAACCATCGTGCCCGTGCACATCAGAGTCGCAAAGAATGGAGAATAGCCAGGCTTTGTCGTGTGTGCAGCCGTAGCTCAGTTGGCAGATCGTTCGCTTAGCGTGTGAAAGGTCTCGGGTTCAATCCCCTTCTCTTCCATGTTTTGTGGTCAGTGCATGGTAAGTGTTGGTCGCGGCGAACATAAAGGCACGCAAGAAGTTGCAAAACCAGCGTCACAGACTGATATGATGTATACCGTCATCAGGAGAGCCAGATGTAAGTGTGGGGACCGGCTGTTATCGAGGTGTTATCGAGTGCAGATCTGTCTTAGGTATCACGGCATAACGTCATTGAAGTCTAGAGAGTGGACAACACGTTCGTCTTACTCAGAGCGGTGTCCGAACTCTATTTTCGACGTTATGCGTGCCACTTTCATTGTGGCCGACTACGATTCGATAGAGAATGCACGAAACCTGAAAGACACCCTCACTGATACATAGAAAGTGTCGTTTGTCTGCGGAATAATGGGAGTGCAAGGGTCTGTGACGTTGATATGGCTGTATGTAGCACTATTAGTCAACGGGGGGGTGGGCGTAGCTCAGATGGTAGAGCGCTCGCTTAGCGTGCGAGAGGTACTGGGATCGATACCCAGCGCCTCCAGAATTTTTAACACACCTACAAGCGCACCTTGCCATGCAAGTGGAATAATTCCCTACCAGCAGAGGTGTCTAGGCAGATACAAGCGAACGATTAGCAACCACAATTGTCAAGCGTGCTATTATTCGTGCGCAGGAAGCACCCTCCTCCCACACCTACACTTAATTAAGAAACAGTACAAATGTTCCCATAAGATTCTCAAGCCTACGTCGGAAAGATCTGCCTTGCGCCGAGTTCACGTAAATCCCACTGCACGTTCCCATTCTTTGCGTGCAGTCGGCTGCTACTGATGTTGCTGGTTGTGACTGCTGATAACAGATGCCGTAGCAATCAATTCATGGAGTGAGTTGTATGTTTTGCGATAGTCTGTCTCTGACAAGCAAGCACAGGTGATATAGGTGCGAACACAGGAAGCTTGCAGCCGCTCGTTGCCTGCAGACACAGAGCAGCCACACTAGGAGAGCGGCCTAAGCCGTAGGCGAAATGTGCTCATTCGCTTTGGCGCGACGTCGAACTATAAATAAGGCTGTCACTAGCGTGAGCGTCGTGTAAAGTCGGAAAAGTCGGCTGCAGGGGTGATTGCCAAGTTTGGGCAGCGTTTCGTAGTATATCAGTGCAATGAAGACGTGTCCCAGTGTTTCGCAGTTGGACGACAAGAGTTTTACACAGTAGCAAAGAGCGAGGCACTGAGTTGGCATGAACAATGGAGAGCACAATGGGGCTCGAGATGTGCTTGTTACTCAGGTGCTGTGTGATTGTCGACAAGGAGTGAAATGAACCAATTTGTGACCGCCCTTTCAATTTAAGACGTTAAAAACAGACGGAATTTGCATTCGTAATACCAGAGCATCGGAACTACTTGGAACTCTTGTGTATATGAACGTGTCCGCGCCTTTGTACTCTGGTACCTTCGCCGCGACAAACCAACCAACCATCGTGCCCGTGCACATCAGAGTCGCAAAGAATGGAGAATAGCCAGGCTTGGTCGTGTGTGCAGCCGTAGCTCAGTTAGCAGATCGTTCGCTTAGCGTGTAAAAGGTCTCGGGTTCAATCCCCGGCTCCTCTATGTTTTGTGGTCAGTGCATGGTAAGTGTTGGTCGCGGCGAACATAAAGGCACGCAAGAAGTTGCAAAACCAGCGTCACAGACTGATATGATGTATACTGTCATCAGGAGAGACAGATGTAAGTGTGGGGACCGGCTGTTATCGAGGTGTTATCGAGTGCAGATCTGTCTTAGGTATCACGGCATAACGTCATTGAAGTCTAGAGAGTGGACAACACGTTCGTCTTACTCAGAGCGGTGTCCGAACTCTATTTTCGACGTTATGCGTGCCACTTTCATTGTGGCTGACTACGATTCGATACAGAATGCACGAAACCTGAAAGACACCCTCACTGATACATAGAAAGTGTCGTTTGTCTGCGGAATAATGGGAGTGCAAGGGTCTGTGACGTTGATATGGCTGTATGTAGCACGATTAGTCAACGGGGGGGTGGGCGTAGCTCAGATGGTAGAGCGCTCGCTTAGCGTGCGAGAGGTACTGGGATCGATAACCAGCGCCTCCAGAATTTTTAACACACCTACAAACGCACCTTGCCATGCAAGTGGAATAATTCCCTACCAGCAGAGGTGTCTAGGCAGATACAAGCGAACGATTAGCAACCACAATTGTCAAGCGTGCTTTTATTCGTGCGCAGGAAGCACCCTCCTCCCACACCTACACTTAATTAAGAAACAGTACAAATGTTCCCATAAGATTCTCAAGCCTACGTCGGAAAGATCTGCCTTGCGCCGAGTTCACGTAAATCCCATTGCACGTTCCCATTCTTTGCGTGCAGTCGGCTGCTACTGGTGTTGCTGGTTGTGACTGCTGATAACAGATGCCGTAGCAATCAATTCATGGAGTGAGTTGTATGTTTAGCGATAGTCTGTCTCTGACAAGCAAGCACAGGTGATATAGGTGCGAACACAGGAAGCTTGCAGCCCCTCGTTGCCTGCAGACACAGAGCAGCCACACTAGGAGAGCGGCCTAAGCCGTAGGCGAAATGTGCTCATTCGCTAGAGCGCGACGTCGAACTATAAATACGGCTGTCACTAGCGTGAGCGTCGTGTAAAGTCGGAAAAGTTGGCTGCAGGGGTGATTGCCAAGTTTGGGCAGCGTTTCGTAGTATATCAGTGCAATGAAGACGTGTCCCAGTGTTTCGCAGTTGGACGACAAGAGTTTTACACAGTAGCAAAGAGCGAGGCACTGAGTTGGCATGAACAATGGAGAGCACAATGGGGCTCGAGATGTGCTTGTTACCTCAGGTGCTGTGTGATTGTCGACAAGGAGAGAAATGGACCAATTTGTGACCGCCCTTTCAATTTAAGACGTTAAAAACAGACGGAATTTGCATTCGTAATACCAGAGCATCGGAACTACTTGGAACTCTTGTGTATATGAACGTGTCCGCGCCTTTGTACTCTGGTACGTTCGCCGCTACAAACCAACTAACCATCGTGCCCGTGCACATCTGAGTCGCAAAGAATTGAGAATAGCCAGGCTTGGTCGTGTGTGCAGCCGTAGCTCAGTTGGCAGATCGTTCGCTTAGCGTGTGAAAGGTCTCGGGTTCAATCCCCGGCTCCTCCATGTTTTGTGGTCAGTGCATGGAAAGTGTTGGTCGCGGCGAACATAAAGGCACGCAAGAAGTTGCAAAACCAGCGTCACAGACTGATATGATGTATACTGTCATCAGGAGAGCCAGATGTAAGTGTGGGGACCGGCTGTTATCGAGGTGTTATCGAGTGCAGATCTGTCTTAGGTATCACGGCATAACGTCATTGAAGTCTAGAGAGTGGACAACACGTTCGTCTTACTCAGAGCGGTGTCCGAACTCTATTTTCGACGTTATGCGTGCCACTTTCATTGTGGCCGACTACGATTCGATAGAGAATGCACGAAACCTGAAAGACACCCTCACTGATACATAGAAAGTGTCGTTTGTCTGCGGAATAATGGGAGTGCAAGGGTCTGTGACGTTGATATGGCTGTATGTAGCACTATTAGTCAACGGGGGGGTGGGCGTAGCTCAGATGGTAGAGCGTTCGCTTAGCGTGCGAGAGGTACTGGGATTGATACCCAGCGCCTCCAGAATTTTTAACACACCTACAAGCGCACCTTGCCATGCAAGTGGAATAATTCCCAACCAGCAGAGGTGTCTAGGCAGATACAAGCGAACGATTAGCAACCACAATTGTCAAGCGTGCTTTTATTCGTGCGCAGGAAGAACCCTCCTCCCACACCTACACTTAATTAAGAAACAGTACAAATGTTCCCATAAGATTCTCAAGCCTACGTCGGAAAGATCTGACTTGCGCCGAGTTCACGTAAATCCCACTGCACGTTCCCATTCTTTGCGTGCAGTCGGCTGCTACTGGTGTTGCTGGTTGTGACTGCTGATAACAGAAGCCGTAGCAATCAATTCATGGAGTGAGTTGCATGTTTTGCGATACTCTGTCTCTGACAAGCAAGCACAGGTGATATAGGTGCGAACACAGGAAGCTTGCAGCCGCTCGTTGCCTGCAGACACAGAGCAGCCACACTAGGAGAGCGGCCTAAGCCGTAGGCGAAATGTGCTCATTCGCTTTGGCGCGACGTCGAACTATAAATAAGGCTTTCACTAGCGTGAGCGTTGCGTGAGCGTCGTGTAATGTCGGAAAAGTCGGCTGCAGGGGTGATTGCCAAGTTTGGGCAGCGTTTCGTAGTATATCAGTGCAATGAAGACGTGTCCCAGTGTTTCGCAGTTGGACGACAAGAGTTTTACACAGTAGCAAAGAGCGAGGCACTGAGTTGGCATGCACAATGGAGAGCACAATGGGGCTCGAGATGTGCTTGTTACCTCAGGTACTGTGTGATTGTCGACAAGGAGTGAAATGGACCAATTTGTGACCGCCCTTTCAATTTAAGACGTTAAAAACTGACGGAATTTGCATTCGTAATGCCAGAGCATCGGAACTACTTGGAACTCTTGTGTATATGAACGTGTCCGCGCCTTTGTACTCTGGTACCTTCGCCGCTACAAACCAACCAACCATCGTGCCCGTGCACATCAGAGTCGCAAAGAATGGAGAATAGCCAGGCTTGGTCGTGTGTGCAGCCGTAGCTCAGTTGGCAGATTGTTCGCTTAGCGTGTGAAAGGTCTCGGGTTCAATCCCCGGCTCCTCCATGTTTTGTGGTCAGTGCATGGTAAGTGTTGGTCGCTGCGAACATAAAGGCACGCAAGAAGTTGCAAAACCAGCGTCACAGACTGATATGATGTATACTGTCATCAGGAGAGCCAGATGTAAGTGTGGGGACCGGCTGTTATCGAGGTGTTATCGAGTGCAGATCTGTCTTAGGTATCACGGCATAACGTCATTGAAGTCTAGAGAGTGGACAACACGTTCGTCTTACTCAGAGCGGTGTACGAACTCTATTTTCGACGTTATGCGTGCCACTTTCATTGTGGCCGACTACGATTCGATACAGAATGCACGAAACCTGAAAGACACCCTCACTGATACATAGAAAGTGTCGTTTGTCTGCGGAATAATGGGAGTGCAAGGGTCTGTGACGTTGATATGGCTGTATGTAGCACTATTAGTCAACGGGGTGGTGGGCGTAGCTCAGATGGTAGAGCGCTAGCTTAGCGTGCGAGAGGTACTGGGATCGATACCCAGCGCCTCCGGAATTTTAACACACCTACAAGCGCACCTTGCCATGCAAGTGGAATAATTCCCAACCAGCAGAGGTGTCTAGGCAGATACAAGCGAACGATTAGCAACCACAATTGTCAAGCGTGCTTTTATTCGTGCGCAGGAAGCACCCTCCTCCCACACCTACACTTAATTTAGAAACAGTACAAATGTTCCCATAAGATTCTCAAGCCTATGTCGGAAAGATCTGCCTTGCGCCGATTTCACGTAAATCCCACTGCACGTTCCCATTCTTTGCGTGCAGTCGGCTGCTACTGGTGTTGCTGGTTGTGACTGCTGATAACAGATGCCGTAGCAATAAATTCATGGAGTGAGTTGTATGTTTTGCGATAGTATGTCTCTGACAAGCAAGCACAGGTGATATGGGTGCGAACACAGGAAGCTTGCAGCCCCTCGTTGCCTGCAGACACAGAGCAGCCACACTAGGAGAGCGGCCTAAGCCGTAGGCGAAATGTGCTCATTCGCTTTGGCGCGACGTCGAACTATAAATAAGGCTGTCACTAGCGTGAGCGTCGTGTAAAGTCGGAAAAGTCGGCTGCAGGGGTGATTGCCAAGTTTGCCACTTTCATTGTGGCCAACTACGATTCGATACAGAATGCACGAAACCTGAAAGACACCCTCAGTGACACATAGAAAGTGTCGTTTGTCTGCGGAATAGTGGGAGTGCAAGGGTCTGTGACGTTGATATGGCTGTATGTAGCACTATTAGTCAACGGGGGGGTGGGCATAGCTCAGATGGTCATTCAGCCAGCGGCTGCGCTGGAGGTCGGACGTGCCGTGCTGTGTGCTGTGCTGCGTAAGCTCCGCGTGGTAAGTCTCTGCTCTTGCTGCAACGCGTCGCTGTCTATAGTATTTGTGTAGACATGAAAAAGAATTAAGAGATGTCGCAACCGCAACGAAAAGATACTTTGAAATTCACGTTTGATCGCAACTTTGTCCGACCGAGGTCATTTGATGTTGAACAGTGGTTAGAGGATGATGTTAAAATAGGACTTGATGATATTATCGGCATACATTTCTCGATTATGAACAGTGTGGTTTTCGTGAAACTTGCCAGTCCAGAATTGTGTGAAAGGATAGTTCGATCTTGTGGTGGCATTCTGAAATTTAAACATGCTGACGGAAATGTTGGGGAGGTTACCGTTGCCCATGCTGGTCTAGGTATTCGGACTGTGCGAGTCTTCGAACTTCCCTTTGAAATTACAAGTGACCAGATAAATGCTGTTATTGCTCCATACGGGAAAGTTTTGAGTAATATTGCCGAACGGTGGTCTGCTGCACACAAATTCCCTGTTTTGAATGGTGTGCGCCAATTAAAAGTCGAATTGCAGAAGCACATTCCGTCGTTTATAAACGTCTGCGGATATAGAGCTGTTGTGATGTATGATGACCAACCGAAAACGTGTGCTGTCTGCAATTTACCAGGCCACGTTCGTGCAGACTGTGTTCAAAGGCGAGTGGCGCAACTGCCTGCCGGCGATGCCGTCAGGCCACCTGCTATGTCAACGCTGCCCGTGACGTATGTCGCCGTAGCGCGCGGTTTTGCAAGTGCCACTGCGCCCCCCGAAGTTACTACGAATACCGACCCACAAGCGACCGACCAACCGACCGACTCAGGTGTAGCATCTGTAGACACTCAACCCTCCTGCGATGACATATCTGCTCCTGCCCTTGTCGCCGTGGACTCGCCCAATGAGGCAATGGATACGGACGCGACCTCAGTCGCTTCGGGTAGTGCTCCTCTGCATCCTGGAGCTTCTTTAGGAGGTATCAAAAGCGTATCAGGTGCACAGAAAACGGACTCGCAACCAGCGGTTTCTAGTGGTGCTCCTCCGAATCCGGCAGCTGCCTTAGGCACTGACCACAGCCCGTCAAGTGCAATGAAATCAGACCTGGCGTCAATCACTTCGAGTAGTGCTACTTTGCAACCTGAGGCTTCTTCAGGTACCGTCCAAAGTCCACCACGAGACGCATCTCCCAAGAAATCTAAAAAACGGAGGATCGCTCGTCAAGGTGCAGAGCAGACTGCACCACAACTGCGTGAACAGGCGAAGCAAATAGGGGGCAAAATACGTCAATCTGCATCTGAGAACTTGCAGTGCAATCAGCAGTCATCTAAAGAAGACCCTGTGTCCTTGGATAGTACCTCCGGTTCTGCCAGTTTGCCCTCCGATGACGTAGCAATTACCCGAACCGAAGATAAAAATCACCAGCAAACACCTGAATATAGTGCACCACTTAATGACGAACCGATGACAGGGCTGTCGAATCCGTGGGCAGACGATGTCGACGACACTACAAAGGAGGACGAAATTATGGACACCACAGGAACCGTTACAGTCACCACGATGGCCACACCACGAGATGACGTCGTCTTGAATGTCATCGCCGCGACGGATACTGTCCCAGACATGGAGAAGCCGACTGATCCCTTCCCAAGTCATGAATATTTCTAGTCTGAACGGTTTTACTGACTTGTGTCCACATGTCTCTCGGGTCAGATTTCTTAATGTTTTTTAGAAATGATATGTTGCCGGAGTTTTTCCTAATTACACTCCCGTTTTGGCTAACGTAGTTCCGTTGCAGGCATATAAGATCGCTACGCTGAACATCAAAAAAATTTGTAGCAAATTTAATTTACAAAATTTAAAAGATTTCCTGTATGCAGCTGATGTGGACATTTTGTTTTTACAAGAAGTAACAAACATCGAACTTGCCTTCATACAGGGGTATAATGCTATAGTCAATCCTGGAATTGAATGTGATTTGGGTACCGCATTTCTTTTCAAAGAGGGCGTCGTCATTACAGACGTAACAAAACTGCCTAACGGCAGAGGCATTGCCGGCACGCTTTATAACACCAGGATTATTAATGTCTATGCCCCATCTGGTTCTACCAATCGGTGCCAACGAGCACAGTTTTTTAAGGAGGGAATTGTTCCTTTGTTTGGTGTACACTGCACCCATACCATCCTTGGAGGCGACTTTAACAGTGTCATACATGCCAAAGACCAAACTCCGAACTACATCAAATCGCCGGACCTGGAACGTATCGTCACCGACCTCCGTTTAACTGATTCGTGGGAGCAAAAGCACGGCGCGGCACCCGGCTTTACCCACCTCACTAATCATTCAGCGAGCCGGTTGGATCGAATATATGTCTCGCCCAATCTGAAACACCGCATCCTGCAGTCTGAAGTTTGGCCAACCGTTTTTTCGGACCACGCTGCATATATATGCACATTAAATTTGGAACGACAAGGAACCTGTCGATATAAAGGGCCATGGAAACTTAATGTTTCACACTTAAAAGATCCTGCCTGTCGAGAAGCCTTTCTCACCACCTGGAGAGCCTGCGAGACCAAACTCATCTCTTACCACTCGACTTTGGATTGGTGGCTCAAATGCGCCAAACCTCAGATCCGGAGATGTTTCATCAACTACTCCCGGGAGAAGAGCTTTTGGCGGAAAAGAACGATAGAATTTTACTTTCATTGTCTCCGAGAACTCTACCTGCAAGGTGCTACAGCTATTGGGAACCATGGGAAAATTAAAAAAATCCAGGCAAAAATACTGACATTAAGGCGACAACAGCTTGAAGGATACCAAATAAGGTCAAGAGCAGAGACTGTGGCGCAAAAAGAAGCCACTTCGATATATCATGTGATTCGTGAAACTAAACGAGGATTCCGCAAAATACTGACGGAGCTTAAAACTGATAATGGACCCACCTTGACAATGCACAACGACATAAAAGCAGAAATACTAACCCATTTCGACAACTTGTTTTCACATAAAGAGGTAGACGAAAAAGCACAGGACGATTTACTGACCCACCTGCAAGGACGCGTTGGTAACGCGTACGCGGAAGCTCTAATAGCGGAGGCGACCGAAGACGATGTACACTATGCTGTCTATCAAAGTGCAAAAAATAAATCCCCTGGAGCTGACGGCATGGCAGCAGAATTTTATCAAGTCTTCTGGGAACATATAAAACATAGAATTACATGCATCTGTAATGAACTTCTGAACCTCAATAAGGAGATACCGAAAGAGTTTCGCGAAGGTATGGTAGTGTTAATCGCAAAAAAATCGGCTGGCAAGAAAATTGGAAATTTGAGACCAATCACTCTGCTGAACAGTGACTATAAAATTTTTTCGCGGCTCTTAGCCCACAGACTTAAAAATGTAATGGCCAGCGTCACCGGCCCATATCAGTTTAGCGTGGGCAAAGGTAGGAAAATTCAGCAGACGCTGTCCGACTACCGCGACATAATTTCAATAGCAGAAGTATGTCGACTAAAATGTGCCATCGTGTCGTTAGATTTCGATAAAGCCTTCGACAGGATCAGCCACTCCTACCTCCTGAAAACGATGGGCGCAATGGGTTTTCCGCCGAGATTCGTCGACCTCATACGACGTTTGGTAACGAATAACTCCTCCAGAATCATCATAAATGGACAGCCTAGCCGGCCAGTCGAGATCGCATGTTCCGTCAGGCAAGGTTGTCCGTTGTCCATGGCACTTTTTGCCATGGCCATCGAACCTTTGCTCGCTACCTTGACTCAGCGGTTACAAGGATTGCAAATACGAGGAAACAAAATAATATGTAAAGCTTATGCGGACGATGTTGGGTTTCTCGTTATGAATGTAGCGGAAGTCGAGACGGCAATGCACATAATAGAAAAATACGAACGAGCGTCAGCCGCGAGGTTAAACAAAACCAAGTCCGGCATATTCAATATCGGACGTGGCATTGGCATGCGCACACACGGTCAGTTACGTGAGCTAACAGCCTTGAAGTGTCTCGGCATTGCTTTCCGAAAAAATATACGTCAAACTATTGCGGCCAACTATAGACAAGTACTAACAACCATACGAGCTAGTGTACGGACACATAGTATTCGACAATTAAATGAAATTCAGAGAGTGTCTTTAGCGAACGTCTCTATTACTTCCAAAGTCAATTATGTCGCCCAGATACTGCCAATACCCGCCGGCATAGCCAAACAAATTATGTCAGCAATAGGCTATTTTGTGAGCCGTGGCCACATATTTAAAATCCAGTATGACACTCTGACGCTCGCCACTAATAATGGCGGCTTAAACTTAACGAATGTTACTAAAAAGTCGCAGGCTCTGTACATCTCCAATACGTTTCAACAATGGAGACAATCCGGCAGCTGTATCGCCGCGCACTTGCTATCTGAAATAGCTCCAGATGACCTCTCTCCACCCATTAATGTGCAGCACATACCGAGCGGACTTTACCATTTACGATGGTTTTTAATAGAATATAGCTACCTACGTTCAAGAATTCCGGAAAAAGACATGACAAACGTAAAAGAAATATATGGCAAATTGATGGGAGAAAAGAAGAACAACAAAATAGAACAAAACTATCCATGTTCTAACTGGAAAGTGATATGGGCAAATATTCATAACCGTAACTTAGCTACTCATCTGAAAGCAACATGGTACTTTGTTGTAAATAGGAAAGTTGCAACAAACTCGAAACTTCATTCGATCCACTTAGCGGATTCGCCTTTGTGTGCAACGTGTAGTTTAATTGATAACGAAGAACATCGTTTCGTGTGCGACAAGGTTAAAGATATCTGGCTGAATGTCCGACGAAAGCTGGCACTCATCCTTCGAACGTCACCTAACGCTATAACGCCTGCGGACTTTTTGACACCGGATGATGTACCCTTTCCTAACACGAAACGCAACGCAGTCAATTGGCTGAAAGCGGCAACGGTCCATTACCTCTTCACGAAGGAAGAGAAAAGCCAAGAGGATTTTTGGATCTCTCTGCTAACTGAGCATCACATGTTACTGAAGACTAGTAAATATAAAGAAACATACGCAAACTTTTTAATCAAGACCTTGATGTAAAAGAATTAACAAGAAATATCTGAGGACACAGAAGACAAACGTAAGAGAGTGTTCACCACTACTAACTTACTTAACAATCGTGAAAAAAAAAAAAAAAAAAAATTTAATTTTTACCGGAATTGCCGTTCTTTGAGTTCAACGTTTATTAATTTATTTTTCAAGAAGCCATTATAAATAGTTGCTTCTCACCGAATATGGTTTGTTTTTTAAGCATTTTCAGAGAGAAGAGGCAGATTCGAAATGCCCTCTGACGTTTCTTTGTCAAGGAAGACTATTTGCTTTAAGTGTGACAACAAAAAACAGCGATGAAGAAGGAAACAAACTGAACATAACTTCTGTTTCTACCTACTGAAGACTCATTCTTTTTTCACATTATCAATAAGCCCAAAGAAGGGGTACATTAGTTTCTCCACGATAAAGGGATTAACTTCGTCTCATCAGTTTATGGTAATGTACATGGCGTGAGAAGCCGACGCCGATGAAGGCGAATTATGGAGAGCGCAAGGATGGGCTAAAAGGGGTGATGGGAGGCCAAAAAAAAAAAAAAAAAAAAAAAAAAAAAAGTTGGCAGATCGTTCGCTTAGCTTGTGAAAGGTCTCTGGTTCAAACCCCGGCTCCTCCATGTTTTGTGGTCAGTGCATGGTAAGTGTTGGTCGCGGCGAACATAAACGCACGCAAGAAGTTGCAAAACCAGCGTCACAGACTGATATGATGTATACTGTCATAAGGAGAGCAAGATGTAAGTGTGGGGACCGGCTGTTATCGTGGTGTCATCGAGTGCAGATCTGTCTTAGGTATCACGGCTTAACGTCATTGAAGTCTAGAGAAGGGACAACACGTTCGTCTTACTCAGAGCGGTGTCTGAACTCTATTTTCGACGTTATGCGTGCCACTTTCATTGTGGCCAACTACGATTCGATACAGAATGCACGAAACCTGAAAGACACCCTCACTGATACATAGAGAGTAGTGTTTGTCTGCGGAATAATGGGAGTGCAAGGGTCTGTGACGTTGATACGACTGTATGTGGCACTACTAGTTATCGGGGGGGTGGGCGTAGCTCAGATGGTAGAGCGCTCGCTTAGCGTGCGAGGGGTACTGGGATCGATACCCAGCGTCTCCAGAATTTTTAACACACCTACAAGCGCACCTTGCCATGCAACTGGAACAATTCCCAACCTGCAGAGGTGTGTAGGCAGATACAAGCGAACGATTAGCATCCACAATTGGCGAGCGTGCTTTTATTCGTGCGCAGGAAGCACCCTCCTCCCACACCTACACTTAATTTAGAAACAGTACAAATGTTCCCATAAGATTCTCAAGCCTACGTCGGAAAGATCTGCCTTGCGCCGATTTCACGTAAATCCCACTGCACGTTCCCAGTCTTTGCGTGCTGTCGGCTGCTACTGGTGTTGCTGCTTGTGACTGCTGATAACAGATGCCGTAGCAATCAATTCATGGGGTGAGTTGTATGTTTTGCGATAGTCTGTCTCTGACAAGGAAGCACAGGTGATATAGGTGCGAACACAGGAAGCTTGCAGCCCCTCGCTGCCTGCAGACACAGAGCAGCCACACTAGAAGAGCGGCCTAAGCCGTAGGCGAAATGTGCTCATTCGCTTTGGCGCGACGTCGAACTGTAAATAAGGCTGTCACTAGCGTGAGCGTTGCGTGAGCGTCGTGTAAAGTCGGAAAAGTCATCCGCATGGGTGATTGCCAAGTTTGGGGAGCGTTTCGTAGTACGATCAGTGCAATGGAGACGCGGAAACTTGTTGTGTCCCAGTGTTTTGCAGTTGGACGACAAGAGTTTTACACAGTAGCAAAGAGCGAGGCACTGAGTTGGCATGAACAATGGAGAGCACAATGGGGCTCGAGATGTGCTTGTTACCTCAGGTGCTGTGTGATTGTCGACAAGGAGTGAAATGGACCAATTTGTGACCGCCCTTTCAATTTAAGACGTTCAAAACAGACGGAATTTGCATTCGTAATACCAGAGCATCGAAACTACTTGGAACTCTTGTGTATATGAACGTGTCCGCGCCTTTGTATTCTGGTACCTTCGCCGCTACAAACCAGCCAACCATCGTGTCCGTGCACATCAGAGTTGCAAAGAATGGAGAATAGCCAGGCTTGGTCGTGTGTGTAGCCGTAGCTCAGTTGGCAGATCGTTCGCTTAGCGTGTGAAATTCTGTGGTTCTAACCCCGGCTCCTCCATGTTTTGTGGTCAGTGCATGGTAAGTGTTGGTCGCGGCGAACATAAACGCACGCAAGAAGTTGCAAAACCAGCGTCACAGACTGATATGATGTATACTGTCATAAGGAGAGCAAGATGTAAGTGTGGGGACCGGCTGTTATCGTGGTGTCATCGAGTGTAGATCTGTCTTAGGTATCACGGCTTAACGTCATTGAAGTCTAGAGAAGGGACAACACGTTCGTCTTACTCAGAGCGGTGTCTGAACTCTATTTTCGACGTTATGCGTGCCACTTTCATTGTGGCCAACTACGATTCGATACAGAATGCACGAAACCTGAAAGACACCCTCACTGATACATAGAGAGTAGTGTTTGTCTGCGGAATAATGGGAGTGCAAGGGTCTGTGACGTTGATACGACTGTATGTAGCACTACTAGTTATCGGGGGGGGGGGGGGGGGGGGGGGCGTTGCTCAGATGGTAGAGCGCTCGCTTAGTGTGCGAGAGGTACTGGGATCGATACCCAGCGCCTCCAGAATTTTTAACACACCTACATGCGCACCTTGCCATGCAAGTGGAATAATTCCCAACCGGCAGAGGTGTGTAGGCAGATACAAGCGAACGATTAGCATCCACAATTGGCGAGCGTGCTTTTATTCGTGCGCAGGAAGCACCCTCCTCCCACACCTACACTTAATTTAGAAACAGTACAAATGTTCCCATAAGATTCTCAAGCCTACGTCGGAAAGATCTGCCTTGCGTCGATTTCACGTAAATCCCACTGCACGTTCCCAGTCTTTGCGTGCAGTCGGCTGCTACTGGTGTTGCTGCTTGTGACTGCTGATAACAGATGCCGTAGCAATCAATTCATGGAGTGAGTTGTATGATTTGCGATAGTCTTTCTCTGACAAGGAAGCACAGGTGATATAGGTGCGAACACAGGAAGCTTGCAGCCCCTCGCTGCCTGCAGACACAGAGCAGCCACACTAGAAGAGCGGCATAAGCCGTAGGCGAAATGTGCTCATTCGCTTTGGCGCGACGTCGAACTGTAAATAAGGCTGTCACTAGCGTGAGCGTCGTGTAAAGTCGGAAAAGTCATCTGCATGGGTGATTGCCAAGTTTGGGGAGCGTTTCGTAGTACGATCAGTGCAATGGAGACGCGGAAACTTGTTGTGTCCCAGTGTTTTGCAGTTGGACGACAAGATTTTTACACAGTAGCAAAGAGCGAGGCACTGAGTTGGCATGAACAATGGAGAGCACAATGGGGCTCGAGATGTGCTTGTTACCTCAGGTGCTGTGTGATTGTCGACATGAGTGAAATGGACCAATTTGTGACCGCCCTTTCAATTTAAGACGTTCAAAACAGACGGAATTTGCATTCGTAATACCAGAGCATCGAAACTACTTGGAACTCTTGTGTATATGAACGTGTCCGCGCCTTTGTATTCTGGTACCTTCGCCGCTACAAACCAACCAACCATCGTGTCCGTGCACATCAGAGTCGCAATGAATGGAGAATAGCCAGGCTTGGTCGTGTGTGTAGCTGTAGCTCAGTTGGCAGATCGTTCGCTTAGCGTGTGAACGGTCTCGGGTTCAAGCCCCGGCTCCTTCATGTTTTGTGGTCAGTGCATGGTAAGTGTTGGTCGCGGCGAACATAAACGCACGCAAGAAGTTGCAAGACCAGCGTCACAGACTGATATGATGTATACTGTCATAAGGAGAGCAAGATGTAAGTGTGGGGACCGGGCGTTATCGTGGTGTCATCGAGTGCAGATCTATCTTAGGTATCACGGCTTAACGTCATTGAAGTCTAGAGAAGGGACAACACGTTCGTCTTACTCAGAGCGGTGTCTCAACTCTATTTTCGACGTTATGCGTGCCACTTTCATTGTGGCCAACTACGATTCGATACAGAATGCACGAAACCTGAAAGACACCCTCACTGATACATAGAGAGTAGTGTTTGTCTGCGGAATAATGGGAGTGCAAGGGTCTGTGACGTTGATATGACTGTATGTAGCACTACTAGTTATCGGGGGGGGGCGCGCGTAGCTCAGATGGTAGAGCGCTCGCTTAGCGTGCGAAAAGTACTGGGATCGATACCCAGCGCCTCAAGAATTTTTAACACACCTACATGCGCACCTTGCCATGCAAGTGGAACAATTCCCAACCGGCAGATACAAGCGAACGATTAGCATCCACAATTGGCGAGCGTGCTTTTATTCGTGCGCAGGAAGCACCCTCCTCCCACACCTACACTTAATTTAGAAACAGTACAAATGTTCCCATAAGATTCTCAAGCCTACGTCGGAAAGATCTGCCTTGCGTCGATTTCACGTAAATCCCACTGCACGTTCCCAGTCTTTGCGTGCAGTCGGCTGCTACTGGTGTTGCTGCTTGTGACTGCTGATAACAGATGCCGTAGCAATCAATTCATGGAGTGAGTTGTATGATTTGCGATAGTCTTTCTCTGACAAGGAAGCACAGGTGATATAGGTGCGAACACAGGAAGCTTGCAGCCCCTCGCTGCCTGCAGACACAGAGCAGCCACACTAGAAGAGCGGCATAAGCCGTAGGCGAAATGTGCTCATTCGCTTTGGCGCGACGTCGAACTGTAAATAAGGCTGTCACTAGCGTGAGCGTTGCGTGAGCGTCGTGTAAAGTCGGAAAAGTCATCTGCATGGGTGATTGCCAAGTTTGGGGAGCGTTTCGTAGTACGATCAGTGCAATGGAGACGCGGAAACTTGTTGTGTCCCAGTGTTTTGCAGTTGGACGACAAGATTTTTACACAGTAGCAAAGAGCGAGGCACTGAGTTGGCATGAACAATGGAGAGCACAATGGGGCTCGAGATGTGCTTGTTACCTCAGGTGCTGTGTGATTGTCGACATGAGTGAAATGGACCAATTTGTGACCGCCCTTTCAATTTAAGACGTTCAAAACAGACGGAATTTGCATTCGTAATACCAGAGCATCGAAACTACTTGGAACTCTTGTGTATATGAACGTGTCCGCGCCTTTGTATTCTGGTACCTTCGCCGCTACAAACCAACCAACCATCGTGTCCGTGCACATCAGAGTCGCAAAGAATGGAGAATAGCCAAGCTTGGTCGTGTGTGTAGCTGTAGCTCAGTTGGCAGATCGTTCGCTTAGCGTGTGAACGGTCTCGGGTTCATGCCCCGGCTCCTACATGTTTTGTGGTCAGTGCATGGTAAGTGTTGGTCGCGGCGAACATAAACGCACGCAAGAAGTTGCAAAACCAGCGTCACAGACTGATATGATGTATACTGTCATAAGGAGAGCAAGATGTAAGTGTGGGGACCGGCTGTTATCGTGGTGTCATCGAGTGCAGATCTGTCTTAGGTATCACGGCTTAACGTCATTGAAGTCTAGAGGTGGACAACACGTTCGTCTTACTCAGAGCGGTGTCTGAACTCTAATTTCGACGTTATGCGTGCCACTTTCATTGTGGCCAACTACGATTCGATACAGAATGCACGAAACCTGAAAGACACCCTCATTGATACATAGAGAGTAGTGTTTGTCTGCGGAATAATGGGAGTGCAAGGGTCTGTGACGTTGATAGGACTGTATGTAGCACTACTAGTTATCGGGGGGGGGGGGGGCGTAGCTCAGATGCAAGAGCGCTCGCTTAGCGTGCGAGAGGTACTGGGATCGATACCCAGCGCCTCCAGAATTTTTAACACACCTACATGCGCACCTTGCCATGCAAGTGGAATAATTCCCAACCGGCAGAGGTGTGTAGGCAGATACAAGCGAACGATTAGCATCCACAATTGGCGAGCGTGCTTTTATTCGTGCGCAGGAAGCACCCTCCTCCCACACCTACACTTAATTTAGAAACAGTAGAAATGTTCCCATAAGATTCTCAAGCCTACGTCGGAAAGATCTGCCTTGCGTCGATTTCACGTAAATCCCACTGCACGTTCCCATTCTTTGCGTGCAGTCGGCTGCTACTGGTGTTGCTGGTTGTGACTGCTGATAACAGATGCCGTAGCAATCAATTCATGGAGTGAGTTGTATGATTTGCGATAGTCTGTCTCTGACAAGGAAGCACAGGTGATATAGGTGCGAACACAGGAAGCTTGCAGCCCCTCGCTGCCTGCAGACACAGAGCAGCCACACTAGAAGAGCGGCCTAAGCCGTAGGCGAAATGTGCTCATTCGCTTTGGCGCGACGTCGAACTGTAAATAAGGCTGTCACTAACGTGAGCGTCGTGTAAAGTCGGAAAAGTCATCTGCATGGGTGATTGCCAAGTTTGGGGAGCGTTTCGTAGTACGATCAGTGCAATGGAGACGCGGAAACAAGTTGTGTCCCAGTGTTTTGCAGTTGGACGACAAGATTTTTACACAGTAGCAAAGAGCGAGGCACTGAGTTGGCATGAACAATGGAGAGCACAATGGGGCTCGAGATGTGCTTGTTACCTCAGGTGCTGTGTGATTGTCGACATGAGTGAAATGGACCAATTTGTGACCGCCCTTTCAATTTAAGACGTTCAAAACAGACGGAATTTGCATTCGTAATACCAGAGCATCGAAACTACTTGGAACTCTTGTGTATATGAACGTGTCCGCGCCTTTGTATTCTGGTACCTTCGCCGCTACAAACCAACCAACCATCGTGTCCGTGCACATCAGAGTCGCAATGAATGGAGAATAGCCAGGCTTGGTCGTGTGTGTAGCTGTAGCTCAGTTGGCAGATCGTTCGCTTAGCGTGTGAACGGTCTCGGGTTCAAGCCCCGGCTCCTTCATGTTTTGTGGTCAGTGCATGGTAAGTGTTGGTCGCGGCGAACATAAACGCACGCAAGAAGTTGCAAGACCAGCGTCACAGACTGATATGATGTATACTGTCATAAGGAGAGCAAGATGTAAGTGTGGGGACCGGGCGTTATCGTGGTGTCATCGAGTGCAGATCTATCTTAGGTATCACGGCTTAACGTCATTGAAGTCTAGAGAAGGGACAACACGTTCGTCTTACTCAGAGCGGTGTCTCAACTCTATTTTCGACGTTATGCGTGCCACTTTCATTGTGGCCAACTACGATTCGATACAGAATGCACGAAACCTGAAAGACACCCTCACTGATACATAGAGAGTAGTGTTTGTCTGCGGAATAATGGGAGTGCAAGGGTCTGTGACGTTGATATGACTGTATGTAGCACTACTAGTTATCGGGGGGGGCGCGCGTAGCTCAGATGGTAGAGCGCTCGCTTAGCGTGCGAAAAGTACTGGGATCGATACCCAGCGCCTCAAGAATTTTTAACACACCTACATGCGCACCTTGCCATGCAAGTGGAACAATTCCCAACCGGCAGATACAAGCGAACGATTAGCATCCACAATTGGCGAGCGTGCTTTTATTCGTGCGCAGGAAGCACCCTCCTCCCACACCTACACTTAATTTAGAAACAGTACAAATGTTCCCATAAGATTCTCAAGCCTACGTCGGAAAGATCTGCCTTGCGTCGATTTCACGTAAATCCCACTGCACGTTCCCAGTCTTTGCGTGCAGTCGGCTGCTACTGGTGTTGCTGCTTGTGACTGCTGATAACAGATGCCGTAGCAATCAATTCATGGAGTGAGTTGTATGATTTGCGATAGTCTTTCTCTGACAAGGAAGCACAGGTGATATAGGTGCGAACACAGGAAGCTTGCAGCCCCTCGCTGCCTGCAGACACAGAGCAGCCACACTAGAAGAGCGGCATAAGCCGTAGGCGAAATGTGCTCATTCGCTTTGGCGCGACGTCGAACTGTAAATAAGGCTGTCACTAGCGTGAGCGTTGCGTGAGCGTCGTGTAAAGTCGGAAAAGTCATCTGCATGGGTGATTGCCAAGTTTGGGGAGCGTTTCGTAGTACGATCAGTGCAATGGAGACGCGGAAACTTGTTGTGTCCCAGTGTTTTGCAGTTGGACGACAAGATTTTTACACAGTAGCAAAGAGCGAGGCACTGAGTTGGCATGAACAATGGAGAGCACAATGGGGCTCGAGATGTGCTTGTTACCTCAGGTGCTGTGTGATTGTCGACATGAGTGAAATGGACCAATTTGTGACCGCCCTTTCAATTTAAGACGTTCAAAACAGACGGAATTTGCATTCGTAATACCAGAGCATCGAAACTACTTGGAACTCTTGTGTATATGAACGTGTCCGCGCCTTTGTATTCTGGTACCTTCGCCGCTACAAACCAACCAACCATCGTGTCCGTGCACATCAGAGTCGCAAAGAATGGAGAATAGCCAAGCTTGGTCGTGTGTGTAGCTGTAGCTCAGTTGGCAGATCGTTCGCTTAGCGTGTGAACGGTCTCGGGTTCATGCCCCGGCTCCTACATGTTTTGTGGTCAGTGCATGGTAAGTGTTGGTCGCGGCGAACATAAACGCACGCAAGAAGTTGCAAAACCAGCGTCACAGACTGATATGATGTATACTGTCATAAGGAGAGCAAGATGTAAGTGTGGGGACCGGCTGTTATCGTGGTGTCATCGAGTGCAGATCTGTCTTAGGTATCACGGCTTAACGTCATTGAAGTCTAGAGGTGGACAACACGTTCGTCTTACTCAGAGCGGTGTCTGAACTCTAATTTCGACGTTATGCGTGCCACTTTCATTGTGGCCAACTACGATTCGATACAGAATGCACGAAACCTGAAAGACACCCTCACTGATACATAGAGAGTAGTGTTTGTCTGCGGAATAATGGGAGTGCAAGGGTCTGTGACGTTGATACGACTGTATGTAGCACTACTAGTTATCGGGGGGGGGGGGGGGGGGCGTAGCTCAGATGCAAGAGCGCTCGCTTAGCGTGCGAGAGGTACTGGGATCGATACCCAGCGCCTCCAGAATTTTTAACACACCTACATGCGCACCTTGCCATGCAAGTGGAATAATTCCCAACCGGCAGAGGTGTGTAGGCAGATACAAGCGAACGATTAGCATCCACAATTGGCGAGCGTGCTTTTATTCGTGCGCAGGAAGCACCCTCCTCCCACACCTACACTTAATTTAGAAACAGTAGAAATGTTCCCATAAGATTCTCAAGCCTACGTCGGAAAGATCTGCCTTGCGTCGATTTCACGTAAATCCCACTGCACGTTCCCATTCTTTGCGTGCAGTCGGCTGCTACTGGTGTTGCTGGTTGTGACTGCTGATAACAGATGCCGTAGCAATCAATTCATGGAGTGAGTTGTATGATTTGCGATAGTCTGTCTCTGACAAGGAAGCACAGGTGATATAGGTGCGAACACAGGAAGCTTGCAGCCCCTCGCTGCCTGCAGACACAGAGCAGCCACACTAGAAGAGCGGCCTAAGCCGTAGGCGAAATGTGCTCATTCGCTTTGGCGCGACGTCGAACTGTAAATAAGGCTGTCACTAACGTGAGCGTCGTGTAAAGTCGGAAAAGTCATCTGCATGGGTGATTGCCAAGTTTGGGGAGCGTTTCGTAGTACGATCAGTGCAATGGAGACGCGGAAACAAGTTGTGTCCCAGTGTTTTGCAGTTGGACGACAAGAGTTTTACACAGTAGCAAAGAGCGAGGCACTGAGTTGGCATGAACAATGGAGAGCACAATGGGGCTCGAGATGTGCTTGTTACCTCAGGTGCTGTGTGATTGTCGACAAGGAGTGAAATGGACCAATTTGTGACCGCCCTTTCAATTTAAGACGTTCAAAACAGACGGAATTTGCATTCGTAATACCAGAGCATCGAAACTACTTGGAACTCTTGTGTATATGAACGTGTCCGCGCCTTTGTATTCTGGTACCTTCGCCGCTACAAACCAACCAACCATCGTGTCCTTGCACATCAGAGTCGCAAAGAATGGAGAATAGCCAGGCTTGGTCGTGTGTGTAGCTGTAGCTCAGTTGGCAGATCGTTCGCTTAGCGTGTGAACGGTCTCGGGTTCAAGCCCCGGCTCCTCCATGTTTTGTGGTCAGTGCATGGTAAGTGTTGGTCGCGTCGAACATAAACGCACGCAAGAAGTTGCAAAACCAGCGTCACAGACTGATATGATGTATACTGTCATAAGGAGAGCAAGATGTAAGTGTGGGGACCGGCTGTTATCGTGGTGTCATCGAGTGCAGATCTGTCTTAAGTATCACGGCTTAACGTCATTGAAGTCTAGAGAAGGGACAACACGTTCGTCTTACTCAGAGCGGTGTCTGAACTCTATTTTCGACGTTATGCGTGCCACTTTCATTGTGGCCAACTACGATTCGATACAGAATGCACGAAACCTGAAAGACACCCTCATTGATACATAGAGAGTAGTGTTTGTTTGCGGAATAATGGGAGTGCAAGGGTCTGTGACGTAGATACGACTGTATGTAGCACTACTAGTTATCGGGGGGTGGGCGTAGCTCAGATGGAAGAGCGCTCGCTTAGCGTGCGAGAGGTACTGGGATCGATACCCAGCGCCTCCAGAATTTTTAACACACCTACATGCGCACCTTGCCATGCAAGTGGAATAATTCCCAACCGGCAGAGGTGTGTAGGCAGATACAAGCGAACGATTAGCATCCACAATTGGCGAGCGTGCTTTTATTCGTACGCAGGAAGCACCCTCTTCCCACACCTACACTTAATTTAGAAACAGTACAAATGTTCCCATAAGATTCTCAAGCCTACGTCGGAAAGATCTGCCTTGCGCCGATTTCACGTAAATCCCACTGCACGTTCCCATTCTTTGCGTGCAGTCGGCTGTTACTGGTGTTGCTGGTTGTGACTGCTGATAACAGATGCCGTAGCAATCAATTCATGGAGTGAGTTGTATGATTTGCGATAGTCTGTCTCTGACAAGGAAGCACAGGTGATATAGGTGCGAACACAGGAAGCTTGCAGCCCCTCGCTGCCTGCAGACACAGAGCAGCCACACTAGAAGAGCGGCCTAAGCCGTAGGCGAAATGTGCTCATTCGCTTTGGCGCGACGTCGAACTGTAAATAAGGCTGTCACTAACGTGAGCGTCGTGTAAAGTCGGAAAAGTCATCTGCATGGGTGATTGCCAAGTTTGGGGAGCGTTTCGTAGTACGATCAGTGCAATGGAGACGCGGAAACTTGTTGTGTCCCAATGTTTTGCAGTTGGACGACAAGAGTTTTACACAGTAGCAAAGAGCGAGGCACTGAGTTGGCATGAACAATGGAGAGCACAATGGGGCTCGAGATGTGCTTGTTACCTCAGGTGCTGTGTGATTGTCGACATGAGTGAAATGGACCAATTTGTGACCGCCCTTTCAATTTAAGACGTTCAAAACAGACGGAATTTGCATTCGTAATACCAGAGCATCGAAACTACTTGGAACTCTTGTGTATATGAACGTGTCCGCGCCTTTGTATTCTGGTACCTTCGCCGCTACAAACCAACCAACCATCGTGTCCGTGCACATCAGAGTCGCAAAGAATGGAGAATAGCCAGGCTTGGTCGTGTGTGTAGCTGTAGCTCAGTTGGCAGATCGTTCGCTTAGCGTGTGAACGGTCTCGGGTTCAAGCCCCGGCTCCTCCATGTTTTGTGGTCAGTGCATGGTAAGTGTTGGTCGCGGCGAACATAAACGCACGCAAGAAGTTGCAAAACCAGCGTCACAGACTGATATGATGTATACTGTCATAAGGAGAGCAAGATGTAAGTGTGGGGACCGGCTGTTATCGTGGTGTCATCGAGTGCAGATCTGTCTGAGGTATCACGGCTTAACGTCATTGAAGTCTAGAGGTGGACAACACGTTCGTCTTACTCAGAGCGGTGTCTGAACTCTATTTTCGACGTTATGCGTGCCACTTTCATTGTGGCCAACTACGATTCGATACAGAATGCACGAAACCTGAAAGACACCCTCACTGATACATAGAGAGTAGTGTTTGTCTGCGGAATAATGGGAGTGCAAGGGTCTGTGACGTTGATACGACTGTATGTAGCACTACTAGTTATCGGGGGGGTGGGCGTAGCTGAGATGGTAGAGCGCTCGCTTAGCGTGCGAGAGGTACTGGGATCGATACCCAGCGCCTCCAGAATTTTTAACACACCTACATGCGCACCTTGCCATGCAAGTGGAATAATTCCCAACCGGCAGAGGTGTGTAGGCAGATACAAGCGAACGATTAGCATCCACAATTGGCGAGCGTGCTTTTATTCGTGCGCAGGAAGCACCCTCCTCCCACACCTACACTTAATTTAGAAACAGTACAAATGTTCCCATAAGATTCTCAAGCCTACGTCGGAAAGATCTGCCTTGCGTCGATTTCACGTAAATCCCACTGCACGTTCCCAGTCTTTGCGTGCAGTCGGCTGCTACTGGTGTTGCTGCTTGTGACTGCTGATAACAGATGCCGTAGCAATCAATTCATGGAGTGAGTTGTATGATTTGCGATAGTCTGTCTCTGACAAGGAAGCACAGGTGATATAGGTGCGAACACAGGAAGCTTGCAGCCCCTCGCTGCCTGCAGACACAGAGCAGCCACACTAGAAGAGCGGCATAAGCCGTAGGCGAAATGTGCTCATTCGCTTTGGCGCGACGTCGAACTGTAAATAAGGCTGTCACTAGCGTGAGCGTCGTGTAAAGTCGGAAAAGTCATCTGCATGGGTGATTGCCAAGTTTGGGGAGCGTTTCGTAGTACGATCAGTGCAATGGAGACGCGGAAACTTGTTGTGTCCCAGTGTTTTGCAGTTGGACGACAAGATTTTTACACAGTAGCAAAGAGCGAGGCACTGAGTTGGCATGAACAATGGAGAGCACAATGGGGCTCGAGATGTGCTTGTTACCTCAGGTGCTGTGTGATTGTCGACATGAGTGAAATGGACCAATTTGTGACCGCCCTTTCAATTTAAGACGTTCAAAACAGACGGAATTTGCATTCGTAATACCAGAGCATCGAAACTACTTGTAACTCTTGTGTATATGAACGTGTCCGCGCCTTTGTATTCTGGTACCTTCGCCGCTACAAACCAACCAACCATCGTGTCCGTGCACATCAGAGTCGCAAAGAATGGAGAATAGCCAAGCTTGGTCGTGTGTGTAGCTGTAGCTCAGTTGGCAGATCGTTCGCTTAGCGTGTGAACGGTCTCGGGTTCATGCCCCGGCTCCTCCATGTTTTGTGGTCAGTGCATGGTAAGTGTTGGTCGCGGCGAACATAAACGCACGCAAGAAGTTGCAAAACCAGCGTCACAGACTGATATGATGTATACTGTCATAAGGAGAGCAAGATGTAAGTGTGGGGACCGGCTGTTATCGTGGTGTCATCGAGTGCAGATCTGTCTTAGGTATCACGGCTTAACGTCATTGAAGTCTAGAGAAGGGACAACACGTTCGTCTTACTCAGAGCGGTGTCTGAACTCTATTTTCGACGTTATGCGTGCCACTTTCATTGTGGCCAACTACGATTTGATACAGAATGCACGAAACCTGAAAGACACCCTCATTGATACATAGAGAGTAGTGTTTGTCTGCGGAATAATGGGAGTGCAAGGGTCTGTGACGTTGATACGACTGTATGTAGCACTACTAGTTGTCGGGGGTGGGGGGTGGGTGTAGCTCAGATGGAAGAGCGCTCGCTTAGCGTGCGAGAGGTACTGGGATCGATACCCAGCGCCTCCAGAATTTTTAACACACCTACATGCGCACCTTGCCATGCAAGTGGAATAATTCCCAACCGGCAGAGGTGTGTAGGCAGATACAAGCGAACGATTAGCATCCACAATTGGCGAGCGTGCTTTTATTCGTGCGCAGGAAGCACCCTCCTCCCACACCTACACTTAATTTAGAAACAGTACAAATGTTCCCATAAGATTCTCAAGCCTACGTCGGAAAGATCTGCCTTGCGTCGATTTCACGTAAATCCCACTGCACGTTCCCAGTCTTTGCGTGCAGTCGGCTGCTACTGGTGTTGCTGCTTGTGACTGCTGATAACAGATGCCGTAGCAATCAATTCATGGAGTGAGTTGTATGATTTGCGATAGTCTGTCTCTGACAAGGAAGCACAGGTGATATAGGTGCGAACACAGGAAGCTTGCAGCCCCTCGCTGCCTGCAGACACAGAGCAGCCACACTAGAAGAGCGGCATAAGCCGTAGGCGAAATGTGCTCATTCGCTTTGGCGCGACGTCGAACTGTAAATAAGGCTGTCACTAGCGTGAGCGTCGTGTAAAGTCGGAAAAGTCATCTGCATGGGTGATTGCCAAGTTTGGGGAGCGTTTCGTAGTACGATCAGTGCAATGGAGACGCGGAAACAAGTTGTGTCACAGTGTTTTGCAGTTGGACGACAAGAGTTTTACACAGTAGCAAAGAGCGAGGCACTGAGTTGGCATGAACAATGGAGAGCACAATGGGGCTCGAGATGTGCTTGTTACCTCAGGTGCTGTGTGATTGTCGACAAGGAGTGAAATGGACCAATTTGTGACCGCCCTTTCAATTTAAGACGTTCAAAACAGACGGAATTTGCATTCGTAATACCAGAGCATCGAAACTACTTGGAACTCTTGTGTATATGAACGTGTCCGCGCCTTTGTATTCTGGTACCTTCGCCGCTACAAACCAACCAACCATCGTGTCCATGCACATCAGAGTCGCAAAGAATGGAGAATAGCCAGGCTTGGTCGTGTGTGTAGCTGTAGCTCAGTTGGGAGATCGTTCGCTTAGCGTGTGAACGGTCTCGGGTTCAAGCCCCGGCTCCTCCATGTTTTGTGGTCAGTGCATGGTAAGTGTTGGTCGCGGCGAACATAAACGCACGCAAGAAGTTGCAAAACCAGCGTCACAGACTGATATGATGTATACTGTCATAAGGAGAGCAAGATGTAAGTGTGGGGACCGGCTGTTATCGTGGTGTCATCGAGTGCAGATCTGTCTTAGGTATCACGGCTTAACGTCATTGAAGTCTAGAGAAGGGACAACACGTTCGTCTTACTCAGAGCGGTGTCTGAACTCTATTTTCGACGTTATGCGTGCCACTTTCATTGTGGCCAACTACGATTCGATACAGAATGCACGAAACCTGAAAGACACCCTCATTGATACATAGAGAGTAGTGTTTGTCTGCGGAATAATGGGAGTGCAAGGGTCTGTGACGTAGATACGACTGTATGTAGCACTACTAGTTATCGGGGGGTGGGCGTAGCTCAGATGGAAGAGCGCTCGCTTAGCGTGCGAGAGGTACTGGGATCGATACCCAGCGCCTCCAGAATTTTTAACACACCTACATGCGCACCTTGCCATGCAAGTGGAATAATTCCCAATCGGCAGAGGTGTGTAGGCAGATACAAGCGAACGATTAGCATCCACAATTGGCGAGCGTGCTTTTATTCGTACGCATGAAGCACCCTCTTCCCACACCTACACTTAATTTAGAAACAGTACAAATGTTCCCATAAGATTCTCAAGCCTACGTCGGAAAGATCTGCCTTGCGCCGATTTCACGTAAATCCCACTGCACGTTCCCATTCTTTGCGTGCAGTCGGCTGCTACTGGTGTTGCTGGTTGTGACTGCTGATAACACATGCCGTAGCAATCAATTCATGGAGTGAGTTGTATGATTTGCGATAGTCTGTCTCTGACAAGGAAGCACAGGTGATATAGGTGCGAACACAGGAAGCTTGCAGCCCCTCGCTGCCTGCAGACACAGAGCAGCCACACTAGAAGAGCGGCCTAAGCCGTAGGCGAAATGTGCTCATTCGCTTTGGCGCGACGTCGAACTGTAAATAAGGCTGTCACTAACGTGAGCGTCGTGTAAAGTCGGAAAAGTCATCTGCATGGGTGATTGCCAAGTTTGTGGAGCGTTTCGTAGTACGATCAGTGCAATGGAGACGCGGAAACTTGTTGTGTCCCAATGTTTTGCAGTTGGACGACAAGAGTTTTACACAGTAGCAAAGAGCGAGGCACTGAGTTGGCATGAACAATGGAGAGCACAATGGGGCTCGAGATGTGCTTGTTACCTCAGGTGCTGTGTGATTGTCGACAAGGAGTGAAATGGACCAATTTGTGACCGCCCTTTCAATTTAAGACGTTCAAAACAGACGGAATTTGCATTCGTAATACCAGAGCATCGAAACTACTTGGAACTCTTGTGTATATGAACGTGTCCGCGCCTTTGTATTCTGGTACCTTCGCCGCTACAAACCAACCAACCATCGTGTCCGTGCACATCAGAGTCGCAAAGAATGGAGAATAGCCAGGCTTGGTCGTGTGTGTAGCTGTAGCTCTGTTGAAAGATCGTTCGCTTAGCGTGTGAACGGTCTCGGGTTCAAGCCCCGGCTCCTCCATGTTTTGTGGTCAGTGCATGGTAAGTGTTGGTCGCGGCGAACATAAACGCACGCAAGAAGTTGCAAAACCAGCGTCACAGACTGATATGATGTATACTGTCATAAGGAGAGCAAGATGTAAGTGTGGGGACCGGCTGTTATCGTGGTGTCATCGAGTGCAGATCTGTCTGAGGTATCACGGCTTAACGTCATTGAAGTCTAGAGGTGGACAACACGTTCGTCTTACTCAGAGCGGTGTCTGAACTCTATTTTCGACGTTATGCGTGCCACTTTCATTGTGGCCAACTACGATTCGATACAGAATGCACGAAACCTGAAAGACACCCTCACTGATACATAGAGAGTAGTGTTTGTCTGCGGAATAATGGGAGTGCAAGGGTCTGTGACGTTGATACGACTGTATGTAGCACTACTAGTTATCGGGGGGTGGGCGTAGCTCAGATGGAAGAGCGCTCGCTTAGCGTGCGAGAGGTACTGGGATCGATACCCAGCGCCTCCACAATTTTTAACACACCTACATGCGCACCTTGCCATGCAAGTGGAATAATTCCCAACCGGCAGAGGTGTGTAGGCAGATACAAGCGAACGATTAGCATCCACAATTGGCGAGCGTGCTTTTATTCGTACGCAGGAAGCACCCTCTTCCCACACCTACACTTAATTTAGAAACAGTACAAATGTTCCCATAAGATTCTCAAGCCTACGTCGGAAAGATCTGCCTTGCGCGATTTCACGTAAATCCCACTGCACGTTCCCATTCTTTGCGTGCAGTCGGCTGCTACTGGTGTTGCTGGTTGTGACTGCTGATAACAGATGCCGTAGCAATCAATTCATGGAGTGAGTTGTATGATTTGCGATAGTCTGTCTCTGACAAGGAAGCACAGGTGATATAGGTGCGAACACAGGAAGCTTGCAGCCCCTCGCTGCCTGCAGACACAGAGCAGCCACACTAGAAGAGCGGCCTAAGCCGTAGGCGAAATGAGCTCATTCGCTTTGGCGCGACGTCGAACTGTAAATAAGGCTGTCACTAACGTGAGCGTCGTGTAAAGTCGGAAAAGTCATCTGCATGGGTGATTGCCAAGTTTGTGGAGCGTTTCGTAGTACGATCAGTGCAATGGAGACGCGGAAACTTGTTGTGTCCCAGTGTTTTGCAGTTGGACGACAAGAGTTTTACACAGTAGCAAAGAGCGAGGCACTGAGTTGGCATGAACAATGGAGAGCACAATGGGGCTCGAGATGTGCTTGTTACCTCAGGTGCTGTGTGATTGTCGACAAGGAGTGAAATGGACCAATTTGTGACCGCCCTTTCAATTTAAGACGTTCAAAACAGACGGAATTTGCATTCGTAATACCAGAGCATCGAAACTACTTGGAACTCTTGTGTATATGAACGTGTCCGCGCCTTTGTATTCTGGTACCTTCACCGCTACAAACCAACCAACCATCGTGTCCGTGCACATCAGAGTCGCAAAGAATGGAGAATAGCCAGGCTTGGTCGTGTGTGTAGCTGTAGCTCAGTTGGCAGATCGTTCGCTTAGTGTGTGAACGGTCTCGGGTTCAAGCCCCGGCTCCTCCATGTTTTGTGGTCAGTGCATGGTAAGTGTTGGTCGCGGCGAACATAAACGCACGCAAGAAGTTGCAAAACCAGCGTCACAGACTGATATGATGTATACTGTCATAAGGAGAGCAAGATGTAAGTGTGGGGACCGGCTGTTATCGTGGTGTCATCGAGTGCAGATCTGTCTTAGGTATCACGGCTTAACGTCATTGAAGTCTAGAGAAGGGAAAACACGTTCGTCTTACTCAGAGCGGTGTCTGAACTCTATTTTCGACGTTATGCGTGCCACTTTCATTGTGGCCAACTACGATTCGATACAGAATGCACGAAACCTGAAAGACACCCTCACTGATACATAGAGAGTAGTGTTTGTCTGCGGAATAATGGGAGTGCAAGGGTCTGTGACGTTGATACGACTGTATGTAGCACTACTAGTTATCGGGGGGGTGGGCGTAGCTCAGATGGTAGAGCGCTCGCTTAGCGTGCGAGAGGTACTGGGATCGATACCCAGCGCCTCCAGAATTTTTAACACACCTACATGCGCACCTTGCCATGCAAGTGGAATAATTCCCAACCGGCAGAGGTGTGTAGGCAGATACAAGCGAACGATTAGCATCCACAATTGGCGAGCGTGCTTTTATTCGTGCGCAGGAAGCACCCTCCTCCCACACCTACACTTAATTTAGAAACAGTACAAATGTTCCCATAAGATTCTCAAGCCTACGTCGGAAAGATCTGCCTTGCGTCGATTTCACGTAAATCCCACTGCACGTTCCCAGTCTTTGCGTGCAGTCGGCTGCTACTGGTGTTGCTGCTTGTGACTGCTGATAACAGATGCCGTAGCAATCAATTCATGGAGTGAGTTGTATGATTTGCGATAGTCTGTCTCTGACAAGGAAGCACAGGTGATATAGGTGCGAACACAGGAAGCTTGCAGCCCCTCGCTGCCTGCAGACACAGAGCAGCCACACTAGAAGAGCGGCATAAGCCGTAGGCGAAATGTGCTCATTCGCTTTGGCGCGACGTCGAACTGTAAATAAGGCTGTCACTAGCGTGAGCGTCGTGTAAAGTCGGAAAAGTCATCTGCATGGGTGATTGCCAAGTTTGGGGAGCGTTTCGTAGTACGATCAGTGCAATGGAGACGCGGAAACTTGTTGTGTCCCAGTGTTTTGCAGTTGGACGACAAGATTTTTACACAGTAGCAAAGAGCGAGGCACTGAGTTGGCATGAACAATGGAGAGCACAATGGGGCTCGAGATGTGCTTGTTACCTCAGGTGCTGTGTGATTGTCGACATGAGTGAAATGGACCAATTTGTGACCGCCCTTTCAATTTAAGACGTTCAAAACAGACGGAATTTGCATTCGTAATACCAGAGCATCGAAACTACTTGTAACTCTTGTGTATATGAACGTGTCCGCGCCTTTGTATTCTGGTACCTTCGCCGCTACAAACCAACCAACCATCGTGTCCGTGCACATCAGAGTCGCAAAGAATGGAGAATAGCCAAGCTTGGTCGTGTGTGTAGCTGTAGCTCAGTTGGCAGATCGTTCGCTTAGCGTGTGAACGGTCTCGGGTTCATGCCCCGGCTCCTCCATGTTTTGTGGTCAGTGCATGGTAAGTGTTGGTCGCGGCGAACATAAACGCACGCAAGAAGTTGCAAAACCAGCGTCACAGACTGATATGATGTATACTGTCATAAGGAGAGCAAGATGTAAGTGTGGGGACCGGCTGTTATCGTGGTGTCATCGAGTGCAGATCTGTCTTAGGTATCACGGCTTAACGTCATTGAAGTCTAGAGAAGGGACAACACGTTCGTCTTACTCAGAGCGGTGTCTGAACTCTATTTTCGACGTTATGCGTGCCACTTTCATTGTGGCCAACTACGATTTGATACAGAATGCACGAAACCTGAAAGACACCCTCATTGATACATAGAGAGTAGTGTTTGTCTGCGGAATAATGGGAGTGCAAGGGTCTGTGACGTTGATACGACTGTATGTAGCACTACTAGTTGTCGGGGGTGGGGGGTGGGTGTAGCTCAGATGGAAGAGCGCTCGCTTAGCGTGCGAGAGGTACTGGGATCGATACCCAGCGCCTCCAGAATTTTTAACACACCTACATGCGCACCTTGCCATGCAAGTGGAATAATTCCCAACCGGCAGAGGTGTGTAGGCAGATACAAGCGAACGATTAGCATCCACAATTGGCGAGCGTGCTTTTATTCGTGCGCAGGAAGCACCCTCCTCCCACACCTACACTTAATTTAGAAACAGTACAAATGTTCCCATAAGATTCTCAAGCCTACGTCGGAAAGATCTGCCTTGCGTCGATTTCACGTAAATCCCACTGCACGTTCCCAGTCTTTGCGTGCAGTCGGCTGCTACTGGTGTTGCTGCTTGTGACTGCTGATAACAGATGCCGTAGCAATCAATTCATGGAGTGAGTTGTATGATTTGCGATAGTCTGTCTCTGACAAGGAAGCACAGGTGATATAGGTGCGAACACAGGAAGCTTGCAGCCCCTCGCTGCCTGCAGACACAGAGCAGCCACACTAGAAGAGCGGCATAAGCCGTAGGCGAAATGTGCTCATTCGCTTTGGCGCGACGTCGAACTGTAAATAAGGCTGTCACTAGCGTGAGCGTCGTGTAAAGTCGGAAAAGTCATCTGCATGGGTGATTGCCAAGTTTGGGGAGCGTTTCGTAGTACGATCAGTGCAATGGAGACGCGGAAACAAGTTGTGTCACAGTGTTTTGCAGTTGGACGACAAGAGTTTTACACAGTAGCAAAGAGCGAGGCACTGAGTTGGCATGAACAATGGAGAGCACAATGGGGCTCGAGATGTGCTTGTTACCTCAGGTGCTGTGTGATTGTCGACAAGGAGTGAAATGGACCAATTTGTGACCGCCCTTTCAATTTAAGACGTTCAAAACAGACGGAATTTGCATTCGTAATACCAGAGCATCGAAACTACTTGGAACTCTTGTGTATATGAACGTGTCCGCGCCTTTGTATTCTGGTACCTTCGCCGCTACAAACCAACCAACCATCGTGTCCATGCACATCAGAGTCGCAAAGAATGGAGAATAGCCAGGCTTGGTCGTGTGTGTAGCTGTAGCTCAGTTGGGAGATCGTTCGCTTAGCGTGTGAACGGTCTCGGGTTCAAGCCCCGGCTCCTCCATGTTTTGTGGTCAGTGCATGGTAAGTGTTGGTCGCGGCGAACATAAACGCACGCAAGAAGTTGCAAAACCAGCGTCACAGACTGATATGATGTATACTGTCATAAGGAGAGCAAGATGTAAGTGTGGGGACCGGCTGTTATCGTGGTGTCATCGAGTGCAGATCTGTCTTAGGTATCACGGCTTAACGTCATTGAAGTCTAGAGAAGGGACAACACGTTCGTCTTACTCAGAGCGGTGTCTGAACTCTATTTTCGACGTTATGCGTGCCACTTTCATTGTGGCCAACTACGATTCGATACAGAATGCACGAAACCTGAAAGACACCCTCATTGATACATAGAGAGTAGTGTTTGTCTGCGGAATAATGGGAGTGCAAGGGTCTGTGACGTAGATACGACTGTATGTAGCACTACTAGTTATCGGGGGGTGGGCGTAGCTCAGATGGAAGAGCGCTCGCTTAGCGTGCGAGAGGTACTGGGATCGATACCCAGCGCCTCCAGAATTTTTAACACACCTACATGCGCACCTTGCCATGCAAGTGGAATAATTCCCAATCGGCAGAGGTGTGTAGGCAGATACAAGCGAACGATTAGCATCCACAATTGGCGAGCGTGCTTTTATTCGTACGCATGAAGCACCCTCTTCCCACACCTACACTTAATTTAGAAACAGTACAAATGTTCCCATAAGATTCTCAAGCCTACGTCGGAAAGATCTGCCTTGCGCCGATTTCACGTAAATCCCACTGCACGTTCCCATTCTTTGCGTGCAGTCGGCTGCTACTGGTGTTGCTGGTTGTGACTGCTGATAACACATGCCGTAGCAATCAATTCATGGAGTGAGTTGTATGATTTGCGATAGTCTGTCTCTGACAAGGAAGCACAGGTGATATAGGTGCGAACACAGGAAGCTTGCAGCCCCTCGCTGCCTGCAGACACAGAGCAGCCACACTAGAAGAGCGGCCTAAGCCGTAGGCGAAATGTGCTCATTCGCTTTGGCGCGACGTCGAACTGTAAATAAGGCTGTCACTAACGTGAGCGTCGTGTAAAGTCGGAAAAGTCATCTGCATGGGTGATTGCCAAGTTTGTGGAGCGTTTCGTAGTACGATCAGTGCAATGGAGACGCGGAAACTTGTTGTGTCCCAATGTTTTGCAGTTGGACGACAAGAGTTTTACACAGTAGCAAAGAGCGAGGCACTGAGTTGGCATGAACAATGGAGAGCACAATGGGGCTCGAGATGTGCTTGTTACCTCAGGTGCTGTGTGATTGTCGACAAGGAGTGAAATGGACCAATTTGTGACCGCCCTTTCAATTTAAGACGTTCAAAACAGCCGGAATTTGCATTCGTAATACCAGAGCATCGAAACTACTTGGAACTCTTGTGTATATGAACGTGTCCGCGCCTTTGTATTCTGGTACCTTCGCCGCTACAAACCAACCAACCATCGTGTCCGTGCACATCAGAGTCGCAAAGAATGGAGAATAGCCAGGCTTGGTCGTGTGTGTAGCTGTAGCTCTGTTGAAAGATCGTTCGCTTAGCGTGTGAACGGTCTCGGGTTCAAGCCCCGGCTCCTCCATGTTTTGTGGTCAGTGCATGGTAAGTGTTGGTCGCGGCGAACATAAACGCACGCAAGAAGTTGCAAAACCAGCGTCACAGACTGATATGATGTATACTGTCATAAGGAGAGCAAGATGTAAGTGTGGGGACCGGCTGTTATCGTGGTGTCATCGAGTGCAGATCTGTCTGAGGTATCACGGCTTAACGTCATTGAAGTCTAGAGGTGGACAACACGTTCGTCTTACTCAGAGCGGTGTCTGAACTCTATTTTCGACGTTATGCGTGCCACTTTCATTGTGGCCAACTACGATTCGATACAGAATGCACGAAACCTGAAAGACACCCTCACTGATACATAGAGAGTAGTGTTTGTCTGCGGAATAATGGGAGTGCAAGGGTCTGTGACGTTGATACGACTGTATGTAGCACTACTAGTTATCGGGGGGTGGGCGTAGCTCAGATGGAAGAGCGCTCGCTTAGCGTGCGAGAGGTACTGGGATCGATACCCAGCGCCTCCACAATTTTTAACACACCTACATGCGCACCTTGCCATGCAAGTGGAATAATTCCCAACCGGCAGAGGTGTGTAGGCAGATACAAGCGAACGATTAGCATCCACAATTGGCGAGCGTGCTTTTATTCGTACGCAGGAAGCACCCTCTTCCCACACCTACACTTAATTTAGAAACAGTACAAATGTTCCCATAAGATTCTCAAGCCTACGTCGGAAAGATCTGCCTTGCGCGATTTCACGTAAATCCCACTGCACGTTCCCATTCTTTGCGTGCAGTCGGCTGCTACTGGTGTTGCTGGTTGTGACTGCTGATAACAGATGCCGTAGCAATCAATTCATGGAGTGAGTTGTATGATTTGCGATAGTCTGTCTCTGACAAGGAAGCACAGGTGATATAGGTGCGAACACAGGAAGCTTGCAGCCCCTCGCTGCCTGCAGACACAGAGCAGCCACACTAGAAGAGCGGCCTAAGCCGTAGGCGAAATGAGCTCATTCGCTTTGGCGCGACGTCGAACTGTAAATAAGGCTGTCACTAACGTGAGCGTCGTGTAAAGTCGGAAAAGTCATCTGCATGGGTGATTGCCAAGTTTGTGGAGCGTTTCGTAGTACGATCAGTGCAATGGAGACGCGGAAACTTGTTGTGTCCCAGTGTTTTGCAGTTGGACGACAAGAGTTTTACACAGTAGCAAAGAGCGAGGCACTGAGTTGGCATGAACAATGGAGAGCACAATGGGGCTCGAGATGTGCTTGTTACCTCAGGTGCTGTGTGATTGTCGACAAGGAGTGAAATGGACCAATTTGTGACCGCCCTTTCAATTTAAGACGTTCAAAACAGACGGAATTTGCATTCGTAATACCAGAGCATCGAAACTACTTGGAACTCTTGTGTATATGAACGTGTCCGCGCCTTTGTATTCTGGTACCTTCACCGCTACAAACCAACCAACCATCGTGTCCGTGCACATCAGAGTCGCAAAGAATGGAGAATAGCCAGGCTTGGTCGTGTGTGTAGCTGTAGCTCAGTTGGCAGATCGTTCGCTTAGTGTGTGAACGGTCTCGGGTTCAAGCCCCGGCTCCTCCATGTTTTGTGGTCAGTGCATGGTAAGTGTTGGTCGCGGCGAACATAAACGCACGCAAGAAGTTGCAAAACCAGCGTCACAGACTGATATGATGTATACTGTCATAAGGAGAGCAAGATGTAAGTGTGGGGACCGGCTGTTATCGTGGTGTCATCGAGTGCAGATCTGTCTTAGGTATCACGGCTTAACGTCATTGAAGTCTAGAGAAGGGAAAACACGTTCGTCTTACTCAGAGCGGTGTCTGAACTCTATTTTCGACGTTATGCGTGCCACTTTCATTGTGGCCAACTACGATTCGATACAGAATGCACGAAACCTGAAAGACACCCTCACTGATACATAGAGAGTAGTGTTTGTCTGCGGAATAATGGGAGTGCAAGGGTCTGTGACGTTGATACGACTGTATGTAGCACTACTAGTTATCGGGGGGGTGGGCGTAGCTCAGATGGTAGAGCGCTCGCTTAGCGTGCGAGAGGTACTGGGATCGATACCCAGCGCCTCCAGAATTTTTAACACACCTACATGCGCACATTGCCATGCAAGTGGAATAATTCCCAACCGGCAGAGGTGTGTAGGCAGATACAAGCGAACGATTAGGATCCACAATTGGCGAGCGTGCTTTTATTCGTGCGCAGGAAGCACCCTCCTCCCACACCTACACTTAATTTAGAAACAGTACAAATGTTCCCATAAGATTCTCAAGCCTACGTCGGAAAGATCTGCCTTGCGCCGATTTCACGTAAATCCCACCGCACGTTCCCATTCTTTGCGTGCAGTCGGCTGCTACTGGTGTTGCTGGTTGTGACTGCTGATAACAGATGCCGTAGCAATCAATTCATGGAGTGAGTTGTATGTTTTGCGATAGTCTGTCTCTGACAAGGAAGCACAGGTGATATAGGTGCGAACACAGGAAGCTTGCAGCCCCTCGCTGCCTGCAGACACAGAGCAGCCACACTAGAAGAGCGGCCTAAGCCGTAGGCGAAATGTGCTCATTCGCTTTGGCGCGACGTCGAACTGTAAATAAGGCTGTCACTAGCGTGAGCGTCGTGTAAAGTCGGAAAAGTCATCTGCATGGGTGATTGCCAAGTTTGGGGAGCGTTTCGTAGTACGATCAGTGCAATGGAGACGCGGAAACAAGTTGTGTCCCAGTGTTTTGCAGTTGGACGACAAGAGTTTTACACAGTAGCAAAGAGCGAGGCACTGAGTTGGCATGAACAATGGAGAGCACAATGGGGCTCGAGATGTGCTTGTTACCTCAGGTGCTGTGTGATTGTCGACAAGGAGTGAAATGGACCAATTTGTGACCGCCCTTTCAATTTAAGACGTTCAAAACAGCCGGAATTTGCATTCGTAATACCAGAGCATCGAAACTACTTGGAACTCTTGTGTATATGAACGTGTCCGCGCCTTTGTATTCTGGTACCTTCGCCGCTACAAACCAACCAACCATCGTGTCCGTGCACATCAGAGTCGCAAAGAATGGAGAATAGCCAGGCTTGGTCGTGTGTGTAGCTGTAGCTCAGTTGGCAGATCGTTCGCTTAGTGTGTGTACGGTCTCGGGTTCAAGCCCCGGCTCCTCCATGTTTTGTGGTCAGTGCATGGTAAGTGTTGGTCGCGGCGAACATAAACGCACGCAAGAAGTTGCAAAACCAGCGTCACAGACTGATATGATGTATACTGTCATAAGGAGAGCAAGATGTAAGTGTGGGGACCGGCTGTTATCGTGGTGTCATCGAGTGCAGATCTGTCTTAGGTATCACGGCTTAACGTCATTGAAGTCTAGAGAAGGGACAACACGTTCGTCTTACTCAGAGCGGTGTCTGAACTCTATTTTCGACGTTATGCGTGCCACTTTCATTGTGGCCAACTACGATTCGATACAGAATGCACGAAACCTGAAAGACACCCTCACTGATACATAGAGAGTAGTGTTTGTCTGCGGAATAATGGGAGTGCAAGGGTCTGTGACGTTGATACGACTGTATGTAGCACTACTAGTTATCGGGGGGAGTGGGCGTAGCTGAGATGGTAGAGCGCTCGCTTAGCGTGCGAGAGGTACTGGGATCGATACCCAGCGCCTCCAGAATTTTTAACACACCTACATGCGCACATTGCCATGCAAGTGGAATAATTCCCAACCGGCAGAGGTGTGTAGGCAGATACAAGCGAACGATTAGGATCCACAATTGGCGAGCGTGCTTTTATTCGTGCGCAGGAAGCACCCTCCTCCCACACCTACACTTAATTTAGAAACAGTACAAATGTTCCCATAAGATTCTCAAGCCTACGTCGGAAAGATCTGCCTTGCGCCGATTTCACGTAAATCCCACTGCACGTTCCCATTCTTTGCGTGCAGTCGGCTGCTACTGGTGTTGCTGCTTGTGACTGCTGATAACAGATGCCGTAGCAATCAATTTATGGAGTGAGTTGTATGTTTTGCGATAGTCTGTCTCTGACAAGGAAGCACAGGTGATATAGGTGCGAACACAGGAAGCTTGCAGCCCCTCGCTGCCTGCAGACACAGAGCAGCCACACTAGAAGAGCGGCCTAAGCCGTAGGCGAAATGTGCTCATTCGCTTTGGCGCGACGTCGAACTGTAAATAAGGCTGTCACTAGCGTGAGCGTCGTGTAAAGTCGGAAAAGTCATCTGCATGGGTGATTGCCAAGTTTGGGGAGCGTTTCGTAGTACGATCAGTGCAATGGAGACGCGGAAACTTGTTGTGTCCCAGTGTTTTGCAGTTGGACGACAAGAGTTTTACACAGTAGCAAAGAGCGAGGCACTGAGTTGGCATGAACAATGGAGAGCACAATGGGGCTCGAGATGTGCTTGTTACCTCAGGTGCTGTGTGATTGTGGACAAGGAGTGAAATGGACCAATTTGTGACCGCCCTTTCAATTTAAGACGTTCAAAACAGACGGAATTTGCATTCGTAATACCAGAGCATCGATACTACTTGGAACTCTTGTGTATATGAACGTGTCCGCGCCTTTGTATTCTGGTACCTTCGCGGCTACAAACCAACCAACCATCGTGTCCGTGCACATCAGAGTCGCAAAGAATGGAGAATAGCCAGGCTTGGTCGTGTGTGTAGCTGTAGCTCAGTTGGCAGATCGTTCGCTTAGCGTGTGAACGGTCTCGGGTTCAAGCCCCGGCTCCTCCATGTTTTGTGGTCAGTGCATGGTAAGTGTTGGTCGCGGCGAACATAAACGCACGCAAGAAGTTGCAAAACCAGCGTCACAGACTGATATGATGTATACTGTCATAAGGAGAGCAAGATGTAAGTGTGGGGACCGGCTGTTATCGTGGTGTCATCGAGTGCAGATCTGTCTTAGGTATCACGGCTTAACGTCATTGAAGTCTAGAGAAGGGACAACACGTTCGTCTTACTCAGAGCGGTGTCTGAACTCTATTTTCGACGTTATGCGTACCACTTTCATTGTGGCCAACTACGATTCGATACAGAATGCACGAAACCTGAAAGACACCCTCACTGATACATAGAGAGTAGTGTTTGTCTGCGGAATAATGGGAGTGCAAGGGTCTGTGACGTTGATACGACTGTATGTAGCACTACTAGTTATCGGGGGTTGGGCGTAGCTCAGATGGTAGAGCGCTCGCTTAGCATGCGAGAGGTACTGGGATCGATACCCAGCGCCTCCAGAATTTTTAACACACCTACATGCGCACATTGCCATGCAAGTGGAATAATTCCCAACCGGCAGAGGTGTGTAGGCAGATACAAGCGAACGATTAGGATCCACAATTGGCGAGCGTGCTTTTATTCGTGCGCAGGAAGCACCCTCCTCCCACACCTACACTTAATTTAGAAACAGTACAAATGTTCCCATAAGATTCTCAAGCCTACGTCGGAAAGATCTGCCTTGCGCCGATTTCACGTAAATCCCACCGCACGTTCCCATTCTTTGCGTGCAGTCGGCTGCTACTGGTGTTGCTGGTTGTGACTGCTGATAACAGATGCCGTAGCAATCAATTCATGGAGTGAGTTGTATGTTTAGCGATAGTCTGTCTCTGACAAGGAAGCACAGGTGATATAGGTGCGAACACAGGAAGCTTGCAGCCCCTCGCTGCCTGCAGACACAGAGCAGCCACACTAGAAGAGCGGCCTAAGCCGTAGGCGAAATGTGCTCATTCGCTTTGGCGCGACGTCAAACTGTAAATAAGGCTGTCACTAGCGTGAGCGTCGTGTAAAGTCGGAAAAGTCATCTGCATGGGTGATTGCCAAGTTTGGGGAGCGTTTCGTAGTACGATCAGTGCAATGGAGACGCGGAAACTTGTTGTGTCCCAGTGTTTTGCAGTTGGACGACAAGAGTTTTACACAGTAGCAAAGAGCGAGGCACTGAGTTGGCATGAACAATGGAGAGCACAATGGGGCTCGAGATGTGCTTGTTACCTCAGGTGCTGTGTGATTGTCGACAAGGAGTGAAATGGACCAATTTGTGACCGCCCTTTCAATTTAAGACGTTCAAAACAGACGGAATTTGCATTCGTAATACCAGAGCATCGATACTACTTGGAACTCTTGTGTATATGAACGTGTCCGCGCCTTTGTATTCTGGTACCTTCGCGGCTACAAACCAACCAACCATCGTGTCCGTGCACATCAGAGTCGCAAAGAATGGAGAATAGCCAGGCTTGGTCGTGTGTGTAGCTGTAGCTCAGTTGGCAGATCGTTCGCTTAGCGTGTCAACGGTCTCGGGTTCAAGCCCCGGCTCCTCCATGTTTTGTGGTCAGTGCATGGTAAGTGTTGGTCGCGGCGAACATAAACGCACGCAAGAAGTTGCAAAACCAGCGTCACAGACTGATATGATGTATACTGTCATAAGGAGAGCAAGATGTAAGTGTGGGGACCGGCTGTTATCGTGGTGTCATCGAGTGCAGATCTGTCTTAGGTATCACGGCTTAACGTCATTGAAGTCTAGAGAAGGGACAACACGTTCGTCTTACTCAGAGCGGTGTCTGAACTCTATTTTCGACGTTATGCGTACCACTTTCATTGTGGCCAACTACGATTCGATACAGAATGCACGAAACCTGAAAGACACCCTCACTGATACATAGAGAGTAGTGTTTGTCTGCGGAATAATGGGAGTGCAAGGGTCTGTGACGTTGATACGACTGTATGTAGCACTACTAGTTATCGGGGGGGTGGGCGTAGCTCAGATGGTAGAGCGCTCGCTTAGCGTGCGAGAGGTACTGGGATCGATACCCAGCGCCTCCAGAATTTTTAACACACCTACATGCGCAACCGGCAGAGGTGTGTAGGCAGATACAAGCGAACGATTAGCATCCACAATTGGCGAGCGTGCTTTTATTCGTGCGCAGGAAGCACCCTCCTCCCACACCTACACTTAATTTAGAAACAGTACAAATGTTCCCATAAGATTCTGAAGCCTACGTCGGAAAGATCTGCCTTGCGCCGATTTCACGTAAATCCCACTGCACGTTCCCATTCTTTGCGTGCAGTCGGCTGCTACTGGTGTTGCTGGTTGTGACTGCTGATAACAGATGCCGTAGCAATCAATTCATGGAGTGAGTAGTATGTTTTGCGATAGTCTGTCTCTGACAAGGAAGCACAGGTGATATAGGTGCGAACACAGGAAGCTTGCAGCCCCTCGCTGCCTGCAGACACAGAGCAGCCACAGTAGAAGAGCGGCCTAAGCCGTAGGCGAAATGTGCTCATTCGCTTTGGCGCGACGTCGAACTGTAAATAAGGCTGTCACTAGCGTGAGCGTCGTGTAAAGTCGGAAAAGTCATCTGCATGGGTGATTGCCAAGTTTGGGGAGCGTTTCGTAGTACGATCAGTGCAATGGAGACGCGGAAACTTGTTGTGTCCCAGTGTTTTGCAGTTGGACGACAAGAGTTTTACACAGTAGCAAAGAGCGAGGCACTGAGTTGGCATGAACAATGGAGAGCACAATGGGGCTCGAGATGTGCTTGTTACCTCAGGTGCTGTGTGATTGTCGACAAGGAGTGAAATGGACCAATTTGTGACCGCCCTTTCAATTTAAGACGTTCAAAACAGACGGAATTTGCATTCGTAATACCAGAGCATCGAAACTACTTGGAACTCTTGTGTATATGAACGTGTCCGCGCCTTTGTATTCTGGTACCTTCGCCGCTACAAACCAACCAACCATCGTGTCCGTGCACATCAGAGTCGCAAAGAATGGAGAATAGCCAGGCTTGGTCGTGTGTGTAGCTGTAGCTCAGTTGGCAGATCGTTCGCTTAGTGTGTGAACGGTCTCGGGTTCAAGCCCCGGCTCCTCCATGTTTTGTGGTCAGTGCATGGTAAGTGTTGGTCGCGGCGAACATAAACGCACGCAAGAAGTTGCAAAACCAGCGTCACAGACTGATATGATGTATACTGTCATAAGGAGAGCAAGATGTAAGTGTGGGGACCGGCTGTTATCGTGGTGTCATCGAGTGCAGATCTGTCTTAGGTATCACGGCTTAACGTCATTGAAGTCTAGAGAAGGGACAACACGTTCGTCTTACTCAGAGCGGTGTCTGAACTCTATTTTCGACGTTATGCGTGCCACTTTAATTGTGGCCAACTACGATTCGATACAGAATGCACGAAACCTGAAAGACACCCTCACTGATACATAGAGAGTAGTGTTTGTCTGCGGAATAATGGGAGTGCAAGGGTCTGTGACGTTGATACGACTGTATGTAGCACTACTAGTTATCGGGGGGGTGGGCGTAGCTGAGATGGTAGAGCGCTCGCTTAGCGTGCGAGAGGTACTGGGATCGATACCCAGCGCCTCCAGAATCTTTAACACACCTACATGCGCACATTGCCATGCAAGTGGAATAATTCCCAACCGGCAGAGGTGTGTAGGCAGATACAAGCGAACGATTAGGATCCACAATTGGCGAGCGTGCTTTTATTCGTGCGCAGGAAGCACCCTCCTCCCACACCTACACTTAATTTAGAAACAGTACAAATGTTCCCATAAGATTCTCAAGCCTACGTCGGAAAGATCTGCCTTGCGCCGATTTCACGTAAATCCCACTGCACGTTCCCATTCTTTGCGTGCAGTCGGCTGCTACTGGTGTTGCTGCTTGTGACTGCTGATAACAGATGCCGTAGCAATCAATTTATGGAGTGAGTTGTATGTTTTGCGATAGTCTGTCTCTGACAAGGAAGCACAGGTGATATAGGTGCGAACACAGGAAGCTTGCAGCCCCTCGCTGCCTGCAGACACAGAGTAGCCACACTAGAAGAGCGGCCTAAGCCGTAGGCGAAATGTGCTCATTCGCTTTGGCGCGACGTCGAACTGTAAATAAGGCTGTCACTAGCGTGAGCGTCGTGTAAAGTCGGAAAAGTCATCTGCATGGGTGATTGCCAAGTTTGGGGAGCGTTTCGTAGTACGATCAGTGCAATGGAGACGCGGAAACTTGTTGTGTCCCAGTGTTTTGCAGTTGGACGACAAGAGTTTTACACAGTAGCAAAGAGCGAGGCACTGAGTTGGCATGAACAATGGAGAGCACAATGGGGCTCGAGATGTGCTTGTTACCTCAGGTGCTGTGTGATTGTCGACAAGGAGTGAAATGGACCAATTTGTGACCGCCCTTTCAATTTAAGACGTTCAAAACAGACGGAATTTGCATTCGTAATACCAGAGCATCGAAACTACTTGGAACTCTTGTGTATATGAACGTGTCCGCGCCTTTGTATTCTGGTACCTTCGCCGCTACAAACCAACCAACCATCGTGTCCGTGCACATCAGAGTCGCAAAGAATGGAGAATAGCCAGGCTTGGTCGTGTGTGTAGCTGTAGCTCAGTTGGCAGATCGTTCGCTTAGTGTGTGAACGGTCTCGGGTTCAAGCCCGGCTCCTCCATGTTTTGTGGTCAGTGCATGGTAAGTGTTGGTCGCGGCGAACATAAACGCACGCAAGAAGTTGCAAAACCAGCGTCACAGACTGATATGATGTATACTGTCATAAGGAGAGCAAGATGTAAGTGTGGGGACCGGCTGTTATCGTGGTGTCATCGAGTGCAGATCTGTCTTAGGTATCACGGCTTAACGTCATTGAAGTCTAGAGAAGGGACAACACGTTCGTCTTACTCAGAGCGGTGTCTGAACTCTATTTTCGACGTTATGCGTGCCACTTTCATTGTGGCCAACTACGATTCGATACAGAATGCACGAAACCTGAAAGACACCCTCACTGATACATAGAGAGTAGTGTTTGTCTGCGGAATAATGGGAGTGCAAGGGTCTGTGACGTTGATACGACTGTATGTAGCACTACTAGTTATCGGGGGGGTGGGCGTAGCTGAGATGGTAGAGCGCTCGCTTAGCGTGCGAGAGGTACTGGGATCGATACCCAGCGCCTCCAGAATTTTTAACACACCTACATGCGCACATTGCCATGCAAGTGGAATAATTCCCAACCGGCAGAGGTGTGTAGGCAGATACAAGCGAACGATTAGGATCCACAATTGGCGAGCGTGCTTTTATTCGTGCGCAGGAAGCACCCTCCTCCCACACCTACACTTAATTTAGAAACAGTACAAATGTTCCCATAAGATTCTCAAGCCTACGTCGGAAAGATCTGCCTTGCGCCGATTTCACGTAAATCCCACTGCACGTTCCCATTCTTTGCGTGCAGTCGGCTGCTACTGGTGTTGCTGCTTGTGACTGCTGATAACAGATGCCGTAGCAATCAATTTATGGAGTGAGTTGTATGTTTTGCGATAGTCTGTCTCTGACAAGGAAGCACAGGTGATATAGGTGCGAACACAGGAAGCTTGCAGCCCCTCGCTGCCTGCAGACACAGAGTAGCCACACTAGAAGAGCGGCCTAAGCCGTAGGCGAAATGTGCTCATTCGCTTTGGCGCGACGTCGAACTGTAAATAAGGCTGTCACTAGCGTGAGCGTCGTGTAAAGTCGGAAAAGTCATCTGCATGGGTGATTGCCAAGTTTGGGGAGCGTTTCGTAGTACGATCAGTGCAATGGAGACGCGGAAACTTGTTGTGTCCCAGTGTTTTGCAGTTGGACGACAAGAGTTTTACACAGTAGCAAAGAGCGAGGCACTGAGTTGGCATGAACAATGGAGAGCACAATGGGGCTCGAGATGTGCTTGTTACCTCAGGTGCTGTGTGATTGTGGACAAGGAGTGAAATGGACCAATTTGTGACCGCCCTTTCAATTTAAGACGTTCAAAACAGACGGAATTTGCATTCGTAATACCAGAGCATCGAAACTACTTGGAACTCTTGTGTATATGAACGTGTCCGCGCCTTTGTATTCTGGTACCTTCGCCGCTACAAACCAACCAACCATCGTGTCCGTGCACATCAGAGTCGCAAAGAATGGAGAATAGCCAGGCTTGGTCGTGTGTGTAGCTGTAGCTCAGTTGGCAGATCGTTCGCTTAGTGTGTGAACGGTCTCGGGTTCAAGCCCGGCTCCTCCATGTTTTGTGGTCAGTGCATGGTAAGTGTTGGTCGCGGCGAACATAAACGCACGCAAGAAGTTGCAAAACCAGCGTCACAGACTGATATGATGTATACTGTCATAAGGAGAGCAAGATGTAAGTGTGGGGACCGGCTGTTATCGTGGTGTCATCGAGTGCAGATCTGTCTTAGGTATCACGGCTTAACGTCATTGAAGTCTAGAGAAGGGACAACACGTTCGTCTTACTCAGAGCGGTGTCTGAACTCTATTTTCGACGTTATGCGTACCACTTTCATTGTGGCCAACTACGATTCGATACAGAATGCACGAAACCTGAAAGACACCCTCACTGATACATAGAGAGTAGTGTTTGTCTGCGGAATAATGGGAGTGCAAGGGTCTGTGACGTTGATACGACTGTATGTAGCACTACTAGTTATCGGGGGGGTGGGCGTAGCTCAGATGGTAGAGCGCTCGCTTAGCGTGCGAGAGGTACTGGGATCGATACCCAGCGCCTCCAGAATTTTTAACACACCTACATGCGCAACCGGCAGAGGTGTGTAGGCAGATACAAGCGAACGATTAGCATCCACAATTGGCGAGCGTGCTTTTATTCGTGCGCAGGAAGCACCCTCCTCCCACACCTACACTTAATTTAGAAACAGTACAAATGTTCCCATAAGATTCTCAAGCCTACGTCGGAAAGATCTGCCTTGGGCCGATTTCACGTAAATCCCACTGCACGTTCCCATTCTTTGCGTGCAGTCGGCTGCTACTGGTGTTGCTGGTTGTGACTGCTGATAACAGATGCCGTAGCAATCAATTCATGGAGTGAGTAGTATGTTTTGCGATAGTCTGTCTCTGACAAGGAAGCACAGGTGATATAGGTGCGAACACAGGAAGCTTGCAGCCCCTCGCTGCCTGCAGACACAGAGCAGCCACAGTAGAAGGGCGGCCTAAGCCGTAGGCGAAATGTGCTCATTCGCTTTGGCGCGACGTCGAACTGTAAATAAGGCTGTCACTAGCGTGAGCGTCGTGTAAAGTCGGAAAAGTCATCTGCATGGGTGATTGCCAAGTTTGGGGTGCGTTTCGTAGTACGATCAGTGCAATGGAGACGCGGAAACTTGTTGTGTCCCAGTGTTTTGCAGTTGGACGACAAGAGTTTTACACAGTAGCAAAGAGCGAGGCACTGAGTTGGCATGAACAATGGAGAGCACAATGGGGCTCGAGATGTGCTTGTTACCTCAGGTGCTGTGTGATTGTCGACAAGGAGTGAAATGGACCAATTTGTGACCGCCCTTTCAATTTAAGACGTTCAAAACAGACGGAATTTGCATTCGTAATACCAGAGCATCGAAACTACTTGGAACTCTTGTGTATATGAACGTGTCCGCGCCTTTGTATTCTGGTACCTTCGCCGCTACAAACCAACCAACCATCGTGTCCGTGCACATCAGAGTCGCAAAGAATGGAGAATAGCCAGGCTTGGTCGTGTGTGTAGCTGTAGCTCAGTTGGCAGATCGTTCGCTTAGCGTGTGAACGGTCTCGGGTTCAAGCCCCGGCTCCTCCTTGTTTTGTGGTCAGTGCATGGTAAGTGTTGGTCGCGGCGAACATAAACGCACGCAAGAAGTTGCAAAACCAGCGTCACAGACTGATATGATGTATACTGTCATAAGGAGAGCAAGATGTAAGTGTGGGGACCGGCTGTTATCGTGGTGTCATCGAGTGCAGATCTGTCTTAGGTATCACGGCTTAACGTCATTGAAGTCTAGAGAAGGGACAACACGTTCGTCTTACTCAGAGCGGTGTCTGAACTCTATTTTCGACGTTATGCGTACCACTTTCATTGTGGCCAACTACGATTCGATACAGAATGCACGAAACCTGAAAGACACCCTCACTGATACATAGAGAGTAGTGTTTGTCTGCGGAATAATGGGAGTGCAAGGGTCTGTGACGTTGATACGACTGTATGTGGCACTACTAGTTATCGGAGGGGTGGGCGTAGCTCAGATGGTAGAGCGCTCTCTTAGCGTGCGAGAGGTACTGGGATCGATACCCAGCGCCTCCAGAATTTTTAACACACCTACATGCGCACCTTGCCATGCAAGTGGAATAATTCCCAACCGGCAGAGGTGTGTAGGCAGATACAAGCGAACGATTAGCATCCACAATTGGCGAGCGTGCTTTTATTCGTGCGCAGGAAGCACCCTCCTCCCACACCTACACTTAATTTAGAAACAGTACAAATGTTCCCATAAGATTCTCAAGCCTACGTCGGAAAGATCTGCCTTGCGCCGATTTCACGTAAATCTCACTGCACGTTCCCATTCTTTGCGTGCAGTCGGCTGCTACTGGTGTTGCTGGTTGTGACTGCTGATAACAGATGCCGTAGCAATCAATTCATGGAGTGAGTTGTATGTTTTGCGATAGTCTGTCTCTGACAAGGAAGCACAGGTGATATAGGTGCGAACACAGGAAGCTTGCAGCCCCTCGCTGCCTGCAGACACAGAGCAGCCACAGTAAAAGAGCGGCCTAAGCCGTAGGCGAAATGTGCTCATTCGCTTTGGCGCGACGTCGAACTGTAAATAAGGCTGTCACTAGCGTGAGCGTTGCGTGAGCGTCGTGTAAAGTCGGAAAAGTCATCTGCATGGGTGATTGCCAAGTTTGGGGAGCGTTTCGTAGTACGATCAGTGCAATGGAGACGCGGAAACTTGTTGTGTCCCAGTGTTTTGCAGTTGGACGACAAGAGTTTTACACAGTAGCAAAGAGCGAGGCACTGAGTTGGCATGAACAATGGAGAGCACAATGGGGCTCGAGATGTGCTTGTTACCTCAGGTGCTGTGTGATTGTGGACAAGGAGTGAAATGGACCAATTTGTGACCGCCCTTTCAATTTAAGACGTTCAAAACAGACGGAATTTGCATTCGTAATACCAGAGCATCGAAACTACTTGGAACTCTTGTGTATATGAACGTGTCCGCGCCTTTGTATTCTGGTACCTTCGCCGCTACAAACCAACCAACCATCGTGTCCGTGCACATCAGAGTCGCAAAGAATGGAGAATAGCCAGGCTTGGTCGTGTGTGTAGCTGTAGCTCAGTTGGCAGATCGTTCGCTTAGCGTGTGAACGGTCTCGGGTTCAAGCCCCGGCTCCTCCATGTTTTGTGGTCAGTGCATGGTAAGTGTTGGTCGCGGCGAACATAAACGCACGCAAGAAGTTGCAAAACCAGCGTCACAGACTGATATGATGTATACTGTCATAAGGAGAGCAAGATGTAAGTGTGGGGACCGGCTGTTATCGTGGTGTCATCGAGTGCAGATCTGTCTGAGGTATCACGGCTTAACGTCATTGAAGTCTAGAGGTGGACAACACGTTCGTCTTACTCAGAGCGGTGTCTGAACTCTATTTTCGACGTTATGCGTACCACTTTCATTGTGGCCAACTACGATTCGATACAGAATGCACGAAACCTGAAAGACACCCTCACTGATACATAGAGAGTAGTCTTTGTCTGCGGAATAATGGGAGTGCAAGGGTCTGTGACGTTGATACGACTGTATGTAGCACTACTAGTTATCGGGGGGGTGGGCGTAGCTCAGATGGTAGAGGGCTCCCTTAGCGTGCGAGAGGTACTGGGATCGATACCCAGCGCCTCCAGAACTTTTTACACACCTACATGCGCACCTTGCCATGCAAGTGGAATAATTCCCAACCGGCAGAGGTGTGTAGGCAGATACAAGCGAACGATTAGCATCCACAATTGGCGAGCGTGCTTTTATCCGTGCGCAGGAAGCACCCTCCTCCCACACCTACACTTAATTTAGAAACAGTACAAATGTTCCCATAAGATTCTCAAGCCTACGTCGGAAAGATCTGCCTTGCGCCGATTTCACGTAAATCCCACTGCACGTTCCCATTCTTTGCGTGCAGTCGGCTGCTACTGGTGTTGCTGGTTGTGACTGCTGATAACAGATGCCGTAGCAATCAATTCATGGAGTGAGTTGTATGTTTTGCGATAGTCTGTCTCTGACAAGGAAGCACAGGTGATATAGGTGCGAACACAGGAAGCTTGCAGCCCCTCGCTGCCTGCAGACACAGAGCAGCCACACTAGAAGAGCGGCCTAAGCCGTAGGCGAAATGTGCTCATTCGCTTTGGCGCGACGTCGAACTGTAAATAAGGCTGTCACTAGCGTGAGCGTTGCGTGAGCGTCGTGTAAAGTCGGAAAAGTCATCTGCATGGGTGATTGCCAAGTTTGGGGAGCGTTTCGTAGTACGATCAGTGCAATGGAGACGCGGAAACTTGTTGTGTCCCAGTGTTTTGCAGTTGGACGACAAGAGTTTCACACAGTACCAAAGAGCGAGGCACTGAGTTGGCATGAACAATGGAGAGCACAATGGGGCTCGAGATGTGCTTGTTACCTCAGGTGCTGTGTGATTGTCGACAAGGAGTGAAATGGACCAATTTGTGACCGCCCTTTCAATTTAAGACGTTCAAAACAGACGGAATTTGCATTCGTAATACCAGAGCATCGAAACTACTTGGAACTCTTGTGTATATGAACGTGTCCGCGCCTTTGTATTCTGGTACCTTCGCCGCTACAAACCAACCAACCATCGTGTCCGTGCACATCAGAGTCGCAAAGAATGGAGAATAGCCAGGCTTGGTCGTGTGTGTAGCTGTAGCTCAGTTGGCAGATCGTTCGCTTAGCGTGTGAACGGTCTCGGGTTCAAGCCCCGGCTCCTCCATGTTTTGTGGTCAGTGCATGGTAAGTGTTGGTCGCGGCGAACATAAACGCACGCAAGAAGTTGAAAAACCAGCGTCACAGACTGATATGATGTATACTGTCATAAGGAGAGCAAGATGTAAGTGTGGGGACCGGCTGTTATCGTGGTGTCATCGAGTGCAGATCTGTCTTAGGTATCACGGCTTAACGTCATTGAAGTCTAGAGAAGGGACAACACGTTCGTCTTACTCAGAGCGGTGTCTGAACTCTATTTTCGACGTTATGCGTACCACTTTCATTGTGGCCAACTACGATTCGATACAGAATGCACGAAACCTGAAAGACACCCTCACTGATACATAGAGAGTAGTGTTTGTCTGCGGAATAATGGGAGTGCAAGGGTCTGTGACGTTGATACGACTGTATGTAGCACTACTAGTTATCGGGGGGGTGGGCGTAGCTCAGATGGTAGAGCGCTCCCTTAGCGTGCGAGAGGTACTGGGATCGATACCCAGCGCCTCCAGAACTTTTTACACACCTACATGCGCATCTTGCCATGCAAGTGGAATAATTCCCAACCGGCAGAGGTGTGTAGGCAGATACAAGCGAACGATTAGCATCCACAATTGGCGAGCGTGCTTTTATTCGTTCGCAGGAAGCACCCTCCTCCCACACCTACACTTAATTTAGAAACAGTACAAATGTTCCCATAAGATTCTCAAGCCTACGTCGGAAAGATCTGCCTTGCGCCGATTTCACGTAAATCCCACTGCACGTTCCCATTCTTTGCGTGCAGTCGGCTGCTACTGGTGTTGCTGCTTGTGACTGCTGATAACAGACGCCGTAGCAATCAATTCATGGAGTGAGTTGTATGTTTTGCGATAGTCTGTCTCTGACAAGGAAGCACAGGTGATATAGGTGCGAACACAGGAAGCTTGCAGCCCCTCGCTGCCTGCAGACACAGAGCAGCCACACTAGAAGAGCGGCCTAAGCCGTAGGCGAAATGTGCTCATTTGCTTTGGCGCGACGTCGAACTGTAAATAAGGCTGTCACTAGCGTGAGCGTTGCGTGAGCGTCGTGTAAAGTCGGAAAAGTCATCTGCATGGGTGATTGCCAAGTTTGGGGAGCGTTTCGTAGTACGATCAGTGCAATGGAGACGCGGAAACTTGTTGTGTCCCAGTGTTTTGCAGTTGGACGACAAGAGTTTTACACAGTAGCAAAGAGCGAGGCACTGAGTTGGCATGAACAATGGAGAGCACAATGGGGCTCGAGATGTGCTTGTTACCTCAGGTGCTGTGTGATTGTCGACAAGGAGTGAAATGGACCAATTTGTGACCGCCCTTTCAATTTAAGACGTTCAAAACAGACGGAATTTGCATTCGTAATACCAGAGCATCGAAACTACTTGGAACTCTTGTGTATATGAACGTGTCCGCGCCTTTGTATTCTGGTACCTTCGCCGCTACAAACCAACCAACCATCGAGTCCGTGCACATCAGAGTCGCAAAGAATGGAGAATAGCCAGGCTTGGTCGTGTGTGTAGCTGTAGCTCAGTTGGCAGATCGTTCGCTTAGCGTGTGAACGGTCTCGGGTTCAAGCCCCGGCTCCTCCATGTTTTGTGGTCAGTGCATGGTAAGTGTTGGTCGCGGCGAACATAAACGCACGCAAGAAGTTGAAAAACCAGCGTCACAGACTGATATGATGTATACTGTCATAAGGAGAGCAAGATGTAAGTGTGGGGACCGGCTGTTATCGTGGTGTCATCGAGTGCAGATCTGTCTTAGGTATCACGGCTTAACGTCATTGAAGTCTAGAGAAGGGACAACACGTTCGTCTTACTCAGAGCGGTGTCTGAACTCTATTTTCGACGTTATGCGTACCACTTTCATTGTGGCCAACTACGATTCGATACAGAATGCACGAAACCTGAAAGACACCCTCACTGATACATAGAGAGTAGTGTTTGTCTGCGGAATAATGGGAGTGCAAGGGTCTGTGACGTTGATACGACTGTATGTGGCACTACTAGTTATCGGGGGGGTGGGCGTAGCTCAGATGGTAGAGCGCTCGCTTAGCGTGCGAGAGGTACTGGGATCGATACCCAGCGCCTCCAGAATTTTTAACACACCTACATGCGCACCTTGCCATGCAAGTGGAATAATTCCCAACCGGCAGAGGTGTGTAGGCAGATACAAGCGAACGATTAGCATCCACAATTGGCGAGCGTGCTTTTATTCGTGCGCAGGAAGCACCCTCCTCCCACACCTACACTTAATTTAGAAACAGTACAAATGTTCCCATAAGATTCTCAAGCCTACGTCGGAAAGATCTGCCTTGCGCCGATTTCACGTAAATCTCACTGCACGTTCCCATTCTTTGCGTGCAGTCGGCTGCTACTGGTGTTGCTGGTTGTGACTGCTGATAACAGATGCCGTAGCAATCAATTCATGGAGTGAGTTGTATGTTTTGCGATAGTCTGTCTCTGACAAGGAAGCACAGGTGATATAGGTGCGAACACAGGAAGCTTGCAGCCCCTCGCTGCCTGCAGACACAGAGCAGCCACACTAGAAGAGCGGCCTAAGCCGTAGGCGAAATGTGCTCATTCGCTTTGGCGCGACGTCGAACAGTAAATAAGGCTGTCACTAGCGTGAGCGTTGCGTGAGCGTCGTGTAAAGTCGGAAAAGTCATCTGCATGGGTGATTGCCAAGTTTGGGGAGCGTTTCGTAGTACGATCAGTGCAATGGAGACGCGGAAACTTGTTGTGTCCCAGTGTTTTGCAGTTGGACGACAAGAGTTTTACACAGTAGCAAAGAGCGAGGCACTGAGTTGGCATGAACAATGGAGAGCACAATGGGGCTCGAGATGTGCTTGTTACCTCAGGTGCTGTGTGATTGTCGACAAGGAGTGAAATGGACCAATATGTGACCGCCCTTTCAATTTAAGACGTTCAAAACAGACGGAATTTGCATTCGTAATACCAGAGCATCGAAACTACTTGGAACTCTTGTGTATATGAACGTGTCCGCGCCTTTGTATTCTGGTACCTTCGCCGCTACAAACCAACCAACCATCGAGTCCGTGCACATCAGAGTCGCAAAGAATGGAGAATAGCCAGGCTTGGTCGTGTGTGTAGCTGTAGCTCAGTTGGCAGATCGTTCGCTTAGCGTGTGAACGGTCTCGGGTTCAAGCCCCGGCTCCTCCATGTTTTGTGGTCAGTGCATGGTAAGTGTTGGTCGCGGCGAACATAAACGCACGCAAGAAGTTGAAAAACCAGCGTCACAGACTGATATGATGTATACTGTCATAAGGAGAGCAAGATGTAAGTGTGGGGACCGGCTGTTATCGTGGTGTCATCGAGTGCAGATCTGTCTTAGGTATCACGGCTTAACGTCATTGAAGTCTAGAGAAGGGACAACACGTTCGTCTTACTCAGAGCGGTGTCTGAACTCTATTTTCGACGTTATGCGTACCACTTTCATTGTGGCCAACTACGATTCGATACAGAATGCACGAAACCTGAAAGACACCCTCACTGATACATAGAGAGTAGTGTTTGTCTGCGGAATAATGGGAGTGCAAGGGTCTGTGACGTTGATACGACTGTATGTGGCACTACTAGTTATCGGGGGGGTGGGCGTAGCTCAGATGGTAGAGCGCTCGCTTAGCGTGCGAGAGGTACTGGGATCGATACCCAGCGCCTCCAGAATTTTTAACACACCTACATGCGCACCTTGCCATGCAAGTGGAATAATTCCCAACCGGCAGAGGTGTGTAGGCAGATACAAGCGAACGATTAGCATCCACAATTGGCGAGCGTGCTTTTATTCGTGCGCAGGAAGCACCCTCCTCCCACACCTACACTTAATTTAGAAACAGTACAAATGTTCCCATAAGATTCTCAAGCCTACGTCGGAAAGACCTGCCTTGCGCCGATTTCACGTAAATCCCACTGCACGTTCCCATTCTTTGCGTGCAGTCGGCTGCTACTGGTGTTGCTGGTTGTGACTGCTGATAACAGATGCCGTAGCAATCAATTCATGGAGTGAGTTGTATGTTTTGCGATAGTCTGTCTCTGACAAGGAAGCACAGGTGATATAGGTGCGAACACAGGAAGCTTGCAGCCCCTCGCTGCCTGCAGACACAGAGCAGCCACAGTAAAAGAGCGGCCTAAGCCGTAGGCGAAATGTGCTCATTCGCTTTGGCGCGACGTCGAACTGTAAATAAGGCTGTCACTAGCGTGAGCGTTGCGTGAGCGTCGTGTAAAGTCGGAAAAGTCATCTGCATGGGTGATTGCCAAGTTTGGGGAGCGTTTCGTAGAACGATCAGTGCAATGGAGACGCGGAAACTTGTTGTGTCCCAGTGTTTTGCAGTTGGACGACAAGAGTTTTACACAGTAGCAAAGAGCGAGGCACTGAGTTGGCATGAACAATGGAGAGCACAATGGGGCTCGAGATGTGCTTATTACCTCAGGTGCTGTGTGATTGTGGACAAGGAGTGAAATGGACCAATTTGTGACCGCCCTTTCAATTTAAGACGTTCAAAACAGACGGAATTTGCATTCGTAATACCAGAGCATCGAAACTACTTGGAACTCTTGTGTATATGAACGTGTCCGCGCCTTTGTATTCTGGTACCTTCGCAGCTAAAAACCAACCAACCATCGAGTCCGTGCACATCAGAGTCGCAAAGAATGGAGAATAGCCAGGCTTGGTCGTGTGTGTAGCTGTAGCTCAGTTGGCAGATCGTTCGCTTAGCGTGTGAACGGTCTCGGGTTCAAGCCCCGGCTCCTCCATGTTTTGTGGTCAGTGCATGGTAAGTGTTGGTCGCGGCGAACATAAACGCACGCAAGAAGTTGAAAAACCAGCGTCACAGACTGATATGATGTATACTGTCATAAGGAGAGCAAGATGTAAGTGTGGGGACCGGCTGTTATCGTGGTGTCATCGAGTGCAGATCTGTCTTAGGTATCACGGCTTAACGTCATTGAAGTCTAGAGAAGGGACAACACGTTCGTCTTACTCAGAGCGGTGTCTGAACTCTATTTTCGACGTTATGCGTACCACTTTCATTGTGGCCAACTACGATTCGATACAGAATGCACGAAACCTGAAAGACACCCTCACTGATACATAGAGAGTAGTGTTTGTCTGCGGAATAATGGGAGTGCAAGGGTCTGTGACGTTGATACGACTGTATGTGGCACTACTAGTTATCGGGGTGGTGGGCGTAGCTCAGATGGTAGAGCGCTCGCTTAGCGTGCGAGAGGTACTGGGATCGATACCCAGCGCCTCCAGAATTTTTAACACACCTACATGCGCACATTGCCATGCAAGTGGAATAATTCCCAACCGGCAGAGGTGTGTAGGCAGATACAAGTGAACGATTAGCATCCACAATTGGCGAGCGTGCTTTTATTCGTGCGCAGGAAGCACCCTCCTCCCACACCTACACTTAATTTAGAAACAGTACAAATGTTCCCATAAGATTCTCAAGCCTACGTCGGAAAGATCTGCCTTGCGCCGATTTCACGTAAATCCCACTGCACGTTCCCATTCTTTGCGTGCAGTCGGCTGCTGCTGGTGTTGCTGGTTGTGACTGCTGATAACAGATGCCGTAGCAATCAATTCATGGAGTGAGTTGTATGTTTTGCGATAGTCTGTCTCTGACAAGGAAGCACAGGTGATATAGGTGCGAACACAGGAAGCTTGCAGCCACTCGCTGCCTGCAGACACAGAGCAGCCACAGTAAAAGAGCGGCCTAAGCCGTAGGCGAAATGTGCTCATTCGCTTTGGCGCGACGTCGAACTGTAAATAAGGCTGTCACTAGCGTGAGCGTCGTGTAAAGTCGGAAAAGTCATCTGCATGGGTGATTGCCAAGTTTGGGGAGCGTTTCGTAGTACGATCAGTGCAATGGAGACGCGGAAACTTGTTGTGTCCCAGTGTTTTGCAGTTGGACGACAAGAGTTTTACACAGTAGCGAAGAGCGAGGCACTGAGTTGGCTTGAACAATGGAGAGCACAATGGGGCTCGAGATGTGCTTGTTACCTCAGGTGCTGTGTGATTGTGGACAAGGAGTGAAATGGACCAATTTGTGACCGCCCTTTCAATTTAAGACGTTCAAAACAGACGGAATTTGCATTCGTAATACCAGAGCATCGAAACTACTTGGAACTCTTGTGTATATGAACGTGTCCGCGCCTTTGTATTCTGGTACCTTCGCCGCTACAAACCAACCAACCATCGAGTCCGTGCACATCAGAGTCGCAAAGAATGGAGAATAGCCAGGCTTGGTCGTGTGTGTAGCTGTAGCTCAGTTGGCAGATCGTTCGCTTAGCGTGTGAACGGTCTCGGGTTCAAGCCCCGGCTCCTCCATGTTTTGTGGTCAGTGCATGGTAAGTGTTGGTCGCGGCGAACATAAACGCACGCAAGAAGTTGCAAAACCAGCGTCACAGACTGATATGATGTATACTGTCATAAGGAGAGCAAGATGTAAGTGTGGGGACCGGCTGTTATCGTGGTGTCATCGAGTGCAGATCTGTCTTAGGTATCACGGCTTAACGTCATTGAAGTCTAGAGAAGGGACAACACGTTCGTCTTACTCAGAGCGGTGTCTGAACTCTATTTTCGACGTTATGCGTACCACTTTCATTGTGGCCAACTACGATTCGATACAGAATGCACGAAACCTGAAAGACACCCTCACTGATACATAGAGAGTAGTGTTTGTCTGCGGATTAATGGGAGTGCAAGGGTCTGTGACGTTGATACGACTGTATGTGGCACTACTAGTTACCGGGGGGGTGGGCGTAGCTCAGATGGTAGAGCGCTCGCTTAGCGTGCGAGAGGTACTGGGATCGATACCCAGCGCCTCCAGAATTTTTAACACACCTACATGCGCACCTTGCCATGCAAGTGGAATAATTCCCAACCGGCAGAGGTGTGTAGGCAGAAACAAGCGAACGATTAGCATCCACAATTGGCGAGCGTGCTTTTATTCGTGCGCAGGAAGCACCCTCCTCCCACACCTACACTTAATTTAGAAACAATACAAATGTTCCCATAAGATTCTCAAGCCTACGTCGGAATGATCTGCCTTGCGCCGATTTCACGTAAATCCCACTGCACGTTCCCATTCTTTGCGTGCAGTCGGCTGCTACTGGTGTTGCTGGTTGTGACTGCTGATAACAGATGCCGTAGCAATCAATTCATGGAGTGAGTTGTATGTTTTGCGATAGTCTGTCTCTGACAAGGAAGCACAGGTGATATAGGTGCGAACACAGGAAGCTTGCAGCCCCTCGCTGCCTGCAGACACAGAGCAGCCACAGTAAAAGAGCGGCCTAAGCCGTAGGCGAAATGTGCTCATTCGCTTTGCGAACTGTAAATAAGGCTGTCACTAGCGTGAGCGTTGCGTGAGCGTCGTGTAAAGTCGGAAAAGTCATCTCCATGGGTGATTGCCAAGTTTGGGGAGCGTTTCGTAGTACGATCAGTGCAATGGAGACGCGGAAACTTGTTGTGTCCCAGTGTTTTGCAGTTGGACGACAAGAGTTTTACACAGTAGCAAAGAGCGAGGCACTGAGTTGGCATGAACAATGGAGAGCACAATGGGGCTCGAGATGTGCTTGTTACCTCAGGTGCTGTGTGATTGTCGACAAGGAGTGAAATGGACCAATTTGTGACCGCCCTTTCAATTTAAGACGTTCAAAACAGACGGAATTTGCATTCGTAATACCAGAGCATCGAAACTACTTGGAACTCTTGTGTATATGAACGTGTCCGCGGCTTTGTATTCTGGTACCTTCGCCGCTACAAACCAACCAACCATCGTGTCCGTGCACATCAGAGTCGCAAAGAATGGAGAATAGCCAGGCTTGGTCGTGTGTGTAGCTGTAGCTCAGTTGGCAGATCGTTCGCTTAGCGTGTGAACGGTCTCGGGTTCAAGCCCCGGCTCCTCCATGTTTTGTGGTCAGTGCATGGTAAGTGTTGGTCGCGGCGAACATAAACGCACGCAAGAAGTTGCAAAACCAGCGTCACAGACTGATATGATGTATACTGTCATAAGGAGAGCAAGATGTAAGTGTGGGGACCGGCTGTTATCGTGGTGTCATCGAGTGCAGATCTGTCTTAGGTATCACGGCTTAACGTCATTGAAGTCTAGAGAAGGGACAACACGTTCGTCTTACTCAGAGCGGTGTCTGAACTCTATTTTCGACGTTATGCGTACCACTTTCATTGTGGCCAACTACGATTCGATACAGAATGCACGAAACCTGAAAGACACCCTCACTGATACATAGAGAGTAGTGTTTGTCTGCGAAATAATGGGAGTGCAAGGGTCTGTGACGTTGATACGACTGTATGTAGCACTACTAGTTATCGGTGGGGTGGGCGTAGCTCAGATGGTAGAGCGCTCCCTTAGCGTGCGAGAGGTACTGGGATCGATACCCAGCGCCTCCAGAACTTTTTACACACCTACATGCGCACCTTGCCATGCAAGTGGAATAATTCCCAAACGGCAGAGGTGTGTAGGCAGATACAAGCGAACGATTAGCATCCACAATTGGCGAGCGTGCTTTTATTCGTGCGCAGGAAGCACCCTCCTCCCACACCTACACTTAATTTAGAAACAGTACAAATGTTCCCATAAGATTCTCAAGCCTACGTCGGAAAGATCTGCCTTGCGCCGATTTCACGTAAATCCCACTGCACGTTCCCATTCTTTGCGTGCAGTCGGCTGCTACTGGTGTTGCTGCTTGTGACTGCTGATAACAGATGTCGTAGCAATCAATTCATGGAGTGAGTTGTATGTTTTGCGATAGTCTGTCTCTGACAAGGAAGCACAGGTGATATAGGTGCGAACACAGGAAGCTTGCAGCCCCTCGCTGCCTGCAGACACAGAGCAGCCACACTAGAAGAGCGGCCTAAGCCGTAGGCGAAATGTGCTCATTCGCTTTGGCGCGACGTCGAACAGTAAATAAGGCTGTCACTAGCGTGAGCGTTGCGTGAGCGTCGTGTAAAGTCGGAAAAGTCATCTGCATGGGTGATTGCCAAGTTTGGGGAGCGTTTCGTAGTACGATCAGTGCAATGGAGACGCGGAAACTTGTTGTGTCCCAGTGTTTTGCAGTTGGACGACAAGAGTTTCACACAGTAGCAAAGAGCGAGGCACTGAGTTGGCATGAACAATGGAGAGCACAATGGGGCTCGAGATGTGCTTGTTACCTCAGGTGCTGTGTGATTGTCGACAAGGAGTGAAATGGACCAATTTGTGACCGCCCTTTCAATTTAAGACGTTCAAAACAGACGGAATTTGCATTCGTAATACCAGAGCATCGAAACTACTTGGAACTCTTGTGTATATGAACGTGTCCGCGCCTTTGTATTCTGGTACCTTCGCCGCTACAAACCAACCAACCATCGAGTCCGTGCACATCAGAGTCGCAAAGAATGGAGAATAGCCAGGCTTGGTCGTGTGTGTAGCTGTAGCTCAGTTGGCAGATCGTTCGCTTAGCGTGTGAACGGTCTCGGGTTCAAGCCCCGGCTCCTCCATGTTTTGTGGTCAGTGCATGGTAAGTGTTGGGCGCGGCGAACATAAACGCACGCAAGAAGTTGAAAAACCAGCGTCACAGACTGATATGATGTATACTGTCATAAGGAGAGCAAGATGTAAGTGTGGGGACCGGCTGTTATCGTGGTGTCATCGAGTGCAGATCTGTCTTAGGTATCACGGCTTAACGTCATTGAAGTCTAGAGAAGGGACAACACGTTCGTCTTACTCAGAGCGGTGTCTGAACTCTATTTTCGACGTTATGCGTACCACTTTCATTGTGGCCAACTACGATTCGATACAGAATGCACGAAACCTGAAAGACACCCTCACTGATACATAGAGAGTAGTGTTTGTCTGCGGAATAATGGGAGTGCAAGGGTCTGTGACGTTGATACGACTGTATGTGGCACTACTAGTTATCGGGGGGGTGGGCGTAGCTCAGATGGTAGAGCGCTCGCTTAGCGTGCGAGAGGTACTGGGATCGATACCCAGCGCCTCCAGAATTTTTAACACACCTACATGCGCACATTGCCATGCAAGTGGAATAATTCCCAACCGGCAGAGGTGTGTAGGCAGATACAAGTGAACGATTAGCATCCACAATTGGCGAGCGTGCTTTTATTCGTGCGCAGGAAGCACCCTCCTCCCACACCTACACTTAATTTAGAAACAGTACAAATGTTCCCATAAGATTCTCAAGCCTACGTCGGAAAGATCTGCCTTGCGCCGATTTCACGTATATCCCACTGCACGTTCCCATTCTTTGCGTGCAGTCGGCTGCTACTGGTGTTGCTGGTTGTGACTGCTGATAACAGATGCCGTAGCAATCAATTCATGGAGTGAGTTGTATGTTTTGCGATAGTCTGTCTCTGACAAGGAAGCACAGGTGATATAGGTGCGAACACAGGAAGCTTGCAGCCCCTCGCTGCCTGCAGACACAGAGCAGCCACACTAGAAGAGCGGCCTAAGCCTTAGGCGAAATGTGCTCATTCGCTTTGGCGCGACGTCGAACTGTAAATAAGGCTGTCACTAGCGTGAGCGTCGTGTAAAGTCGGAAAAGTCATCTGCATGGGTGATTGCCAAGTTTGGGGAGCGTTTCGTAGTACGATCAGTGCAATGGAGACGCGGAAACTTGTTGTGTCCCAGTGTTTTGCAGTTGGACGACAAGAGTTTCACACAGTAGCAAAGAGCGAGGCACTGAGTTGGCATGAACAATGGAGAGCACAATGGGGCTCGAGATGTGCTTGTTACCTCAGGTGCTGTGTGATTGTCGACAAGGAGTGAAATGGACCAATTTGTGACCGCCCTTTCAATTTAAGACGTTCAAAACAGACGGAATTTGCATTCGTAATACCAGAGCATCGAAACTACTTGGAACTCTTGTGTATATGAACGTGTCCGCGCCTTTGTATTCTGGTACCTTCGCCGCTACAAACCAACCAACCATCGAGTCCGTGCACATCAGAGTCGCAAAGAATGGAGAATAGCCAGGCTTGGTCGTGTGTGTAGCTGTAGCTCAGTTGGCAGATCGTTCGCTTAGCGTGTGAACGGTCTCGGGTTCAAGCCCCGGCTCCTCCATGTTTTGTGGTCAGTGCATGGTAAGTGTTGGTCGCGGCGAACATAAACGCACGCAAGAAGTTGAAAAACCAGCGTCACAGACTGATATGATGTATACTGTCATAAGGAGAGCAAGATGTAAGTGTGGGGACCGGCTGTTATCGTGGTGTCATCGAGTGCAGATCTGTCTTAGGTATCACGGCTTAACGTCATTGAAGTCTAGAGAAGGGACAACACGTTCGTCTTACTCAGAGCGGTGTCTGAACTCTATTTTCGACGTTATGCGTACCACTTTCATTGTGGCCAACTACGATTCGATACAGAATGCACGAAACCTGAAAGACACCCTCACTGATACATAGAGAGTAGTGTTTGTCTGCGGAATAATGGGAGTGCAAGGGTCTGTGACGTTGATACGACTGTATGTGGCACTATTAGTTATCGGGGGGGTGGGCGTAGCTCAGATGGTGGAGCGCTCGCTTAGCGTGCGAGAGGTACTGGGATCGATACCCAGCGCCTCCAGAATTTTTAACACACCTACATGCGCACCTTGCCATGCAAGTGGAATAATTCCCAACCGGCAGAGGTGTGTAGGCAGATACAAGCGAACGATTAGCATCCACAATTGGCGAGCGTGCTTTTATTAGTGCGCAGGAAGCACCCTCCTCCCACACCGACACTTAATTTAGAAACAGTACAAATGTTCCCATAAGATTCTCAAGCCTACGTCGGAAAGATCTGCCTTGCGCCGATTTCACGTAAATCCCACTGCACGTTCCCATTCTTTGCGTGCAGTCGGCTGCTACTGGTGTTGCTGGTTGTGACTGCTGATAACAGATGCCGTAGCAATCAATTCATGGAGTGAGTTGTATGTTTTGCGATAGTCTGTCTCTGACAAGGAAGCACAGGTGATATAGGTGCGAACACAGGAAGCTTGCAGCCCCTCGCTGCCTGCAGACACAGAGCAGCCACACTAGAAGAGCGGCCTAAGCCGTAGGCGAAATGTGCTCATTCGCTTTGGCGCGACGTCGAACTGTAAATAAGGCTGTCACTAGCGTGAGCGTTGCGTGAGCGTCGTGTAAAGTCGGAAAAGTCATCTCCATGGGTGATTGCCAAGTTTGGGGAGCGTTTCGTAGTACGATCAGTGCAATGGAGACGCGGAAACTTGTTGTGTCCCAGTGTTTTGCAGTTGGACGACAAGAGTTTTACACAGTAGCAAAGAGCGAGGCACTGAGTTGGCATGAACAATGGAGAGCACAATGGGGCTCGAGATGTGCTTGTTACCTCAGGTGCTGTGTGATTGTCGACAAGGAGTGAAATGGACCAATTTGTGACCGCCCTTTCAATTTAAGACGTTCAAAACAGACGGAATTTGCATTCGTAATACCAGAGCATCGAAACTACTTGGAACTCTTGTGTATATGAACGTGTCCGCGCCTTTGTATTCTGGTACCTTCGCCGCTACAAACCAACCAACCATCGAGTCCGTGCACATCAGAGTCGCAAAGAATGGAGAATAGCCAGGCTTGGTCGTGTGTGTAGCTGTAGCTCAGTTGGCAGATCGTTCGCTTAGCGTGTGAACGGTCTCGGGTTCAAGGCCCGGCTCCTCCATGTTTTGTGGTCAGTGCACGGTAAGTGTTGGTCGCGGCGAACATAAACGCACGCAAGAAGTTGAAAAACCAGCGTCACAGACTGATATGATGTATACTGTCATAAGGAGAGCAAGATGTAAGTGTGGGGACCGGCTGTTATCGTGGTGTCATCGAGTGCAGATCTGTCTTAGGTATCACGGCTTAACGTCATTGAAGTCTAGAGAAGGGACAACACGTTCGTCTTACTCAGAGCGGTGTCTGAACTCTATTTTCGACGTTATGCGTACCACTTTCATTGTGGCCAACTACGATTCGATACAGAATGCACGAAACCTGAAAGACACCCTCACTGATACATAGAGAGTAGTGTTTGTCTGCGGAATAATGGGAGTGCAAGGGTCTGTGACGTTGATACGACTGTATGTGGCACTACTAGTTATCGGGGGGGTGGGCGTAGCTCAGATGGTAGAGCGCTCGCTTAGCGTGCGAGAGGTACTGGGATCGATACCCAGCGCCTCCAGAATTTTTAACACACCTACATGCGCACATTGCCATGCAAGTGGAATAATTCCCAACCGGCAGAGGTGTGTAGGCAGATACAAGTGAACGATTAGCATCCACAATTGGCGAGCGTGCTTTTATTCGTGCGCAGGAAGCACCCTCCTCCCACACCTACACTTAATTTAGAAACAGTACAAATGTTCCCATAAGATTCTCAAGCCTACGTCGGAAAGATCTGCCTTGCGCCGATTTCACGTATATCCCACTGCACGTTCCCATTCTTTGCGTGCAGTCGGCTGCTACTGGTGTTGCTGGTTGTGACTGCTGATAACAGATGCCGTAGCAATCAATTCATGGAGTGAGTTGTATGTTTTGCGATAGTCTGTCTCTGACAAGGAAGCACAGGTGATATAGGTGCGAACACAGGAAGCTTGCAGCCCCTCGCTGCCTGCAGACACAGAGCAGCCACACTAGAAGAGCGGCCTAAGCCTTAGGCGAAATGTGCTCATTCGCTTTGGCGCGACGTCGAACTGTAAATAAGGCTGTCACTAGCGTGAGCGTCGTGTAAAGTCGGAAAAGTCATCTGCATGGGTGATTGCCAAGTTTGGGGAGCGTTTCGTAGTACGATCAGTGCAATGGAGACGCGGAAACTTGTTGTGTCCCAGTGTTTTGCAGTTGGACGACAAGAGTTTTACACAGTAGCAAAGAGCGAGGCACTGAGTTGGCATGAACAATGGAGAGCACAATGGGGCTCGAGATGTGCTTGTTACCTAAGGTGCTGTGTGATTGTCGACAAGGAGTGAAATGGACCAATTTGTGACCGCCCTTTCAATTTAAGACGTTCAAAACAGACGGAATTTGCATTCGTAATACCAGAGCATCGAAACTACTTGGAACTCTTGTGTATATGAACGTGTCCGCGGCTTTGTATTCTGGTACCTTCGCCGCTACAAACCAACCAACCATCGTGTCCGTGCACATCAGAGTCGCAAAGAATGGAGAATAGCCAGGCTTGGTCGTGTGTGTAGCTGTAGCTCAGTTGGCAGATCGTTCGCTTAGCGTGTGAACGGTCTCGGGTTCAAGCCCCGGCTCCTCCATGTTTTGTGGTCAGTGCATGGTAAGTGTTGGTCGCGGCGAACATAAACGCACGCAAGAAGTTGCAAAACCAGCGTCACAGACTGATATGATGTATACTGTCATAAGGAGAGCAAGATGTAAGTGTGGGGACCGGCTGTTATCGTGGTGTCATCGAGTGCAGATCTGTCTTAGGTATCACGGCTTAACGTCATTGAAGTCTAGAGAAGGGACAACACGTTCGTCTTACTCAGAGCGGTGTCTGAACTCTATTTTCGACGTTATGCGTACCACTTTCATTGTGGCCAACTACGATTCGATACAGAATGCACGAAACCTGAAAGACACCCTCACTGATACATAGAGAGTAGTGTTTGTCTGCGAAATAATGGGAGTGCAAGGGTCTGTGACGTTGATACGACTGTATGTAGCACTACTAGTTATCGGTGGGGTGGGCGTAGCTCAGATGGTAGAGCGCTCCCTTAGCGTGCGAGAGGTACTGGGATCGATACCCAGCGCCTCCAGAACTTTTTACACACCTACATGCGCACCTTGCCATGCAAGTGGAATAATTCCCAAACGGCAGAGGTGTGTAGGCAGATACAAGCGAACGATTAGCATCCACAATTGGCGAGCGTGCTTTTATTCGTGCGCAGGAAGCACCCTCCTCCCACACCTACACTTAATTTAGAAACAGTACAAATGTTCCCATAAGATTCTCAAGCCTACGTCGGAAAGATCTGCCTTGCGCCGATTTCACGTAAATCCCACTGCACGTTCCCATTCTTTGCGTGCAGTCGGCTGCTACTGGTGTTGCTGCTTGTGACTGCTGATAACAGATGTCGTAGCAATCAATTCATGGAGTGAGTTGTATGTTTTGCGATAGTCTGTCTCTGACAAGGAAGCACAGGTGATATAGGTGCGAACACAGGAAGCTTGCAGCCCCTCGCTGCCTGCAGACACAGAGCAGCCACACTAGAAGAGCGGCCTAAGCCGTAGGCGAAATGTGCTCATTCGCTTTGGCGCGACGTCGAACAGTAAATAAGGCTGTCACTAGCGTGAGCGTTGCGTGAGCGTCGTGTAAAGTCGGAAAAGTCATCTGCATGGGTGATTGCCAAGTTTGGGGAGCGTTTCGTAGTACGATCAGTGCAATGGAGACGCGGAAACTTGTTGTGTCCCAGTGTTTTGCAGTTGGACGACAAGAGTTTCACACAGTAGCAAAGAGCGAGGCACTGAGTTGGCATGAACAATGGAGAGCACAATGGGGCTCGAGATGTGCTTGTTACCTCAGGTGCTGTGTGATTGTCGACAAGGAGTGAAATGGACCAATTTGTGACCGCCCTTTCAATTTAAGACGTTCAAAACAGACGGAATTTGCATTCGTAATACCAGAGCATCGAAACTACTTGGAACTCTTGTGTATATGAACGTGTCCGCGCCTTTGTATTCTGGTACCTTCGCCGCTACAAACCAACCAACCATCGAGTCCGTGCACATCAGAGTCGCAAAGAATGGAGAATAGCCAGGCTTGGTCGTGTGTGTAGCTGTAGCTCAGTTGGCAGATCGTTCGCTTAGCGTGTGAACGGTCTCGGGTTCAAGCCCCGGCTCCTCCATGTTTTGTGGTCAGTGCATGGTAAGTGTTGGGCGCGGCGAACATAAACGCACGCAAGAAGTTGAAAAACCAGCGTCACAGACTGATATGATGTATACTGTCATAAGGAGAGCAAGATGTAAGTGTGGGGACCGGCTGTTATCGTGGTGTCATCGAGTGCAGATCTGTCTTAGGTATCACGGCTTAACGTCATTGAAGTCTAGAGAAGGGACAACACGTTCGTCTTACTCAGAGCGGTGTCTGAACTCTATTTTCGACGTTATGCGTACCACTTTCATTGTGGCCAACTACGATTCGATACAGAATGCACGAAACCTGAAAGACACCCTCACTGATACATAGAGAGTAGTGTTTGTCTGCGGAATAATGGGAGTGCAAGGGTCTGTGACGTTGATACGACTGTATGTGGCACTACTAGTTATCGGGGGGGTGGGCGTAGCTCAGATGGTAGAGCGCTCGCTTAGCGTGCGAGAGGTACTGGGATCGATACCCAGCGCCTCCAGAATTTTTAACACACCTACATGCGCACATTGCCATGCAAGTGGAATAATTCCCAACCGGCAGAGGTGTGTAGGCAGATACAAGTGAACGATTAGCATCCACAATTGGCGAGCGTGCTTTTATTCGTGCGCAGGAAGCACCCTCCTCCCACACCTACACTTAATTTAGAAACAGTACAAATGTTCCCATAAGATTCTCAAGCCTACGTCGGAAAGATCTGCCTTGCGCCGATTTCACGTATATCCCACTGCACGTTCCCATTCTTTGCGTGCAGTCGGCTGCTACTGGTGTTGCTGGTTGTGACTGCTGATAACAGATGCCGTAGCAATCAATTCATGGAGTGAGTTGTATGTTTTGCGATAGTCTGTCTCTGACAAGGAAGCACAGGTGATATAGGTGCGAACACAGGAAGCTTGCAGCCCCTCGCTGCCTGCAGACACAGAGCAGCCACACTAGAAGAGCGGCCTAAGCCTTAGGCGAAATGTGCTCATTCGCTTTGGCGCGACGTCGAACTGTAAATAAGGCTGTCACTAGCGTGAGCGTCGTGTAAAGTCGGAAAAGTCATCTGCATGGGTGATTGCCAAGTTTGGGGAGCGTTTCGTAGTACGATCAGTGCAATGGAGACGCGGAAACTTGTTGTGTCCCAGTGTTTTGCAGTTGGACGACAAGAGTTTCACACAGTACCAAAGAGCGAGGCACTGAGTTGGCATGAACAATGGAGAGCACAATGGGGCTCGAGATGTGCTTGTTACCTCAGGTGCTGTGTGATTGTCGACAAGGAGTGAAATGGACCAATTTGTGACCGCCCTTTCAATTTAAGACGTTCAAAACAGACGGAATTTGCATTCGTAATACCAGAGCATCGAAACTACTTGGAACTCTTGTGTATATGAACGTGTCCGCGCCTTTGTATTCTGGTACCTTCGCCGCTACAAACCAACCAACCATCGAGTCCGTGCACATCAGAGTCGCAAAGAATGGAGAATAGCCAGGCTTGGTCGTGTGTGTAGCTGTAGCTCAGTTGGCAGATCGTTCGCTTAGCGTGTGAACGGTCTCGGGTTCAAGCCCCGGCTCCTCCATGTTTTGTGGTCAGTGCATGGTAAGTGTTGGTCGCGGCGAACATAAACGCACGCAAGAAGTTGAAAAACCAGCGTCACAGACTGATATGATGTATACTGTCATAAGGAGAGCAAGATGTAAGTGTGGGGACCGGCTGTTATCGTGGTGTCATCGAGTGCAGATCTGTCTTAGGTATCACGGCTTAACGTCATTGAAGTCTAGAGAAGGGACAACACGTTCGTCTTACTCAGAGCGGTGTCTGAACTCTATTTTCGACGTTATGCGTACCACTTTCATTGTGGCCAACTACGATTCGATACAGAATGCACGAAACCTGAAAGACACCCTCACTGATACATAGAGAGTAGTGTTTGTCTGCGGAATAATGGGAGTGCAAGGGTCTGTGACGTTGATACGACTGTATGTGGCACTATTAGTTATCGGGGGGGTGGGCGTAGCTCAGATGGTGGAGCGCTCGCTTAGCGTGCGAGAGGTACTGGGATCGATACCCAGCGCCTCCAGAATTTTTAACACACCTACATGCGCACCTTGCCATGCAAGTGGAATAATTCCCAACCGGCAGAGGTGTGTAGGCAGATACAAGCGAACGATTAGCATCCACAATTGGCGAGCGTGCTTTTATTAGTGCGCAGGAAGCACCCTCCTCCCACACCGACACTTAATTTAGAAACAGTACAAATGTTCCCATAAGATTCTCAAGCCTACGTCGGAAAGATCTGCCTTGCGCCGATTTCACGTAAATCCCACTGCACGTTCCCATTCTTTGCGTGCAGTCGGCTGCTACTGGTGTTGCTGGTTGTGACTGCTGATAACAGATGCCGTAGCAATCAATTCATGGAGTGAGTTGTATGTTTTGCGATAGTCTGTCTCTGACAAGGAAGCACAGGTGATATAGGTGCGAACACAGGAAGCTTGCAGCCCCTCGCTGCCTGCAGACACAGAGCAGCCACACTAGAAGAGCGGCCTAAGCCGTAGGCGAAATGTGCTCATTCGCTTTGGCGCGACGTCGAACTGTAAATAAGGCTGTCACTAGCGTGAGCGTTGCGTGAGCGTCGTGTAAAGTCGGAAAAGTCATCTCCATGGGTGATTGCCAAGTTTGGGGAGCGTTTCGTAGTACGATCAGTGCAATGGAGACGCGGAAACTTGTTGTGTCCCAGTGTTTTGCAGTTGGACGACAAGAGTTTTACACAGTAGCAAAGAGCGAGGCACTGAGTTGGCATGAACAATGGAGAGCACAATGGGGCTCGAGATGTGCTTGTTACCTCAGGTGCTGTGTGATTGTCGACAAGGAGTGAAATGGACCAATTTGTGACCGCCCTTTCAATTTAAGACGTTCAAAACAGACGGAATTTGCATTCGTAATACCAGAGCATCGAAACTACTTGGAACTCTTGTGTATATGAACGTGTCCGCGCCTTTGTATTCTGGTACCTTCGCCGCTACAAACCAACCAACCATCGAGTCCGTGCACATCAGAGTCGCAAAGAATGGAGAATAGCCAGGCTTGGTCGTGTGTGTAGCTGTAGCTCAGTTGGCAGATCGTTCGCTTAGCGTGTGAACGGTCTCGGGTTCAAGGCCCGGCTCCTCCATGTTTTGTGGTCAGTGCACGGTAAGTGTTGGTCGCGGCGAACATAAACGCACGCAAGAAGTTGAAAAACCAGCGTCACAGACTGATATGATGTATACTGTCATAAGGAGAGCAAGATGTAAGTGTGGGGACCGGCTGTTATCGTGGTGTCATCGAGTGCAGATCTGTCTTAGGTATCACGGCTTAACGTCATTGAAGTCTAGAGAAGGGACAACACGTTCGTCTTACTCAGAGCGGTGTCTGAACTCTATTTTCGACGTTATGCGTACCACTTTCATTGTGGCCAACTACGATTCGATACAGAATGCACGAAACCTGAAAGACACCCTCACTGATACATAGAGAGTAGTGTTTGTCTGCGGAATAATGGGAGTGCAAGGGTCTGTGACGTTGATACGACTGTATGTGGCACTACTAGTTATCGGGGGGGTGGGCGTAGCTCAGATGGTAGAGCGCTCGCTTAGCGTGCGAGAGGTACTGGGATCGATACCCAGCGCCTCCAGAATTTTTAACACACCTACATGCGCACATTGCCATGCAAGTGGAATAATTCCCAACCGGCAGAGGTGTGTAGGCAGATACAAGTGAACGATTAGCATCCACAATTGGCGAGCGTGCTTTTATTCGTGCGCAGGAAGCACCCTCCTCCCACACCTACACTTAATTTAGAAACAGTACAAATGTTCCCATAAGATTCTCAAGCCTACGTCGGAAAGATCTGCCTTGCGCCGATTTCACGTATATCCCACTGCACGTTCCCATTCTTTGCGTGCAGTCGGCTGCTACTGGTGTTGCTGGTTGTGACTGCTGATAACAGATGCCGTAGCAATCAATTCATGGAGTGAGTTGTATGTTTTGCGATAGTCTGTCTCTGACAAGGAAGCACAGGTGATATAGGTGCGAACACAGGAAGCTTGCAGCCCCTCGCTGCCTGCAGACACAGAGCAGCCACACTAGAAGAGCGGCCTAAGCCTTAGGCGAAATGTGCTCATTCGCTTTGGCGCGACGTCGAACTGTAAATAAGGCTGTCACTAGCGTGAGCGTCGTGTAAAGTCGGAAAAGTCATCTGCATGGGTGATTGCCAAGTTTGGGGAGCGTTTCGTAGTACGATCAGTGCAATGGAGACGCGGAAACTTGTTGTGTCCCAGTGTTTTGCAGTTGGACGACAAGAGTTTTACACAGTAGCAAAGAGCGAGGCACTGAGTTGGCATGAACAATGGAGAGCACAATGGGGCTCGAGATGTGCTTGTTACCTAAGGTGCTGTGTGATTGTCGACAAGGAGTGAAATGGACCAATTTGTGACCGCCCTTTCAATTTAAGACGTTCAAAACAGACGGAATTTGCATTCGTAATACCAGAGCATCGAAACTACTTGGAACTCTTGTGTATATGAACGTGTCCGCGCCTTTGTATTCTGGTACCTTCGCCGCTACAAACCAACCAACCATCGTGTCCGTGCACATCAGAGTCGCAAAGAATGGAGAATAGCCAGGCTTGGTCGTGTGTGTAGCTGTAGCTCAGTTGGCAGATCGTTCGCTTAGCGTGTGAACGGTCTCGGGTTCAAGCCCCGGCTCCTCCATGTTTTGTGGTCAGTGCATGGTAAGTGTTGGACGCGGCGAACATAAACGCACGCAAGAAGTTGCAAGACCAGCGTCACAGACTGATATGATGTATACTGTCATAGGGAGAGCAAGATGTAAGTGTGGGGACCGGCTGTTATCGTGGTGTCATCGAGTGCAGATCTGTCTTAGGTATCACGGCTTAACGTCATTGAAGTCTAGAGAAGGGACAACACGTTCGTCTTACTCAGAGTGGTGTCTGAACTCTATTTTCGACGTTATGCGTGCCACTTTCATTGTGGCCAACTACGATTCGATACAGAATGCACGAAACCTGAAAGACACCCTCACTGATACATAGAGAGTAGTGTTTGTCTGCGGAATAATGGGAGTGCAAGGGTCTGTGACGTTGATATGACTGTATGTAGCACTACTAGTTATCGGGGGGGCGGGCGTAGCTCAGATGGTAGAGCGCTCGCTTAGCGTGCGAAAGGTACTGGGATCGATACCCAGCGCCTCCAGAATTTTTAACACACCTACATGCGCACCTTGCCATGCAAGTGGAACAATTCCCAACCGGCAGAGGTGTGTAGGCAGATACAAGCGAACGATTAGCATCCACAATTGGCGAGCGTGCTTTTATTCGTGCGCAGGAAGCACCCTCCTCCCACACCTACACTTAATTTAGGAACAGTACAAATGTTCCCATAAGATTCTGAAGCCTACGTCGGAAAGATCTGCCTTGCGCCGATTTCACGTAAATCCCACTGCACGTTCCCATTCTTTGCGTCAGTCGGCTGCTACTGGTGTTGCTGGTTGTCACTGCTGATAACAGATGCCGTAGCAATCAATTCATGTAGTGAGTTGTATGTTTTGCGATAGTCTGTCTCTGACAAGGAAGCACAGGTGATATAGGTGCGAACACAGGAAGCTTGCAGCCCCTCGCTGCCTGCAGACACAGAGCAGCCACACTACAAGAGCGGCCTAAGCCGTAGGCGAAATGTGCTCATTCGCTTTGGCGCGACGTCGAACTGTAAATAAGGCTGTCACTAGCGTGAGCGTTGCGTGAGCGTCGTGTAAAGTCGGAAAAGTCATCTCCATGGGTGATTGCCAAGTTTGGGGAGCGTTTCGTAGTACGATCAGTGCAATGGAGACGCGGAAACTTGTTGTGTCCCAGTGTTTTGCAGTTGGACGACAAGAGTTTTACACAGTAGCAAAGAGCGAGGCACTGAGTTGGCATGAACAATGGAGAGCACAATGGGGCTCGAGATGTGCTTGTTACCTCAGGTGCTGTGTGATTGTCGACAAGGAGTGAAATGGACCAATTTGTGACCGCCCTTTCAATTTAAGACGTTCAAAACAGACGGAATTTGCATTCGTAATACCAGAGCATCGAAACTACTTGGAACTCTTGTGTATATGAACGTGTCCGCGCCTTTGTATTCTGGTACCTTCGCCGCTACAAACCAACCAACCATCGTGTCCGTGCACATCAGAGTCGCAAAGAATGGAGAATAGCCAAGCTTGGTCGTGTGTGTAGTTGTAGCTCAGTTGGCAGATCGTCCACTTAGCGTGTGAACGGTCTCGGGTTCAAGCCCCGGCTCCTCCATGTTTTGTGGTCAGTGCATGGTAAGTGTTGGTCGCGGCGAACATAAACGCACGCAAGGAGTTGCAAGATAAGCGTCACAGACTGATATGATGTATACTGTCATAGGGAGAGCAAGATGTAAGTGTGGGGACCGGCTGTTATCGTGGTGTCATCGAGTGCAGATCTGTCTTAGGTATCACGGCTTAACGTCATTGAAGTCTAGAGAAGGGACAACACGTTCGTCTTACTCAGAGTGGTGTCTGAACTCTATTTTCGACGTTATGCGTGCCACTTTCATTGTGGCCAACTACGATTCGATACAGAATGCACGAAACCTGAAAGACACCCTCACTGATACATAGAGAGTAGTGTTTGTCTGCGGAATAATGGGAGTGCAAGGGTCTGTGACGTTGATATGACTGTATGTAGCACTACTAGTTATCGGGGGGGCGGGCGTAGCTCAGATGGTAGAGCGCTCGCTTAGCGTGCGAAAGGTACTGGGATCGATACCCAGCGCCTCCAGAATTTTTAACACACCTACATGCGCACCTTGCCATGCAAGTGGAACAATTCCCAACCGGCAGAGGTGTGTAGGCAGATACAAGCGAACGATTAGCATCCACAATTGGCGAGCGTGCTTTTATTCGTGCGCAGGAAGCACCCTCCTCCCACACCTACACTTAATTTAGAAACAGTACAAATGTTCCCATAAGATTCTCAAGCCTACGTCGGAAAGATCTGCCTTGCGCCGATTTCACGTAAATCCCACTGCACGTTCCCAGTCTTTGCGTGCAGTCAGCTGCTACTGGTGTTGCTGCTTGTGACTGCTGATAACAGATGCCGTAGCAATCAATTCATGGAGTAAGTTGTATGTTTTGCGATAGTCTGTCTCTGACAAGGAAGCACAGGTGATATAGGTGCGAACACAGGAAGCTTGCAGCCCCTCGCTGCCTGCAGACACAGAGCAGCCACACTAGAAGAGCGGCCTAAGCCGTAGGCGAAATGTGCTCATTCGCTTTGGCGCGACGTCGAACTGTAAATAAGGCTGTCACTAGCGTGAGCGTCGTGTAAAGTCGGAAAAGTCATCTGCATGGGTGATTGCCAAGTTTGGGGAGCGTTTCGTAGTACGATCAGTGCAATGGAGACGCGGAAACTTGTTGTGTCCCAGTGTTTTGCAGTTGGACGACAAGAGTTTTACACAGTAGCAAAGAGCGAGGCACTAAGTTGGCATGAACAATGGAGAGCACAATGGGGCTCGAGATGTGCTTGTTACCTCAGGTGCTGTGTGATTGTCGACAAGGAGTGAAATGGACCAATTTGTGACCGCCCTTTCAATTTAAGACGTTCAAAACAGACGGAATTTGCATTCGTAATACCAGAGCATCGAAACTACTTGGAACTCTTGTGTATATGAACGTGTCCGCGCCTTTGTATTCTGGTACCTTCGCCGCTACAAACCAACCAACCATCGTGTCCGTGCACATCAGAGTCGCAAAGAATGGAGAATAGCCAAGCTTGGTCGTGTGTGTAGTTGTAGCTCAGTTAGCAGATCGTCCGCTTAGCGTGTGAACGGTCTCGGGTTCAAGCCCCGGCTCCTCTATGTTTTGTGGTCAGTGCATGGTAAGTGTTGGTCGCGGCGAACATAAACGCACGCAAGGAGTTGCAAGACCAGCGTCACAGACTGATATGATGTATACTGTCATAGGGAGAGCAAGATGTAAGTGTGGGGACCGGCTGTTATCGTGGTGTCATCGAGTGCAGATCTGTCTTAGGTATCACGGCTTAACGTCATTGAAGTCTAGAGAATGGACAACACGTTCGTCTTACTCAGAGCGGTGTCTGAGCTCTATTTTCGACGTTATGCGTGCCACTTTCATTGTGGCCAACTACGATCCGATACAGAATGCACGAAACCTGAAAGACACCCTCACTGATACATAGAGAGTAGTGTTTGTCTGCGGAATAATGGGAGTGCAAGGGTCTGTGACGTTGATATGACTGTATGTAGCACTACTAGTTATCGGGGGGGCGGGCGTAGCTCAGATGGTAGAGCGCTCGCTTAGCGTGCGAAAGGTACTGGGATCGATACCCAGCGCCTCCAGAATTTTTAACACACCTACATGCGCACCTTGCCATGCAAGTGGAACAATTCCCAACCGGCAGAGGTGTGTAGGCAGATACAAGCGAACGATTAGCATCCACAATTGGCGAGCGTGCTTTTATTCGTGCGCAGGAAGCACCCTCCTCCCACACCTACACTTAATTTAGAAACAGTACAAATGTTCCCATAAGATTCTCAAGCCTACGTCGGAAAGATCTGCCTTGCGCCGATTTCACGTAAATCCCACTGCACGTTCCCAGTCTTTGCGTGCAGTCGGCTGCTACTGGTGTTGCTGCTTGTGACTGCTGATAACAGATGCCGTAGCAATCAATTCATGGAGTAAGTTGTATGTTTTGCGATAGTCTGTCTCTGACAAGGAAGCACAGGTGATATAGGTGCGAACACAGGAAGCTTGCAGCCCCTCGCTGCCTGCAGACACAGAGCAGCCACACTAGAAGAGCGGCCTAAGCCGTAGGCGAAATGTGCTCATTCGCTTTGGCGCGACGTCGAACTGTAAATAAGGCTGTTACTAGCGTGAGCGTCGTGTAAAGTCGGAAAAGTCATCTGCATGGGTGATTGCCAAGTTTGGGGAGCGTTTCGTAGTACGATCAGTGCAATGGAGACGCGGAAACTTGTTGTGTCCCAGTGTTTTGCAGTTGGACGACAAGAGTTTTACACAGTAGCAAAGAGCGAGGCACTGAGTTGGCATGAACAATGGAGAGCACAATGGGGCTCGAGATGTGCTTGTTACCTCAGGTGCTGTGTGATTGTCGACAAGGAGTGAAATGGACCAATTTGTGACCGCCCTTTCAATTTAAGACTTTCAAAACAGACGGAATTTGCATTCGTAATACCAGAGCATCGAAACTACTTGGAACTCTTGTGTATATGAACGTGTCCGCGCCTTTGTATTCTGGTACCTTCGCCGCTACAAACCAACCAACCATCGTGTCCGTGCACATCAGAGTCGCAAAGAATGGAGAATAGCCAAGCTTGGTCGTGTGTGTAGCTGTAGCTCAGTTGGCAGATCGTTCGCTTAGCGTGTGAACGGTCTCGGGTTCAAGCCCCGGCTCCTCCATGTTTTGTGGTCAGTGCATGGTAAGTGTTGGTCGCGGCGAACATAAACGCACGCAAGGAGTTGCAAGGCCAGCGTCACAGACTGATATGATGTATACTGTCATAGGGAGAGCAAGATGTAAGTGTGGGGACCGGCTGTTATCGTGGTGTCATCGAGTGCAGATCTGTCTTAGGTATCACGGCTTAACGTCATTGAAGTCTAGAGAAGGGACAACACGTTCGTCTTACTCAGAGCGGTGTCTGAACTCTATTTTCGACGTTATGCGTGCCACTTTCATTGTGGCCAACTACGATTCGATACAGAATGCACGAAACCTGAAAGACACCCTCACTGATACATAGAGAGTAGTGTTTGTCTGCGGAAAAATGGGAGTGCAAGGGTCTGTGACGTTGATATGACTGTATGTAGCACTACTAGTTATCGGGTGGGCGGGCGTATCTCAGATGGGGGGGGGGGTGGGCGTAGCTCAGATGGTAGAGCGCTCGCTTAGCGTGCGAGAGGTACTGGGATCGATACCCAGCGCCTCCAGAATTTTTTGTGCCGGCACGGTAGCTCAGCGTGTTCGGTCAGAGGCTTAGCTGCCCTCTGTAATAAAAAAACTGAGTTAATAGATCAACGACGAACTTAAAAGGGTGTCTTACGACGTCCGCCCCGACCAGATTAAACGAACAAAATGAGATTTAAAAAAAAAAAAAAAAAAAAAAAAAAAAAAGATGGTAGAGCGCTCGCTTAGCGTGCGAAAGGTACTGGGATCGATACCCAGCGCCTCCAGAATTTTTAACACACCTACATGCGCGCCTTGCCATGCAAGTGGAACAATTCCCAACCGGCAGAGGTGTGTAGGCAGATACAAGCGAACGATTAGCATCCACAATTGGCGAGCGTGCTTTTATTCGTGCGCAGGAAGCACCCTCCTCCCACACCTACACTTAATTTAGAAACAGTACAAATGTTCCCATAAGATTCTCAAGCCTACGTCGGAAAGATCTGCCTTGCGCCGATTTCACGTAAATCCCACTGCACGTTCCCAGTCTTTGCGTGCAGTCGGCTGCTACTGGTGTTGCTGCTTGTGACTGCTGATAACAAATGCCGTAGCAATCAATTCATGGAGTGAGTTGTATGTTTTGCGATAGTCTGTCTCTGACAAGGAAGCACAGGTGATATAGGTGCGAACACAGGAAGCTTGCAGCCCCTCGCTGCCTGCAGACACAGAGCAGCCACACTAGAAGAGCGGCCTAAGCCGTAGGCGAAATGTGCTCATTCGCTTTGGCGCGACGTCGAACTGTAAATAAGGCTGTCACTAGCGTGAGCGTCGTGTAAAGTCGGAAAAGTCATCTGCATGGGTGAGTGCCAAGTTTGGGGAGCGTTTCGTAGTACGATAAGTGCAATGGAGACGCGGAAACTTGTTGTGTCCCAGTGTTTTGCAGTTGGACGACAAGAGTTTTACATAGTGGCAAAGAGCGAGGCACTGAGTTGGCATGAACAATGGAGAGCACAATGGGGCTCGAGATGAGCTTGTTACCTCAGGTGCTGTGTGATTGTCGACAAGGAGTGAAATGGACCAATTTGTGACCGCCCTTTCAATTTAAGACGTTCAAAACAGACGGAATTTGCATTCGTAATACCAGAGCATCGAAACTACTTGGAACTCTTGTGTATATGAACGTGTCCGCGCCTTTGTATTCTGGTACCTTCGCCGCTACAAACCAACCAACCATCGTGTCCGTGCACATCAGAGTCGCAAAGAATGGAGAATAGCCAGGCTTGGTCGTGTGTGTAGCTGTAGCTCAGTTGGCAGATCGTTCGCTTAGCGTGTGAACGGTCTCGGGTTCAAGCCCCGGCTCCTCCATGTTTTGTGGTCAGTGCATGGTAAGTGTTGGTCGCGGCGAACATAAACGCACGCAAGAAGTTGCAAGACCAGCGTCGCAGACTGATATGATGTATACTGTCATAGGGAGAGCAAGATGTAAGTGTGGGGACCGGCTGTTATCGTGGTGTCATCGAGTGCAGATCTGTCTTAGGTATCACGGCTTAACGTCATTGAAGTCTAGAAAAGGGACAACACGTTCGTCTTACTCAGAGCGGTGTCTGAACTCTATTTTCGACGTTATGCGTGCCACTTTCATTGTGGCCAACTACGATTCGATACAGAATGCACGAAACCTGAAAGACACCCTCACTGATACATAGAGAGTAGTGTTTGTCTGCGGAATAATGGGAGTGCAAGGGTCTGTGACGTTGATATGACTGTATGTAGCACTACTAGTTATCGGGGGGGCGGGCGTAGCTCAGATGGTAGAGCGCTCGCTTAGCGTGCGAAAGGTACTGGGATCGATACCCAGCGCCTCCAGAATTTTTAACACACCTACATGCGCACCTTGCCATGCAAGTGGAACAATTCCCAACCGGCAGAGGTGTGTAGGCAGATACAAGCGAACGATTAGCATCCACAATTGGCGAGCGTGCTTTTATTCGTGCGCAGGAAGCACCCTCCTCCCACACCTACACTTAATTTAGAAACAGTACAAATGTTCCCATAAGATTCTCAAGCCTACGTCGGAAAGATCTGCCTTGCGCCGATTTCACGTAAATCCCACTGCACGTTCCCAGTCTTTGCGTGCAGTCGGCTGCTACTGGTGTTGCTGCTTGTGACTGCTGATAACAGATGCCGTAGCAATCAATTCATGGAGTAAGTTGTATGTTTTGCGATAGTCTGTCTCTGACAAGGAAGCACAGGTGATATAGGTGCGAACACAGGAAGCTTGCAGCCCCTCGCTGCCTGCAGACACAGAGCAGCCACACTAGAAGAGCGGCCTAAGCCGTAGGCGAAATGTGCTCATTCGCTTTGGCGCGACGTCGAACTGTAAATAAGGCTGTTACTAGCGTGAGCGTCGTGTAAAGTCGGAAAAGTCATCTGCATGGGTGATTGCCAAGTTTGGGGAGCGTTTCGTAGTACGATCAGTGCAATGGAGACGCGGAAACTTGTTGTGTCCCAGTGTTTTGCAGTTGGACGACAAGAGTTTTACACAGTAGCAAAGAGCGAGGCACTGAGTTGGCATGAACAATGGAGAGCACAATGGGGCTCGAGATGTGCTTGTTACCTCAGGTGCTGTGTGATTGTCGACAAGGAGTGAAATGGACCAATTTGTGACCGCCCTTTCAATTTAAGACTTTCAAAACAGACGGAATTTGCATTCGTAATACCAGAGCATCGAAACTACTTGGAACTCTTGTGTATATGAACGTGTCCGCGCCTTTGTATTCTGGTACCTTCGCCGCTACAAACCAACCAACCATCGTGTCCGTGCACATCAGAGTCGCAAAGAATGGAGAATAGCCAAGCTTGGTCGTGTGTGTAGCTGTAGCTCAGTTGGCAGATCGTTCGCTTAGCGTGTGAACGGTCTCGGGTTCAAGCCCCGGCTCCTCCATGTTTTGTGGTCAGTGCATGGTAAGTGTTGGTCGCGGCGAACATAAACGCACGCAAGGAGTTGCAAGACCAGCGTCACAGACTGATATGATGTATACTGTCATAGGGAGAGCAAGATGTAAGTGTGGGGACCGGCTGTTATCATGGTGTCATCGAGTGCAGATCTGTCTTAGGTATCACGGCTTAACGTCATTGAAGTCTAGAGAAGGGACAACACGTTCGTCTTACTCAGAGCGGTGTCTGAACTCTATTTTCGACGTTATGCGTGCCACTTTCATTGTGGCCAACTACGATTCGATACAGAATGCACGAAACCTGAAAGACACCCTCACTGATACATAGAGAGTAGTGTTTGTCTGCGGAAAAATGGGAGTGCAAGGGTCTGTGACGTTGATATGACTGTATGTAGCACTACTAGTTATCGGGTGGGCGGGCGTAGCTCAGATGGGGGGGGGGGGGTGGGCGTAGCTCAGATGGTAGAGCGCTCGCTTAGCGTGCGAGAGGTACTGGGATCGATACCCAGCGCCTCCAGAATTTTTTGTGCCGGCACGGTAGCTCAGCGTGTTCGGTCAGAGGCTTAGCTGCCCTCTGTAATAAAAAAACTGAGTTAATAGATCAACGACGAACTTAAAAGGGTGTCTTACGACGTCCGCCCCGACCAGATTAAACGAACAAAATGAGATTTAAAAAAAAAAAAAAAAAAAAAAAAAAAAAGATGGTAGAGCGCTCGCTTAGCGTGCGAAAGGTACTGGGATCGATACCCAGCGCCTTCAGAATTTTTAACACACCTACATGCGCACCTTGCCATGCAAGTGGAACAATTCCCAACCGGCAGAGGTGTGTAGGCAGATACAAGCGAACGATCAGCATCCACAATTGGCGAGCGTGCTTTTATTCGTGCGCAGGAAGCACCCTCCTCCCACACCTACACTTAATTTAGAAACAGTACAAATGTTCCCATAAGAATTTCAAGCCTACGTCGGAAAGATCTGCCTTGCGCCGATTTCACGTAAATCCCACTGCACGTTCCCAGTCTTTGCGTGCAGTTGGCTGCTACTGGTGTTGCTGCTTGTGACTGCTGATAACAGATGCCGTAGCAATCAATTCATGGAGTAAGTTGTATGTTTTGCGATAGTCTGTCTCTGACAAGGAAGCACAGGTGATATAGGTGCGAACACAGGAAGCTTGCAGCCCCTCGCTGCCTGCAGACACAGAGCAGCCACACTAGAAGAGCGGCCTAAGCCGTAGGCGAAATGTGCTCATTCGCTTTGGCGCGACGTCGAACTGTAAATAAGGCTGTTACTAGCGTGAGCGTCGTGTAAAGTCGGAAAAGTCATCTGCATGGGTGATTGCCAAGTTTGGGGAGCGTTTCGTAGTACGATCAGTGCAATGGAGACGCGGAAACTTGTTGTGTCCCAGTGTTTTGCAGTTGGACGACAAGAGTTTTACACAGTAGCAAAGAGCGAGGCACTGAGTTGGCATGAACAATGGAGAGCACAATGGGGCTCGAGATGTGCTTGTTACCTCAGGTGCTGTGTGATTGTCGACAAGGAGTGAAATGGACCAATTTGTGACCGCCCTTTCAATTTAAGACTTTCAAAACAGACGGAATTTGCATTCGTAATACCAGAGCATCGAAACTACTTGGAACTCTTGTGTATATGAACGTGTCCGCGCCTTTGTATTCTGGTACCTTCGCCGCTACAAACCAACCAACCATCGTGTCCGTGCACATCAGAGTCGCAAAGAATGGAGAATAGCCAAGCTTAGTCGTGTGTGTAGCTGTAGCTCAGTTGGCAGATCGTTCGCTTAGCGTGTGAACGGTCTCGGGTTCAAGCCCCGGATCCTCCATGTTTTGTGGTCAGTGCATGGTAAGTGTTGGTCGCGGCGAACATAAACGCACGCAAGGAGTTGCAAGACCAGCGTCACAGACTGATATGATGTATACTGTCATAGGGAGAGCAAGATGTAAGTGTGGGGACCGGCTGTTATCGTGGTGTCATCGAGTGCAGATCTGTCTTAGGTATCACGGCTTAACGTCATTGAAGTCTAGAGAAGGGACAACACGTTCGTCTTACTCAGAGCGGTGTCTGAACTCTATTTTCGACGTTATGCGTGCCACTTTCATTGTGGCCAACTACGATTCGATACAGAATGCACGAAACCTGAAAGACACCCTCACTGATACATAGAGAGTAGTGTTTGTCTGCGGAATAATGGGAGTGCAAGGGTCTGTGAAGTGGATATGACTGTATGTAGCACTACTAGTTATCGGGGGGGGCGGGCGTAGCTCAGATGGTAGAGCGCTCGCTCAGCGTGCGAAAGGTACTGGGATCGATACCCAGCGCTTTCAGAATTTTTAACACACCTACATGCGCACCTTGCCATGCAAGTGGAACAATTCCCAACCGGCAGAGGTGTGTAGGCAGATACAAGCGAACGATTAGCATCCACAATTGGCGAGCGTGCTTTTATTCGTGCGCAGGAAGCACCCTCCTCCCACACCTACACTTAATTTAGAAACAGTACAAATGTTCCCATAAGATTCTCAAGCCTACGTCGGAAAGATCTGCCTTGCGCCGATTTCACGTAAATCCCACTGCACGTTCCCAGTCTTTGCGTGCAGTCGGCTGCTACTGGTGTTGCTGCTTGTGACTGCTGATAACAGATGCCGTAGCAATCAATTCATGGAGTGAGTTGTATGTTTTGCGATAGTCTGTCTCTGACAAGGAAGCACAGGTGATATAGGTGCGAACACAGGAAGCTTGCAGCCCCTCGTTGCCTGCAGACACAGAGCAGCCACACTAGAAGAGCGGCCTAAGCCGTAGGCGAAATGTGCTCATTCGCTTTGGCGCGACGTCGAACTGTAAATAAGGCTGTCACTAGCGTGAGCGTCGTGTAAAGTCGGAAAAGTCATCTGCATGGGTGATTGCCAAGTTTGGGGAGCGTTTCGTAGTACGATCAGTGCAACGGAGACGCGGAAACTTGTTGTGTCCCAGTGTTTTGCAGTTGGACGACAAGAGTTTTACACAGTAGCAAAGAGCGAGGCACTGAGTTGGCATGAACAATGGAGAGCACAATGGGGCTCGAGATGTGCTTGTTACCTCAGGTGCTGTGTGATTGTCGACAAGGAGTGAAATGGACCAATTTGTGACCGCCCTTTCAATTTAAGACGTTCAAAACAGACGGAATTTGCATTCGTAATACCAGAGCATCGAAACTACTTGGAACTCTTGTGTATATGAACGTGTCCGCGCCTTTGTATTCTGGTACCTTCGCCGCTACAAACCAACCAACCATCGTGTCCGTGCACATCAGAGTCGCAAAGAATGGAGAATAGCCAGGCTTGGTCGTGTGTGTAGCTGTAGATCAGTTGGCAGATCGTTCGCTTAGCGTGTGAACGGTCTCGGGTTCAAGCCCCGGCTCCTCCATGTTCTGTTGTCAGTGCATGGTAAGTGTTGGTCGCGGCGAACATAAACGCACGCAAGAAGTTGCAAAACCAGCGTCACAGACTGATATGATGTATACTGTCATAAGGAGAGCAAGATGTAAGTGTGGGGACCGGCTGTTATCGTGGTGTCATCGAGTGCAGATCTGTCTTCGGTATCACGGCTTAACGTCATTGAAGTCTAGAGAAGGGACAACACGTTCGTCTTACTCAGAGCGGTGTCTGAACTCTATTTTCGACGTTATGCGTGCCACTTTCATTGTGGCCAACTACGATTCGATACAGAATGCACGAAACCTGAAAGACACCCTCACTGATACATAGAGAGAAGTGTTTGTCTGCGGAATAATGGGAGTGCAAGGGTCTGTGACGTTGATACGACTGTATGTAGCACTACTAGTTATGGGGGGGGTGGGCGTAGCTCAGATGGTAGAGCGCTCGCTTAGCGTGCGAGAGGTACTGGGATCGATACCCAGCGCCTCCAGAATTTTTAACACACCTACACGCGCACCTTGCCATGCAAGTGGAATAATTCCCAACCGGCAGAGGTGTGTAGGCAGATACAAGCGAACGATTAGCATCCACAATTGGCGAGCGTGCTTTTATTCGTGCGCAGGAAGCACCCTCCTCCCACACCTACACTTAATTTAGAAACAGTACAAATGTTCCCATAAGATTCTCAAGCCTACGTCGGAAAGATCTGCCTTGCGCCGATTTCACGTAAATCCCACTGCACGTTCCCATTCTTTGCGTCAGTCGGCTGCTACTGGTGTTGCTGGTTGTGACTGCTGATAACAGATGCCGTAGCAATCAATTCATGGAGTGAGTTGTATGTTTTGCGATAGTCTGTCTCTGACAAGGAAGCACAGGTGATATAGGTGCGAACACAGGAAGCTTGCAGCCCCTCGCTGCCTGCAGACACAGAGCAGCCACACTAGAAGAGCGGCCTAAGCCGTAGGCGAAATGTGCTCATTCGCTTTGGCGCGACGTCGAACTGTAAATAAGGCTGTCACTAGCGTGAGCGTCGTGTAAAGTCGGAAAAGTCATCTGCATGGGTGATTGCCAAGTTTGGGGAGCGTTTCGTAGTACGATCAGTGCAATGGAGACGCGGAAACTTGTTGTGTCCCAGTGTTTTGCAGTTGGACGACAAGAGTTTTACACAGTAGCAAAGAGCGAGGCACTGAGTTGGCATGAACAATGGAGAGCACAATGGGGCTCGAGATGTGCTTGTTACCTCAGGTGCTGTGTGATTGTCGACAAGGAGTGAAATGGACCAATTTGTGACCGCCCTTTCAATTTAAGACGTTCAAAACAGTCGGAATTTGCATTCGTAATACCAGAGCATCGAAACTACTTGGAACTCTTGTGTATATGAACGTGTCCGCGCCTTTGTATTCTGGTACCTTCGCCGCTACAAACCAACCAACCATCGTGTCCGTGCACATCAGAGTCGCAAAGAATGGAGAATAGCCAGGCTTGGTCGTGTGTGTAGCTGTAGCTCAGTTGGCAGATCGTTCGCTTAGCGTGTGAACGGTCTCGGGTTCAAGCCCCGGCTCCTCCATGTTTTGTGGTCAGTGCATGGTAAGTGTTGGTCGCGGCGAACATAAACGCACGCAAGAAGTTGCAAGACCAGCGTCACAGACTGATATGATGTATACTGTCATAGGGAGAGCAAGATGTAAGTGTGGGGACCGGCTGTTATCGTGGTGTCATCGAGTGCAGATCTGTCTTAGGTATCACGGCTTAACGTCATTGAAGTCTAGAGAAGGGACAACACGTTCGTCTTACTCAGAGCGGTGTCTGAACTCTATTTTCGACGTTATGCGTGCCACTTTCATTGTGGCCAACTACGATTCGATACAGAATGCACGAAACCTGAAAGACACCCTCACTCATACATAGAGAGTAGTGTTTGTCTGCGGAATAATGGGAGTGCAAGGGTCTGTGACGTTGATATGACTGTATGTAGCACTACTAGTTATCGGGGGGGCGGGCGTAGCTCAGATGGTAGAGCGCTCGCTCAGCGTGCGAAAGGTACTGGGATCGAAACCCAGCGCCTCCAGAATTTTTAACACACCTACATGCGCACCTTGCCATGCAAGTGGAACAATTCCCAACCGTCAGAGGTGTGTAGGCAGATACAAGCGAACGATTAGCATCCACAATTGGCGAGCGTGCTTTTATTCGTGCGCAGGAAGCACCCTCCTCCCACACCTACACTTAATTTAGAAACAGTACAAATGTTCCCATAAGATTCTCAAGCCTACGTCGGAAAGATCTGCCTTGCGCCGATTTCACGTAAATCCCACTGCACGTTCCCATTCTTTGCGTGCAGTCGGCTGCTACTGGTGTTGCTGGTTGTGACTGCTGATAACAGATGCCGTAGCAATCAATTCATGGAGTGAGTTGTATGTTTTGCGATAGTCTGTCTCTGACAAGGAAGCACAGGTGATATAGGTGCGAACACAGGAAGCTTGCAGCCCCTCGCTGCCTGCAGACACAGAGCAGCCACACTAGAAGAGCGGCCTAAGCCGTAGGCGAAATGTGCTCATTCGCTTTGGCGCGACGTCGAACTGTAAATAAGGCTGTCACTAGCGTGAGCGTCGTGTAAAGTCGGAAAAGTCATCTGCATGGGTGATTGCCAAGTTTGGGGAGCGTTTCGTAGTACGATCAGTGCAATGGAGACGCGGAAACTTGTTGTGTCCCAGTGTTTTGCAGTTGGACGACAAGAGTTTTACACAGTAGCAAAGAGCGAGGCACTGAGTTGGCATGAACAATGGAGAGCACAATGGGGCTCGAGATGTGCTTGTTACCTCAGGTGCTGTGTGATTGTCGACAAGGAGTGAAATGGACCAATTTGTGACCGCCCTTTCAATTTAAAACGTTCAAAACAGACGGAATTTTTCATTCGTAATACCAGAGCATCGAAACTACTTGGAACTCTTGTGTATATGAACGTGTCCGCGCCTTTGTATTCTGGTACCTTCGCCGCTACAAACCAACCAACCATCGTGTCCGTGCACATCAGAGTCGCAAAGAATGGAGAATAGCCAGGCTTGGTCGTGTGTGTAGCTGTAGCTCAGTTGGCAGATCGTTCGCTTAGCGTGTGAACGGTCTCGGGTTCAAGCCCCGGCTCCTCCATGTTTTGTGGTCAGTGCATGGTAAGTGTTGGTCGCGGCGAACATAAACGCACGCAAGAAGTTGCAAGACCAGCGTCACAGACTGATATGATGTATACTGTCATGAGGAGAGCAAGATGTAAGTGTGGGGACCGGCTGTTATCGTGGTGTCATCGAGTGCAGATCTGTCTTAGGTATCACGGCTTAACGTCATTGAAGTCTAGAGAAGGGACAACACGTTCGTCTTACTCAGAGCGGTGTCTGAACTCTATTTTCGACGTTATGCGTGCCACTTTCATTGTGGCCAGCTACGATTCGATACAGAATGCACGAAACCTGAAAGACACCCTCACTGATACGTAGAGAGTAGTGTTTGTCTGCGGAATAATGGGAGTGCAAGTGTCTGTGACGTTGATATGACTGTATGTAGCACTACTAGTTATCGGGGGGGCGGGCGTAGCTCAGATGGTAGAGCGCTCGGTTAACTTGCGAAAGGTACTGGGATCGATACCCAGCGCCTCCAGAATTTTTAACACACCTACATGCGCACCTTGCCATGCAAGTGGAACAATTCCCAACCGGCAGAGGTGTGTAGGCAGATACAAGCGAACGATTAGCATCCACAATTGGCGAGCGTGCTTTTATTCGTGCGCAGGAAGCATCCTCCTCCCACACCTACACTTAATTTAGAAACAGTACAAATGTTCCCATAAGATATCAAGCCTACGTCGGAAAGATCTGCCTTGCGCCGATTTCACGTAAATCCCACTGCACGTTCCCAGTCTTTGCGTGCAGTCGGCTGCTACTGGTGTTGCTGGTTGTGACTGCTGATAACAGATGCCGTAGCACTCAATTCATGGAGTGAGTTGTATGTTTTGCGATAGTCTGTCTCTGACAAGGAAGCACAGGTGATATAGGTGCGAACACAGGAAGCTTGCAGCCCCTCGCTGCCTGCAGACACAGAGCAGCCACACTAGAAGAGCGGCCTAAGCCGTAGGCGAAATGTGCTCATTCGCTTTGGCGCGACGTCGAACTGTAAATAAGGCTGTCACTAGCGTGAGCGTTGCGTGAGCGTCGTGTAGAGTCGGAAAAGTCATCTGCATGGCTGATTGCCAAGTTTGGGGAACGTTTCGTAGTACGATCAGTGCAATGGAGACGCGGAAACTTGTTGTGTCCCAGTGTTTTGCAGTTGGACGACAAGAGTTTTACACAGTAGCAAAGAGCGAGGCACTGAGTTGGCATGAACAATGGAGAGCACAGTGGGGCACGAGATGTGCTTGTTACCTCAGGTGCTGTGTGATTGTCGACAAGGAGTGAAATGGACCAATTTGTGACCGCCCTTTCAATTTAAGACGTTCAAAACAGACGGAATTTGCATTCGTAATACCAGAGCATCGAAACTGCTTGGAACTCTTGTGTATTTGAACGTGTCCGCGCCTTTGTATTCTGGTACCTTCGCCGCTACAAACCAACCAACCATCGTGTCCGTGCACATCAGAGTCGCAAAGAATGGAGAATAGCCAGGCTTGGTCGTGTGTGTAGCTGTAGCTCAGTTGGCAGATCGTTCGCTTAGCGTGTGAACGGTCTCGGGTTCAAGCCCCGGCTCCTCCATGTTTTGTGGTCAGTGCATGGTAAGTGTTGGTCGCGGCGAACATAAACGAACGCAAGAAGTTGCAAAACCAGCGTCACAGACTGATATGATGTATACTGTCATAAGGAGAGCAAGATGTAAGTGTGGGGACCGGCTGTTATCGTGGTGTCATCGAGTGCAGATCTGTCTTAGGTATCACGGCTTAACGTCATTGAAGTCTAGAGAAGGGACAACACGTTCGTCTTACTCAGAGCGGTGTCTGAACTCTATTTTCGACGTTATGCGTGCCACTTTCATTGTGGCCAACTACGATTCGACACAGAATGCACGAAACCTGAAAGACACCCTCACTGATACATAGAGAGTAGTGTTTGTCTGCGGAATAACGGGAGTGCAAGGGTCTGTGACGTTGATACGACTGTATGTAGCACTACTAGTTATCGGGGGTGTGGGCGTAGCTCAGATGGTAGAGCGCTCGCTTAGCGTGCAAGAGGTACTGGGATCGATACCCAGCGCATCCAGAATTTTTAACACACCTACATGCGCACCTTGCCATGCAAGTGGAATAATTCCCAAACGGCAGAGGTGTGTAGGCAGATACAAGCGAACGATTAGCATCCACAATTGGCGAGCGTGCTTTTATTCGTGCGCAGGAAGCACCCTCCTCCCACACCTACACTTAATTTAGAAACAGTACAAATGTTCCCATAAGATTCTCAAGCCTACGTCGGAAAGATCTGCCTTGCGCCGATTTCACGTAAATCCCACTGCACGTTCCCATTTTTTGCGTGCAGTCGGCTGCTACTGGTGTTGCTGGTTGTGACTGCTGATAACAGATGCCGTAGCAATCAATTCATGGAGTGAGTTGTATGTTTTGCGATAGTCTGTCTCTGACAAGGAAGCACAGGTGATATAGGTGCGAACACAGGAAGCTTGCAGCCCCTCGCTGCCTGCAGACACAGAGAAGCCACACTAGAAGAGCGGCCTAAGCCGTAGGCGAAATGTGCTCATTCGCTTTGGCGCGACGTCGAACTGTAAATAAGGCTGTCACTAGCGTGAGCGTTGCGTGAGCGTCGTGTAAAGTCGGAAAAGTCATCTGCATGGGTGATTGCCAAGTTTGGGGAGCGTTTCGTAGTACGATCAGTGCAATGGAGACGCGGAAACTTGTTGTGTCCCAGTGTTTTGCAGTTGGACGACAAGAGTTTTACACAGTAGCAAAGAGCGAGGCACTGAGTTGGCATGAACAATGGAGAGCACGATGGGGCTCGAGATGTGCTTGTTACCTCAGGTGCTGTGTGATTGTCGACAAGGAGTGAAATGGACCAATTTGTGACCGCCCTTTCAATTTAAGACGTTCAAAACAGACGGAATTTGCATTCGTAATACCAGAGCATCGAAACTACTTGGAACTCTTGTGTATATGAACGTGTCCGCGCCTTTGTATTCTGGTACCTTCGCCGCTACAAACCAACCAACCATCGTGTCCGTGCACATCAGAGTCGCAAAGAATGGAGAATAGCCAGGCTTGGTCGTGTGTGTAGCTGTAGCTCAGTTGGTAGATCGTTCGCTTAGCGTGTGAACGGTCTCGGGTTCAAGCCCCGGCTCCTCCATGTTTTGTGGTCAGTGCATGGTAAGTGTTGGTCGCGGCGAACATAATCTCACGCAAGAAGTTGCAAGACCAGCGTCACAGACTGATATGATGTATACTGTCATAGGGAGAGCAAGATGTAAGTGTGGGGACCGGCTGTTATCGTGGTGTCATCGAGTGCAGATCTGTCTTAGGTATCACGGCTTAACGTCATTGAAGTCTAGAGAAGGGACAACACGTTCGTCTTACTCAGAGCGGTGTCTGAACTCTATTTTCGACGTTATGCGTGCCACTTTCATTGTGGCCAACTACGATTCGATACAGAATGCACGAAACCTTTAAGACACCCTCACTGATACATAGAGAGAAGTGTTTGTCTGCGGAATAATGGGAGTGCAAGGGTCTGTGACGTTGATACGACTGTATGTAGCACTACTAGTTATCGGGGGGGTGGGCGTAGCTCAGATGGTAGAGCGCTCGCTTAGCGTGCGAGAGGTACTGGGATCGATACCCAGCGCCTCCAGAATTTTTAACACACCTACATGCGCACCTTGCCATGCAAGTGGAATAATTCCCAACCGGCAGAGGTGTGTAGGCAGATACAAGCGAACGATTAGCATCCACAATTGGCGAGCGTGCTTTTATTCGTGCGCAGGAAGCACCCTCCTCCCACACCTACACTTAATTTAGAAACAGTACAAATGTTCCCATAAGATTCTCAAGCCTACGTCGGAAAGATCTGCCTTGCGCCGATTTCACGTAAATCCCACTGCACGTTCCCATTCTTTGCGTGCAGTCGGCTGCTACTGGTGTTGCTGGTTGTGACTGCTGATAAGAGATGCCGTAGCAATCAATTCATGGAGTGAGTTGTATGTTTTGCGATAGTCTGTCTCTGACAAGGAAGCACAGGTGATATAGGTGCGAACACAGGAAGCTTGCAGCCCCTCGCTGCCTGCAGACACAGAGCAGCCACACTAGAAGAGCGGCCTAAGCCGTAGGCGAAATGTGCTCATTCGCTTTGGCGCGACGTCGAACTGTAAATAAGGCTGTCACTAGCGTGAGCGTCGTGTAAAGTCGGAAAAGTCATCTGCATGGGTGATTGCCAAGTTTGGGGAGCATTTCGTAGTACGATCAGTGCAATGGAGACGCGGAAACTTGTTGTGTCCCAGTGTTTTGCAGTTGGACGACAAGAGTTTTACACAGTAGCAAAGAGCGAGGCACTGAGTTGGCATGAACAATGGAGAGCACAATGGGGCTCGAGATGTGCTTGTTACCTCAGGTGCTGTGTGATTGTCGACAAGGAGTGAAATGGACCAATTTGTGACCGCCCTTTCAATTTAAGACGTTCAAAACAGACGGAATTTGCATTCGTAACACCAGAGCATCGAAACTACTTGGAACTCTTGTGTATATGAACGTGTCCGCGTCTTTGTATTCTGGTACCTTCGCCGCTACAAACCAACCAACCATCGTGTCCGTGCACATCAGAGTTGCAAAGAATGGAGAATAGCCAGGCTTGGTCGTGTGTGTAGCTGTAGCTCAGTTGGCAGACCGTTCGCTTAGCGTGTGAACGGTCTCGGGTTCAAGCCCCGGCTCCTCCATATTTTGTGGTCAGTGCATGGTAAGTGTTGGTCGCGGCGAACATAAACGCACGCAAGAAGTTGCAAAACCAGCGTCACAGACTGATATGATGTATACTGTCATAGGGAGAGCAAGATGTAAGTGTGGGGACCGGCTGTTATCGTGGTGTCATCGAGTGCAGATCTGTCTTAGGTATCACGGCTTAACGTCATTGAAGTCTAGAGAAGGGACAACACGTTCGTCTTACTCAGAGCGGTGTCTGAACTCTATTTTCGACGTTATGCGTGCCACTTTCATTGTGGCCAACTACGATTCGACACAGAATGCACGAAACCTGAAGACACCCTCACTGATACATAGAGAGTAGTGTTTGTCTGCGGAATAATGGGAGTGCAAGGGTCTGTGACGTTGATACGACTGTATGTAGCACTACTAGTTATCCGGGGGGTGGGCGTAGCTCAGATGGTAGAGCGCTCGCTTAGTGTGCGAGAGGTACTGGGATCGATACCCAGCGCCTCCAGAATTTTTAACACACCTACATGCGCACCATGCCATGCAAGTGGAATAATTCCCAACCGGCAGAGGTGTGTAGGCAGATACAAGCGAACGATTAGCATCCACAATTGGCGAGCGTGCTTTTATTCGTGCGCAGGAAGCACCCTCCTCCCACACCTACACTTAATTTAGAAACAGTACAAATGTTCCCGTAAGATTCTCAAGCCTACGTCGGAAAGATCTGCCTTGCGCCGATTTCACGTAAATCCCACTGCACGTTCCCATTCTTTGCGTGCAGTCGGCTGCTACTGGTGTTGCTGGTTGTGACTGCTGATAACAGATGCCGTAGCAATCAATTCATGGAGTGAGTTGTGTGTTTTGCGATAGTCTGTCTCTGACAAGGAAGCACAGGTGATATAGGTGCGAACACAGGAAGCTTGCAGCCCCTCGCTGCCTGCAGACACAGAGCAGCCACACTAGAAGAGCGGCCTAAGCCGTAGGCGAAATGTGCTCATTCGCTTTGGCGCGACGTCGAACTGTAAATAAGGCTGTCACTAGCGTGAGCGTCGTGTAAAGTCGGAAAAGTCATCTGCATGGGTGATTGCCAAGTTTGGGGAGCGTTTCGTAGTACGATCAGTGCAATGGAGACGCGGAAACTTGTTGTGTCCCAGTGTTTTGCAGTTGGACGACAAGTGTTTTACACAGTAGCAAAGAGCGAGGCACTGAGTTGGCATGAACAATGGAGAGCACAATGGGGCTCGAGATGTGCTTGTTACCTCAGGTGCTGTGTGATTGTCGACAAGGAGTGAAATGGACCAATTTGTGACCGCCCTTTCAATTTAAGACGTTCAAAACAGACGGAATTTGCATTCGTAATACCAGAGCATCGAAACTACTTGGAACTCTTGTGTATATGAACGTGTCCGCGCCTTTGTATTCTGGTACCTTCGCCGCTACAAACCAACCAACCATCGTGTCCGTGCACATCAATGTTGCAAAGAATGGAGAATAGCCAGGCTTGGTCGTGTGTGTAGCTGTAGCTCAGTTGGCAGACCGTTCGCTTAGCGTGTGAACGGTCTCGGGTTCAAGCCCCGGCTCCTCCATGTTTTGTGGTCAGTGCATGGTAAGTGTTGGTCGCGGCGAACATAAACGCACGCAAGAAGTTGCAAAACCAGCGTCACATACTGATAGGATGTATACTGTCATAAGGAGAGCAAGATGTAAGTGTGGGGACCGGCTGTTATCGTGGTGTCATCGAGTGCAGATCTGTCTTAGGTATCACGGCTTAACGTCATTGAAGTCTAGAGAAGGGACAACACGTTCGTCTTACTCAGAGCGGTGTCTGAACTCTATTTTCGACGTTATGCGTGCCACTTTCATTGTGGCCAACTACGATTCGATACAGAATGCACGAAACCTTTAAGACACCCTCACTGATACATAGAGAGAAGTGTTTGTCTGCGGAATAATGGGAGTGCAAGGGTCTGTGACGTTGATACGACTGTATGTAGCACTACTAGTTATCGGGGGGGTGGGCGTAGCTCAGATGGTAGAGCGCTCGCTTAGCGTGCGAGAGGTACTGGGATCGATACCCAGCGCCTCCAGAATTTTTAACACACCTACATGCGCACCTTGCCATGCAAGTGGAATAATTCCCAACCGGCAGAGGTGTGTAGGCAGATACAAGCGAACGATTAGCATCCACAATTGGCGAGCGTGCTTTTATTCGTGCGCAGGAAGCACCCTCCTCCCACACCTACACTTAATTTAGAAACAGTACAAATGTTCCCATAAGATTCTCAAGCCTACGTCGGAAAGATCTGCCTTGCGCCGATTTCACGTAAATCCCACTGCACGTTCCCATTCTTTGCGTGCAGTCGGCTGCTACTGGTGTTGCTGGTTGTGACTGCTGATAAGAGATGCCGTAGCAATCAATTCATGGAGTGAGTTGTATGTTTTGCGATAGTCTGTCTCTGACAAGGAAGCACAGGTGATATAGGTGCGAACACAGGAAGCTTGCAGCCCCTCGCTGCCTGCAGACACAGAGCAGCCACACTAGAAGAGCGGCCTAAGCCGTAGGCGAAATGTGCTCATTCGCTTTGGCGCGACGTCGAACTGTAAATAAGGCTGTCACTAGCGTGAGCGTCGTGTAAAGTCGGAAAAGTCATCTGCATGGGTGATTGCCAAGTTTGGGGAGCATTTCGTAGTACGATCAGTGCAATGGAGACGCGGAAACTTGTTGTGTCCCAGTGTTTTGCAGTTGGACGACAAGAGTTTTACACAGTAGCAAAGAGCGAGGCACTGAGTTGGCATGAACAATGGAGAGCACAATGGGGCTCGAGATGTGCTTGTTACCTCAGGTGCTGTGTGATTGTCGACAAGGAGTGAAATGGACCAATTTGTGACCGCCCTTTCAATTTAAGACGTTCAAAACAGACGGAATTTGCATTCGTAATACCAGAGCATCGAAACTACTTGGAACTCTTGTGTATATGAACGTGTCCGCGTCTTTGTATTCTGGTACCTTCGCCGCTACAAACCAACCAACCATCGTGTCCGTGCACATCAGAGTTGCAATGAATGGAGAATAGCCAGGCTTGGTCGTGTGTGTAGCTGTAGCTCAGTTGGCAGACCGTTCGCTTAGCGTGTGAACGGTCTCGGGTTCAAGCCCCGGCTCCTCCATGTTTTGTGGTCAGTGCATGGTAAGTGTTGGTCGCGGCGAACATAAACGCACGCAAGAAGTTGCAAAACCAGCGTCACAGACTGATATGATGTATACTGTCATAGGGAGAGCAAGATGTAAGTGTGGGGACCGGCTGTTATCGTGGTGTCATCGAGTGCAGATCTGTCTTAGGTATCACGGCTTAACGTCATTGAAGTCTAGAGAAGGGACAACACGTTCGTCTTACTCAGAGCGGTGTCTGAACTCTATTTTCGACGTTATGCGTGCCACTTTCATTGTGGCCAACTACGATTCGACACAGAATGCACGAAACCTGAAAGACACCCTCACTGATACATAGAGAGTAGTGTTTGTCTGCGGAATAATGGGAGTGCAAGGGTCTGTGACGTTGATATGACTGTATGTAGCACTACAAGTTATCGGGGGGGTGGGCGTAGCTCAGATGGTAGAGCGCTCGCTTAGCGTGCGAGAGGTACTGGGATCGATACCCAGCGCCTCCAGAATTTTTAACACACCTACATGCGCACCATGCCATGCAAGTGGAATAATTCCCAACCGGCAGAGGTGTGTAGGCAGATACAAGCGAACGATTAGCATCCACAATTGGCGAGCGTGCTTTTATTCGTGCGCAGGAAGCACCCTCCTCCCACACCTACACTTAATTTAGAAACAGTACAAATGTTCCCGTAAGATTCTCAAGCCTACGTCGGAAAGATCTGCCTTGCGCCGATTTCACGTAAATCCCACTGCACGTTCCCATTCTTTGCGTGCAGTCGGCTGCTACTGGTGTTGCTGGTTGTGACTGCTGATAACAGATGCCGTAGCAATCAATTCATGGAGTGAGATGTGTGTTTTGCGATAGTCTGTCTCTGACAAGGAAGCACAGGTGATATAGGTGCGAACACAGGAAGCTTGCAGCCCCTCGCTGCCTGCAGACACAGAGCAGCCACACTAGAAGAGCGGCCTAAGCCGTAGGCGAAATGTGCTCATTCGCTTTGGCGCGACGTCGAACTGTAAATAAGGCTGTCACTAGCGTGAGCGTCGTGTAAAGTCGGAAAAGTCATCTGCATGGGTGATTGCCAAGTTTGGGGAGCGTTTCGTAGTACGATCAGTGCAATGGAGACGCGGAAACTTGTTGTGTCCCAGTGTTTTGCAGTTGGACGACAAGAGTTTTACACAGTAGCAAAGAGCGAGGCACTGAGTTGGCATGAACAATGGAGAGCACAATGGGGCTCGAGATGTGCTTGTTACCTCAGGTGCTGTGTGATTGTCGACAAGGAGTGAAATGGACCAATTTGTGACCGCCCTTTCAATTTAAGACGTTCAAAACAGACGGAATTTGCATTCGTAATACCAGAGCATCGAAACTACTTGGAACTCTTGTGTATATGAACGTGTCCGCGCCTTTGTATTCTGGTACCTTCGCCGCTACAAACCAACCAACCATCGTGTCCGTGCACATCAGTGTTGCAAAGAATGGAGAATAGCCAGGCTTGGTCGTGTGTGTAGCTGTAGCTCAGTTGGCAGACCGTTCGCTTAGCGTGTGAACGGTCTCGGGTTCAAGCCCCGGCTCCTCCATGTTTTGTGGTCAGTGCATGGTAAGTGTTGGTCGCGGCGAACATAAACGCACGCAAGAAGTTGCAAAACCAGCGTCACATACTGATAGGATGTATACTGTCATAGGGAGAGCAAGATGTAAGTGTGGGGACCGGCTGTTATCGTGGTGTCATCGAGTGCAGATCTGTCTTAGGTATCACGGCTTAACGTCATTGAAGTCTAGAGAAGGGACAACACGTTCGTCTTACTCAGAGCGGTGTCTGAACTCTATTTTCGACGTTATGCGTGCCACTTTCATTGTGGCCAACTACGATTCGACACAGAATGCACGAAACCTGAAAGACACCCTCACTGATACATAGAGAGTAGTGTTTGTCTGCGGAATAATGGGAGTGCAAGGGTCTGTGACGTTGATACGACTGTATGTAGCACTACTAGTTATCGGAGGGGTGGGCGTAGCTCAGATGGTAGAGCGCTCGCTTAGCGTGCGAGAGGTACTGGGATCGATACCCAGCGCCTCCAGAATTTTTAACACACCTACATGCGCACCTTGCCATGCAAGTGGAATAATTCCCAACCGGCAGAGGTGTGTAGGCAGATACAAGCGAACGATTAGCATCCACAATTGGCGAGCGTGCTTTTATTCGTGCGCAGGAAGCACCCTCCTCCCACACCTACACTTAATTTAGAAACAGTACAAATGTTCCCATAAGATTCTCAAGCCTACGTCGGAAAGATCTGCCTTGCGCCGATTTCACGTAAATCCCACTGCACGTTCCCATTCTTTGCGTGCAGTCGGCTGCTACTGGTGTTGCTGGTTGTGACTGCTGATAAGAGATGCCGTAGCAATCAATTCATGGAGTGAGTTGTATGTTTTGCGATAGTCTGTCTCTGACAAGGAAGCACAGGTGATATAGGTGCGAACACAGGAAGCTTGCAGCCCCTCGCTGCCTGCAGACACAGAGCAGCCACACTAGAAGAGCGGCCTAAGCCGTAGGCGAAATGTGCTCATTCGCTTTGGCGCGACGTCGAACTGTAAATAAGGCTGTCACTAGCGTGAGCGTCGTGTAAAGTCGGAAAAGTCATCTGCATGGGTGATTGCCAAGTTTGGGGAGCGTTTCGTAGTACGATCAGTGCAATGGAGACGCGGAAACTTGTTGTGTCCCAGTGTTTTGCAGTTGGACGACAAGAGTTTTACACAGTAGCAAAGAGCGAGGCACTGAGTTGGCATGAACAATGGAGAGCACAATGGGGCTCGAGATGTGCTTGTTACCTCAGGTGCTGTGTGATTGTCGACAAGGAGTGAAATGGACCAATTTGTGACCGCCCTTTCAATTTAAGACGTTCAAAACAGACGGAATTTGCATTCGTAATACCAGAGCATCGAAACTACTTGGAACTCTTGTGTATATGAACGTGTCCGCGCCTTTGTATTCTGGTACCTTCGCCGCTACAAACCAACCAACCATCGTGTCCGTGCACATCAGAGTTGCAATGAATGGAGAATAGCCAGGCTTGGTCGTGTGTGTAGCTGTAGCTCAGTTGGCAGACCGTTCGCTTAGCGTGTGAACGGTCTCGGGTTCAAGCCCCGGCTCCTCCATGTTTTGTGGTCAGTGCATGGTAAGTGTTGGTCGCGGCGAACATAAACGCACGCAAGAAGTTGCAAAACCAGCGTCACAGACTGATATGATGTATACTGTCATAGGGAGAGCAAGATGTAAGTGTGGGGACCGGCTGTTATCGTGGTGTCATCGAGTGCAGATCTGTCTTAGGTATCACGGCTTAACGTCATTGAAGTCTAGAGAAGGGACAACACGTTCGTCTTACTCAGAGCGGTGTCTGAACTCTATTTTCGACGTTATGCGTGCCACTTTCATTGTGGCCAACTACGATTCGACACAGAATGCACGAAACCTGAAAGACACCCTCACTGATACATAGAGAGTAGTGTTTGTCTGCGGAATAATGGGAGTGCAAGGGTCTGTGACGTTGATATGACTGTATGTAGCACTACAAGTTATCGGGGGGGTGGGCGTAGCTCAGATGGTAGAGCGCTCGCTTAGCGTGCGAGAGGTACTGGGATCGATACCCAGCGCCTCCAGAATTTTTAACACACCTACATGCGCACCATGCCATGCAAGTGGAATAATTCCCAACCGGCAGAGGTGTGTAGGCAGATACAAGCGAACGATTAGCATCCACAATTGGCGAGCGTGCTTTTATTCGTGCGCAGGAAGCACCCTCCTCCCACACCTACACTTAATTTAGAAACAGTACAAATGTTCCCGTAAGATTCTCAAGCCTACGTCGGAAAGATCTGCCTTGCGCCGATTTCACGTAAATCCCACTGCACGTTCCCATTCTTTGCGTGCAGTCGGCTGCTACTGGTGTTGCTGGTTGTGACTGCTGATAACAGATGCCGTAGCAATCAATTCATGGAGTGAGATGTGTGTTTTGCGATAGTCTGTCTCTGACAAGGAAGCACAGGTGATATAGGTGCGAACACAGGAAGCTTGCAGCCCCTCGCTGCCTGCAGACACAGAGCAGCCACACTAGAAGAGCGGCCTAAGCCGTAGGCGAAATGTGCTCATTCGCTTTGGCGCGACGTCGAACTGTAAATAAGGCTGTCACTAGCGTGAGCGTCGTGTAAAGTCGGAAAAGTCATCTGCATGGGTGATTGCCAAGTTTGGGGAGCGTTTCGTAGTACGATCAGTGCAATGGAGACGCGGAAACTTGTTGTGTCCCAGTATTTTGCAGTTGGACGACAAGAGTTTTACACAGTAGCAAAGAGCGAGGCACTGAGTTGGCATGAACAATGGAGAGCACAATGGGGCTCGAGATGTGCTTGTTACCTCAGGTGCTGTGTGATTGTCGACAAGGAGTGAAATGGACCAATTTGTGACCGCCCTTTCAATTTAAGACGTTCAAAACAGACGGAATTTGCATTCGTAATACCAGAGCATCGAAACTACTTGGAACTCTTGTGTATATGAACGTGTCCGCGCCTTTGTATTCTGGTACCTTCGCCGCTACAAACCAACCAACCATCGTGTCCGTGCACATCAGTGTTGCAAAGAATGGAGAATAGCCAGGCTTGGTCGTGTGTGTAGCTGTAGCTCAGTTGGCAGACCGTTCGCTTAGCGTGTGAACGGTCTCGGGTTCAAGCCCCGGCTCCTCCATGTTTTGTGGTCAGTGCATGGTAAGTGTTGGTCGCGGCGAACATAAACGCACGCAAGAAGTTGCAAAACCAGCGTCACATACTGATAGGATGTATACTGTCATAGGGAGAGCAAGATGTAAGTGTGGGGACCGGCTGTTATCGTGGTGTCATCGAGTGCAGATCTGTCTTAGGTATCACGGCTTAACGTCATTGAAGTCTAGAGAAGGGACAACACGTTCGTCTTACTCAGAGCGGTGTCTGAACTCTATTTTCGACGTTATGCGTGCCACTTTCATTGTGGCCAACTACGATTCGACACAGAATGCACGAAACCTGAAAGACACCCTCACTGATACATAGAGAGTAGTGTTTGTCTGCGGAATAATGGGAGTGCAAGGGTCTGTGACGTTGATACGACTGTATGTAGCACTACTAGTTATCGGAGGGGTGGGCGTAGCTCAGATGGTAGAGCGCTCGCTTAGCGTGCGAGAGGTACTGGGATCGATACCCAGCGCCTCCAGAATTTTTAACACACCTACATGCGCACCTTGCCATGCAAGTGGAATAATTCCCAACCGGCAGAGGTGTGTAGGCAGATACAAGCGAACGATTAGCATCCACAATTGGCGAGCGTGCTTTTATTCGTGCGCAGGAAGCACCCTCCTCCCACACCTACACTTAATTTAGAAACAGTACAAATGTTCCCATAAGATTCTCAAGCCTACGTCGGAAAGATCTGCCTTGCGCCGATTTCACGTAAATCCCACTGCACGTTCCCATTCTTTGCGTGCAGTCGGCTGCTACTGGTGTTGCTGGTTGTGACTGCTGATAAGAGATGTCGTAGCAATCAATTCATGGAGTGAGTTGTATGTCTTGCGATAGTCTGTCTCTGACAAGGAAGCACAGGTGATATAGGTGCGAACACAGGAAGCTTGCAGCCCCTCGCTGCCTGCAGACACAGAGCAGCCACACTAGAAGAGCGGCCTAAGCCGTAGGCGAAATGTGCTCATTCGCTTTGGCGCGACGTCGAACTGTAAATAAGGCTGTCACTAGCGTGAGCGTCGTGTAAAGTCGGAAAAGTCATCTGCATGGGTGATTGCCAAGTTTGGGGAGCGTTTCGTAGTACGATCAGTGCAATGGAGACGTGGAAACTTGTTGTGTCCCAGTGTTTTGCAGTTGGACGACAAGAGTTTTACACAGTAGCAAAGAGCGAGGCACTGAGTTGGCATGAACAATGGAGAGCACAATGGGGCTCGAGATGTGCTTGTTACCTCAGGTGCTGTGTGATTGTCGACAAGGAGTGAAATGGACCAATTTGTGACCGCCCTTTCAATTTAAGACGTTCAAAACAGACGGAATTTGCATTCGTAATACCAGAGCATCGAAACTACTTGGAACTCTTGTGCGTATGAACGTGTCCGCGCCTTTGTATTCTGGTACCTTCGCCGCTACAAACCAACCAACCATCGTGTCCGTGCACATCAGAGTTGCAGAGAATGGAGAATAGCCAGGCTTGGTCGTGTGTGTAGCTGTAGCTCAGTTTGCAGACCGTTCGCTTAGCGTGTGAACGGTCTCGGGTTCAAGCCCCGGCTCCTCCATGTTTTGTGGTCAGTGCATGGTAAGTGTTGGTCGCGGCGAACATAAACGCACGCAAGAAGTTGCAAAACCAGCGTCACAGACTGATATGATGTATACTGTCATAAGGAGAGCAAGATGTAAGTGTGGGGACCGGCTGTTATCGTGGTGTCATCGAGTGCAGATCTGTCTTAGGTATCACGGCTTAACGTCATTGAAGTCTAGAGAAGGGACAACACGTTCGTCTTACTCAGAGCGGTGTCTGAACTCTATTTTCGACGTTATGCGTGCCACTTTCATTGTGGCCAACTACGATTCGATACAGAATGCACGAAACCTGAAAGACACCCTCACTGACACATAGAGAGTAGTGTTTGTCTGCGGAATAATGGGAGTGCAAGGGTCTGTGACGTTGATACGACTGTATGTAGCACTACTAGTTATCCGGGGGGTGGGCGTAGCTCAGATGGTAGAGCGCTCGCTTAGCGTGCGAGAGGTACTGGGATCGATACCCAGCGCCTCCAGAATTTTTAACACACCTACATGCGCACCTTGCCATGCAAGTGGAATAATTCCCAACCGGCAGAGGTGTGTAGGCAGATACAAGCGAACGATTAGCATCCACAATTGGCGAGCGTGCTTTTATTCGTGCGCAGGAAGCACCCTCCTCCCACACCTACACTTAATTTAGAAACAGTACAAATGTTCCCATAAGATTCTCAAGCCTACGTCGGAACGATCTGCCTTGCGCCGATTTCACGTAAATCCCACTGCACGTTCCCATTCTTTGCGTGCAGTCGGCTGCTACTGGTGTTGCTGGTTGTGACTGCTGATAACAGATGCCGTAGCAAACAATTCATGGAGTGAGTTGTATGTTTTGCGATAGTCTGTCTCTGACAAGGAAGCACAGGTGATATAGGTGCGAACACAGGAAGCTTGCAGCCCCTCGCTGCCTGCAGACACAGAGCAGCCACACTAGAAGAGCGGCCTAAGCCGTAGGCGAAATGTGCTCATTCGCTTTGGCGCGACGTCGAACTGTAAATAAGGCTGTCACTAGCGTGAGCGTTGCGTGAGCGTCGTGTAAAGTCGGAAAAGTCATCTGCATGGGTGATTGCCAAGTTTGGGGAGCGTTTCGTAGTACGATCAGTGCAATGGAGACGCGGAAACTTGTTGTGTCCCAGTGTTTTGCAGTTGGACGACAAGAGTTTTACACAGTAGCAAAGAGCGAGGCACTGAGTTGGCATGAACAATGGAGAGCACAATGGGGCTCGAGATGTGCTTGTTACCTCAGGTGCTGTGTGATTGTCGACAAGGAGTGAAATGGACCAATTTGTGACCGCCCTTTCAATTTAAGACGTTCAAAACAGACGGAATTTGCATTCGTAATACCAGAGCATCGAAACTACTTGGAACTCTTGTGCGTATGAACGTGTCCGCGCCTTTGTATTCTGGTACCTTCGCCGCTACAAACCAACCAACCATCGTGTCCGTGCACATCAGAGTTGCAGAGAATGGAGAATAGCCAGGCTTGGTCGTGTGTGTAGCTGTAGCTCAGTTTGCAGACCGTTCGCTTAGCGTGTGAACGGTCTCGGGTTCAAGCCCCGGCTCCTCCATGTTTTGTGGTCAGTGCATGGTAAGTGTTGGTCGCGGCGAACATAAACGCACGCAAGAAGTTGCAAAACCAGCGTCACAGACTGATATGATGTATACTGTCATAAGGAGAGCAAGATGTAAGTGTGGGGACCGGCTGTTATCGTGGTGTCATCGAGTGCAGATCTGTCTTAGGTATCACGGCTTAACGTCATTGAAGTCTAGAGAAGGGACAACACGTTCGTCTTACTCAGAGCGGTGTCTGAACTCTATTTTCGACGTTATGCGTGCCACTTTCATTGTGGCCAACTACGATTCGATACAGAATGCACGAAACCTGAAAGACACCCTCACTGATACATAGAGAGTAGTGTTTGTCTGCGGAATAATGGCAGTGCAAGGGTCTGTAACGTTGATACGACTGTATGTAGCACTACTAGTTATCGGGGGGGTGGGCGTAGCTCAGATGGTAGAGCGCTCGCTTAGCGTGCGAGAGGTACTGGGATCGATACCCAGCGCCTCCAGAATTTTTAACCCACCTACATGCGCACCTTGCCATGCAAGTGGAATAATTCCCAACCGGCAGAGGTGTGTAGGCAGATACAAGCGAACGATTAGCATCCACAATTGGCGAGCGTGCTTTTATTCGTGCGCAGGAAGCACCCTCCTCCCACACCTACACTTAATTTAGAAACAGTACAAATGTTCCCATAAGATTCTCAAGCCTACGTCGGAAAGATCTGCCTTGCGCCGATTTCACGTAAATCCCACTGCACGTTCCCATTCTTTGCGTGCAGTCGGCTGCTACTGGTGTTGCTGGTTGTGACTGCTGATAAGAGATGCCGTAGCAATCAATTCATGGAGTGAGTTGTATGTTTTGCGATAGTCTGTCTCTGACAAGGAAGCACAGGTGATATAGGTGCGAACACAGGAAGCTTGCAGCCCCTCGCTGCCTGCAGACACAGAGTAGCCACACTAGAAGAGCGGCCTAAGCCGTAGGCGAAATGTGCTCATTCGCTTTGGCGCGACGTCGAACTGTAAATAAGGCTGTCACTAGCGTGAGCGTCGTGTAAAGTCGGAAAAGTCATCTGCATGGGTGATTGCCAAGTTTGGGGAGCGTTTCGTAGTACGATCAGTGCAATGGAGACGCGGAAACTTGTTGTGTCCCAGTGTTTTGCAGTTGGACGACAAGAGTTTTACACAGTAGCAAAGAGCGAGGCACTGAGTTGGCATGAACAATGGAGAGCACAATGGGGCTCGAGATGTGCTTGTTACCTCAGGTGCTGTGTGATTGTCGACAAGGAGTGAAATGGACCAATTTGTGACCGCCCTTTCAATTTAAGACGTTCAAAACAGACGGAATTTGCATTCGTAATACCAGAGCATCGAAACTACTTGGAACTCTTGTGTATATGAACGTGTCCGCGCCTTTGTATTCTGGTACCTTCGCCGCTACAAACCAACCAACCATCGTGTCCGTGCACATCAGAGTTGCAGAGAATGCAGAATAGCCAGGCTTGGTCGTGTGTGTAGCTGTAGCTCAGTTGGCAGACCGTTCGCTTAGTGTGTGAACGGTCTCGGGTTCAAGCCCCGGCTCCTCCATGTTTTGTGGTCAGTGCATGGTAAGTGTTGTTCGCGGCGAACATAAACGCACGCAAGAAGTTGCAAAACCAGCGTCACAGACTGATATGATGTATACTGTCATAAGGAGAGCAAGATGTAAGTGTGGGGACCGGCTGTTATCGTGGTGTCATCGAGTGCAGATCTGTCTTAGGTATCACGGCTTAACGTCATTGAAGTCTAGAGAAGGGACAACACGTTCGTCTTACTCAGAGCGGTGTCTGAACTCTATTTTCGACGTTATGCGTGCCACTTTCATTGTGGCCAACTACGATTCGATACAGAATGCACGAAACCTGAAAGACACCCTCACTGATACATAGAGAGTAGTGTTTGTCTGCGGAATAATGGGAGTGCAAGGGTCTGTGACGTTGATACGACTGTATGTAGCACTACGAGTTATCCGGGGGGTGGGCGTAGCTCAGATGGTAGAGCGCTCGCTTAGCGTGCGAGAGGTACTGGGATCGATACCCAGCGCCTCCAGAATTTTTAACCCACCTACATGCGCACCTTGCCATGCAAGTGGAACAATTCCCAACCGGCAGAGGTGTGTAGGCAGATACAAGCGAACGATTAGCATCCACAATTGGCGAGCGTGCTTTTATTCGTGCGCAGGAAGCACCCTCCTCCCACACCTACACTTAATTTAGAAACAGTTCAAATGTTCCCATAAGATTCTCAAGCCTACGTCGGAAAGATCTGCCTTGCGCCGATTTCACGTAAATCCCACTGCACGTTCCCATTCTTTGCGTGCAGTCGGCTTCTACTGGTGTTGCTGGTTGTGACTGCTGATAACAGATGCCGTAGCAATCAATTCATGGAGTGAGTTGTATGTTTTGCGATAGTCTGTCTCTGACAAGGAAGCACAGGTGATATAGGTGCGAACACAGGAAGCTTGCAGCCCCTCGCTGCCTGCAGACACAGAGCAGCCACACTAGAAGAGCGGCCTAAGCCGTAGGCGAAATGTGCTCATTCGCTTTGGCGCGACGTCGAACTGTAAATAAGGCTGTCACTAGCGTGAGCGTCGTGTAAAGTCGGAAAAGTCATCTGCATGGGTGATTGCCAAGTTTGGGGAGCGTTTCGTAGTACGATCAGTGCAATGGAGACGCGGAAACTTGTTGTGTCCCAGTGTTTTGCAGTTGGACGACAAGAGTTTTACACAGTAGCAAAGAGCGAGGCACTGAGTTGGCATGAACAATGGAGAGCACAATGGGGCTCGAGATGTGCTTGTTACCTCAGGTGCTGTGTGATTGTCGACAAGGAGTGAAATGGACCAATTTGTGACCGCCCTTTCAATTTAAGACGTTCAAAACAGACGGAATTTGCATTCGTAATACCAGAGCATCGAAACTACTTGGAACTCTTGTGTATATGAACGTGTCCGCGCCTTTGTATTCTGGTACCTTCGCCGCTACAAACCAACCAACCATCGTGTCCGTGCACATCAGAGTTGCAGAGAATGGAGAATAGCCAGGCTTGGTCGTGTGTGTAGCTGTAGCTCAGTTTGCAGACCGTTCGCTTAGCGTGTGAACGGTCTCGGGTTCAAGCCCCGGCTCCTCCATGTTTTGTGGTCAGTGCATGGTAAGTGTTGGTCGCGGCGAACATAAACGCACGCAAGAAGTTGCAAAACCAGCGTCACAGACTGATATGATGTATACTGTCATAAGGAGAGCAAGATGTAAGTTTGGGGACCGGCTGTTATCGTGGTGTCATCGAGTGCAGATCTGTCTTAGGTATCACGGCTTAACGTCATTGAAGTCTAGAGAAGGGACAACACGTTCGTCTTACTCAGAGCGGTGTCTGAACTCTATTTTCGACGTTATGCGTGCCACTTTCATTGTGGGCAACTACGATTCGATACAGAATGCACGAAACCTGAAAGACACCCTCACTGATACAGAGAGAGTAGTGTTTGTCTGCGGAATAATGGGAGTGCAAGGGTCTGTGACGTCGATACGACTTTATGTAGCACTACTAGATATCCGGGGGGTGGGCGTAGCTCAGATGGTAGAGCGCTCGCTTAGCGTGCGAGAGGTACTGGGATCGATACCCAGCGCCTCCAGAATTTTTAACACACCTACATGCGCACCTTGCCATGCAAGTGGAATAATTCCCAACCGGCAGAGGTGTGTAGGCAGATACAAGCGAACGATTAGCATCCACAATTGGCGAGCGTGCTTTTATTCGTGCGCAGGAAGCACCCTCCTCCCACACCTACACTTAATTTAGAAACAGTACAAATGTTCCCATAAGATTCTCAAGCCTACGTCGGAAAGATCTGCCTTGCGCCGATTTCACGTAAATCCCACTGCACGTTCCCATTCTTTGCGTGCAGTCGGCTGCTACTGGTGTTGCTGGTTGTGACTGCTGATAACAGATGCCGTAGCAATCAATTCATGGAGTGAGTTGTATGTTTTGCGATAGTCTGTCTCTGACAAGGAAGCACAGGTGATATAGGTGCGAACACCGGAAGCTTGCAGCCCCTCGCTGCCTGCAGACACAGAGCAGCCACACTAGAAGAGCGGCCTAAGCCGTAGGCGAAATGTGCTCATTCGCTTTGGCGCGACGTCGAACTGTAAATAAAGCTGTCACTAGCGTGAGCGTCGTGAAAAGTCGGAAAAGTCATCTGCATGGGTGATTTCCAAGTTTGGGGAGCGTTTCGTAGTACGATCAGTGCAATGGAGACGCGGAAACTTGTTGTGTCCCAGTGTTTTGCAGTTGGACGACAAGAGTTTTACACAGTAGCAAAGAGCGAGGCACTGAGTTGGCATGAATAATGGAGAGCACAATGGGGCTCGAGATGTGCTTGTTACCTCAGGTGCTGTGTGATTGTCGACAAGGAGTGAAATGGACCAATTTGTGACCGCCCTTTCAATTTAAGACGTTCAAAACAGCCGGAATTTGCATTCGTAATACCAGAGCATCGAAACTACTTGGAACTCTTGTGTATATGAACGTGTCCGCGCCTTTGTATTCTGGTACCTTCGCCGCTACAAACCAACCAACCATCGTGTCCGTGCACATCAGAGTTGCAGAGAATGGAGAATAGCCAGGCTTGGTCGTGTGTGAAGCTGTAGCTCAGTTGGCAGACCGTTCGCTTAGCGTGTGAACGGTCTCGGGTTCAAGCCCCGGCTCCTCCATGTTTTGTGGTCAGTGCATGGTAAGTGTTGGTCGCGGCGAACATAAACGCACGCAAGAAGTTGCAAAACCAGCGTCACAGACTGATATGATGTATACTGTCATGAGGAGAGCAAGATGTAAGTGTGGGGACCGGCTGTTATCGTGGTGTCATCGAGTGCAGATCTGTCTTAGGTATCACGGCTTAACGTCATTGAAGTCTAGAGAAGGGACAACACGTTCGTCTTACTCAGAGCGGTGTCTGAACTCTATTTTCGACGTTATGCGTGCCACTTTCATTGTGGCCAACTACGATTCGATACAGAATGCACGAAACCTGAAAGACACCCTCACTGATACATAGAGAGTAGTGTTTGTCTGCGGAATAATGGGAGTGCAAGGGTCTGTGACGTTGATATGACTGTATGTAGCACTAGTAGCTCCGGGGAGGTGGGCGTAGCTCAGATGGTAGAGCGCTCGCTTAGCGTGCGAGAGGTACTGTAATCGATACCCAGCGCCTCCAGAGTTTTTAACACACCTACATGCGCACCTTGCCATGCAAGTGGAATAATTCCCAACCGGCAGAGGTGTGTAGGCAGATACAAGCGAACGAGTAGCATCCACAATTGGCGAGCGTGCTTTTATTCGTGCGCAGGAAGCACCCTCCTCCCACACCTACACTTAATTTAGAAACAGTACAAATGTTCCCATAAGATTCTCAAGCCTACGTCGGAAAGATCTGCCTTGCGCCGATTTCACGTAAATCCCACTGCACGTTCCCATTCTTTGCGTGCAGTCGGCTGCTACTGGTGTTGCCGGTTGTGACTGCTGATAACAGATGCCGTAGCAATCAATTCATGGAGTGAGTTGTATGTTTTGCGATAGTCTGTCTCTGACAAGGAAGCACAGGTGATATAGGTGCGAACACAGGAAGCTTGCAGCCCCTCGCTGCCTGCAGACACAGAGCAGCCACACTAGAAGAGCGGCCTAAGCCGTAGGCGAAATGTGCTCATTCGCTTTGGCGCGACGTCGAACTGTAAATAAGGCTGTCACTAGCGTGAGCGTCGTGTAAAGTCGGAAAAGTCATCTGCATGGGTGATTGCCAAGATTGGGGAGCGTTTCGTAGTACGATCAGTGCAATGGAGACGCGGAAACTTGTTGTGTCCCAGTGTTTTGCAGTTGGACGACAAGAGTTTTACACAGTAGCAAAGAGCGAGGCACTGAGTTGGCATGAACAATGGAGAGCACAATGGGGCTCGAGATGTGCTTGTTACCTCAGGTGCTGTGTGATTGTCGACAAGGAGTGAAATGGACCAATTTGTGACCGCCCTTTCAATTTAAGACGTTCAAAACAGACGGAATTTGCATTCGTAATACCAGAGCATCGAAACTACTTGGAACTCTTGTGTATATGAACGTGTCCGCGCCTTTGTATTCTGGTACCTTCGCCGCTACAAACCAACCAACCATCGTGTCCGTGCTCATCAGAGTCGCAAAGAATGGAGAATGGCCAGGCTTGGTCGCGTGTGTAGCTGTAGCTCAGTTGGCAGATCGTTCGCTTAGCGTGTGACGGGCTCGGGTCCAAGCCCCGGCTCCTCCATGTTTTGTGGTCAGTGCATGGTAAGTGTTGGTCGCGGCGAACATAAACGCACGCAAGAAGTTGCAAAACCAGCGTCACAGACTGATATGATGTATACTGTCATAAGGAGAGCAAGATGTAAGTGTGGGGACCGGCTGTTATCGTGGTGTCATCGAGTGCAGATCTGTCTTAGGTATCACGGCTTAACGTCATTGAAGTCTAGAGAAGGGACAACACGTTCGTCTTACTCAGAGCGGTGTCTGAACTCTATTTTCGACGTTATGCGTGCCACTTTCATTGTGGCAAACTACGATTCGATACAGAATGCACGAAACCTGAAAGACAACCTCACTGATACATAGAGAGTAGTGTTTGTCTGCGGAATAATGGGAGTGCAAGGGTCTGTGACGTTGACACGACTGTATGTAGCACTACTAGTTATCGGGGGGGTGCGCGTAGCTCAGATGGTAGACCGCTCGCTTAGCGTGCGAGAGGTACTGGGATCGATACCCAGCGCCTCCAGAATTTTTAACACACCTACATGCGCACCTTGCCATGCAAGTGGAATAATTCCCAACCGGCAGAGGTGTGTAGGCAGATACAAGCGAACGATTAGCATCCACAATTGGCGAGCGTGCTTTTATTCGTGCGCAGGAAGCACCCTCCTCCCACACCTACACTTAATTTAGAAACAGTACAAATGTTCCCATAAGATTCTCAAGCCTACGTCGGAAAGATCTGCATTGCGCCGATTTCACGTAAATCCCACTGCACGTTCCCATTCTTTGCGTGCAGTCGGCTGCTACTGGTGTTGCTGGTTGTGACTGCTGATAACAGATGCCGTAGCAATAAATTCATGGAGTGAGTTGTATGTTTTGCGATAGTCTGTCTCTGACAAGGAAGCACAGGTGATATAGGTGCGAACACCGGAAGCTTGCAGCCCCTCGCTGCCTGCAGACACAGAGCAGCCACACTAGAAGAGCGGCCTAAGCCGTAGGCGAAATGTGCTCATTCGCTTTGGCGCGACGTCGAACTGTAAATAAGGCTGTCACTAGCGTGAGCGTCGTGTAAAGTCGGAAAAGTCATCTGCATGGGTGATTGCCAAGTTTGGGGAGCGTTTCGTAGTACGATCAGTGCAATGGAGACGCGGAAACTTGTTGTGTCCCAGTGTTTTGCAGTTGGACGACAAGAGTTTTACACAGTAGCAAAGAGCGAGGCACTGAGTTGGCATGAACAATGGAGAGCACAATGGGGCTCGAGATGTGCTTGTTACCTCAGGTGCTGTGTGATTGTCGACAAGGTGTGAAATGGACCAATTTGTGACCGCCCTTTCAATTTAAGACGTTCAAAACAGACGGAATTTGCATTCGTAATACCAGAGCATCGAAACTACTTGGAACTCTTGTGTATATGAACGTGTCCGCGCCTTTGTATTCTGGTACCTTCGCCGCTACAAACCAACCAACCATCGTGTCCGTGCACATCAGAGTTGCAGAGAATGGAGAATAGCCAGGCTTGGTCGTGTGTGAAGCTGTAGCTCAGTTGGCAGACCGTTCGCTTAGCGTGTGAACGGTCTCGGGTTCAAGCCCCGGCTCCTCCATGTTTTGTGGTCAGTGCATGGTAAGTGTTGGTCGCGGCGAACATAAACGCACGCAAGAAGTTGCAAAACCAGCGTCACAGACTGATATGATGTATACTGTCATGAGGAGAGCAAGATGTAAGTGTGGGGACCGGCTGTTATCGTGGTGTCATCGAGTGCAGATCTGTCTTAGGTATCACGGCTTAACGTCATTGAAGTCTAGAGAAGGGACAACACGTTCGTCTTACTCAGAGCGGTGTCTGAACTCTATTTTCGACGTTATGCGTGCCACTTTCATTGTGGCCAACTACGATTCGATACAGAATGCACGAAACCTGAAAGACACCCACACTGATACATAGAGAGTAGTGTTTGTCTGCGGAATAATGGGAGTGCAAGGGTCTGTGACGTTGATATGACTGTATGTAGCACTAGTAGCTCCGGGGAGGTGGGCGTAGCTCAGATGGTAGAGCGCTCGCTTAGCGTGCGAGAGGTACTGTAATCGATACCCAGCGCCTCCAGAGTTTTTAACACACCTACATGCGCACCTTGCCATGCAAGTGGAATAATTCCCAACCGGCAGAGGTGTGTAGGCAGATACAAGCGAACGAGTAGCATCCACAATTGGCGAGCGTGCTTTTATTCGTGCGCAGGAAGCACCCTCCTCCCACACCTACACTTAATTTAGAAACAGTACAAATGTTCCCATAAGATTCTCAAGCCTACGTCGGAAAGATCTGCCTTGCGCCGATTTCACGTAAATCCCACTGCACGTTCCCATTCTTTGCGTGCAGTCGGCTGCTACTGGTGTTGCCGGTTGTGACTGCTGATAACAGATGCCGTAGCAATCAATTCATGGAGTGAGTTGTATGTTTTGCGATAGTCTGTCTCTGACAAGGAAGCACAGGTGATATAGGTGCGAACACAGGAAGCTTGCAGCCCCTCGCTGCCTGCAGACACAGAGCAGCCACACTAGAAGAGCGGCCTAAGCCGTAGGCGAAATGTGCTCATTCGCTTTGGCGCGACGTCGAACTGTAAATAAGGCTGTCACTAGCGTGAGCGTCGTGTAAAGTCGGAAAAGTCATCTGCATGGGTGATTGCCAAGATTGGGGAGCGTTTCGTAGTACGATCAGTGCAATGGAGACGCGGAAACTTGTTGTGTCCCAGTGTTTTGCAGTTGGACGACAAGAGTTTTACACAGTAGCAAAGAGCGAGGCACTGAGTTGGCATGAACAATGGAGAGCACAATGGGGCTCGAGATGTGCTTGTTACCTCAGGTGCTGTGTGATTGTCGACAAGGAGTGAAATGGACCAATTTGTGACCGCCCTTTCAATTTAAGACGTTCAAAACAGACGGAATTTGCATTCGTAATACCAGAGCATCGAAACTACTTGGAACTCTTGTGTATATGAACGTGTCCGCGCCTTTGTATTCTGGTACCTTCGCCGCTACAAACCAACCAACCATCGTGTCCGTGCTCATCAGAGTCGCAAAGAATGGAGAATGGCCAGGCTTGGTCGCGTGTGTAGCTGTAGCTCAGTTGGCAGATCGTTCGCTTAGCGTGTGACGGGCTCGGGTTCAAGCCCCGGCTCCTCCATGTTTTGTGGTCAGTGCATGGTAAGTGTTGGTCGCGGCGAACATAAACGCACGCAAGAAGTTGCAAAACCAGCGTCACAGACTGATATGATGTATACTGTCATAAGGAGAGCAAGATGTAAGTGTGGGGACCGGCTGTTATCGTGGTGTCATCGAGTGCAGATCTGTCTTAGGTATCACGGCTTAACGTCATTGAAGTCTAGAGAAGGGACAACACGTTCGTTTTACTCAGAGCGGTGTCTGATCTCTATTTTCGACGTTATGCGTGCCACTTTCATTGTGGCCAACTACGATTCGATACAGAATGCACGAAACCTGAAAGACACCCTCACTGATACATAGAGAGTAGTGTTTGTCTGCGGAATAATGGGAGTGCTAGGGTCTGTGACGTTGATATGACTGTATGTAGCACTACTAGTTATCGGGGGGGTGGGCGTAGCTCAGATGGTAGAGCGCTCGCTTAGCGTGCGAGAGGTACTGGGATCGATACCCAGCGCCTCCAGAGTTTTTAACACACCTACATGCGCACCTTGCCATGCAAGTGGAATAATTCCCAACCGGCAGAGGTGTGTAGGCAGATACAAGCGAACGATTAGCATCCACAATTGGCGAGCGTGCTTTTATTCGTGCGCAGGAAGCACCCTCCTCCCACACCTACACTTAATTTAGAAACAGTACAAATGTTCCCATAAGATTCTCAAGCCTACGTCGGAAAGATCTGCCTTGCGCCGATTTCACGTAAATCCCACTGCACGTTCCCATTCTTTGCGTGCAGTCGGCTGCTGCTGGTGTTGCTGGTTGTGACTGCTGATAACAGATGCCGTAGCAATCAATTCATGGAGTGAGTTGTATGTTTTGCGATAGTCTGTCTCTGACAAGGAAGCACAGGTGATATAGGTGCGAACACAGGAAGCTTGCAGCCTCTCGCTGCCTGCAGACACAGAGCAGCCACACTAGAAGAGCGGCCTAAGCCGTAGGCGAAATGTGCTCATTCGCTTTGGCGCGACGTCGAACTGTAAATAAGGCTGTCACTAGCGTGAGCGTCGTGTAAAGTCGGAAAAGTCATCTGCATGGGTGATTGCCAAGTTTAGGGAGCGTTTCGTAGTACGATCAGTGCAATGGAGACGCGGAAACTTGTTGTGTCCCAGTGTTTTGCAGTTGGACGACAAGAGTTTTACACAGTAGCAAAGAGCGAGGCACTGAGTTGGCATGAACAATGGAGAGCACAATGGGGCTCGAGATGTGCTTGTTACCTCAGGTGCTGTGTGATTGTCGACAAGGAGTGAAATGGACCAATTTGTGACCGCCCTTTCAATTTAAGACGTTCAAAACAGACGGAATTTGCATTCGTAATACCAGAGCATCGAAACTATTTGGAACTCTTGTGTATATGAACGTGTCCGCGCCTTTGTATTCTGGTACCTTCGCCGCTACAAACCAACCAACCATCGTGTCCGTGCACATCAGAGTCGCAAAGAATGGAGAATAGCCAGGCTTGGTCGTGTGTGTGGCTGTAGCTCAGTTGGCAAACCGTTCGCTTAGCGTGTGAACGGTCTCGGGTTCAAGCCCCGGCTCCTCCATGTTTTGTGGTCAGTGCATGGTAAGTGTTGGTCGCGGCGAACATAAACGCACGCAAGAAGTTGCAAAACCAGCGTCACAGACTGATATGATGTATACTGTCATAAGGAGAGCAAGATGTAAGTGTGGGGACCGGCTGTTATCGTGGTGTCATCGAGTGCAGATCTGTCTTAGGTATCACGGCTTAACGTCATTGAAGTCTAGAGAAGGGACAACACGTTCGTTTTACTCAGAGCGGTGTCTGAACTCTATTTTCGACGTTATGCGTGCCACTTTCATTGTGGCCAACTACGATTCGATACAGAATGCACGAAACCTGAAAGACACCCTCACTGATACATAGAGAGTAGTGTTTGTCTGCGGAAAAATGGGAGTGCAAGGGTCTGTGACGTTGATATGACTGTATGTAGCACTACTAGTTATCGTGGGGGTGGGCGTAGCTCAGATGGTAGAGCGCTCGCTTAGCGTGCGAGAGGTACTGGGATCCGTACCAAGCGCCTCCAGAGTTTTTAACACACCTACATGCGCACCTTGCCATGCAAGTGGAATAATTCCCAACCGGCAGAGGTGTGTAGGCAGATACAAGCGAACGATTAGCATCCACAATTGGCGAGCGTGCTTTTATTCGTGCGCAGGAAGCACCCTCCTCCCACACCTACACTTACTTTAGAAACAGTACAAATGTTCCCATAAGATTCTCAAGCCTACGTCGGAAAGATCTGCCTTGCGCCGATTTCACGTAAATCCCACTGCACGTTCCCATTCTTTGCGTGCAGTCGGCTGCTACTGGTGTTGCTGGTTGTGACTGCTGATAACAGATGCCGTAGCAATCAATTCATGGAGTGAGTTGTATGTTTTGCGATAGTCTGTCTCTGACAAGGAAGCACAGGTGATATAGGTGCGAACACCGGAAGCTTGCAGCCCCTCGCTGCCTGCAGACACAGAGCAGCCACACTAGAAGAGCGGCCTAAGCCGTAGGCGAAATGTGCTCATTCGCTTTGGCGCGACGTCGAACTGTAAATAAAGCTGTCACTAGCGTGAGCGTCGTGTAAAGTCGGAAAAGTCATCTGCATGGGTGATTGCCAAGTTTGGGGAGCGTTTCGTAGTACGATCAGTGCAATGGAGACGCGGAAACTTGTTGTGTCCCAGTGTTTTGCAGTTGGACGACAAGAGTTTTACACAGTAGCAAAGAGCGAGGCACTGAGTTGGCATGAACAATGGAGAGCACAATGGGGCTCGAGATGTGCTTGTTACCTCAGGTGCTGTGTGATTGTCGACAAGGAGTGAAATGGACCAATTTGTGACCGCCCTTTCAATTTAAGACGTTCAAAACAGCCGGAATTTGCATTCGTAATACCAGAGCATCGAAACTACATGGAACTCTTGTGTATATGAACGTGTCCGCGCCTTTGTATTCTGGTACCTTCGCCGCTACAAACCAACCAACCATCGTGCCCGTGCACATCAGAGTTGCAGAGAATGGAGAATAGCCAGGCTTGGTCGTGTGTGAAGCTGTAGCTCAGTTGGCAGACCGTTCGCTTAGCGTGTGAACGGTCTCGGGTTCAAGCCCCGGCTCCTCCTTGTTTTGTGGTCAGTGCATGGTAAGTGTTGGTCGCGGCGAACATAAACGCACGCAAGAAGTTGCAAAACCAGCGTCACAGACTGATATGATGTATACTGTCATGAGGAGAGCAAGATGTAAGTGTGGGGACCGGCTGTTATCGTGGTGTCATCGAGTGCAGATCTGTCTTAGGTATCACGGCTTAACGTCATTGAAGTCTAGAGAAGGACAACACGTTCGTCTTACTCAGAGCGGTGTCTGAACTCTATTTTCGACGTTATGCGTGCCACTTTCATTGTGGCCAACTACGATTCGATACAGAATGCACGAAACCTGAAAGACACCCTCACTGATACATAGAGAATAGTGTTTGTCTGCGGAATAATGGGAGTGCAAGGGTCTGTGACGTTGATATGACTGTATGTAGAACTAGTAGTTATCGGGGAGGTGGGCGTAGCTCAGATGGTAGAGCGCTCGCTTAGCGTGCGAGAGGTACTGGGATCGATACCCAGCGCCTCCAGAGTTTTTAACACACCTACATGCGCACCTTGCCATGCAAGTGGAATAATTCCCAACCGGCAGAGGTGTGTAGGCAGATACAAGCGAACGATTAGCATCCACAATTGGCGAGCGTGCTTTTATTCGTGCGCAGGAGGGCACCCTCCTACCACACCTACACTTAATTTAGAAACAGTACAAATGTTCCCATAAGATTCTCAAGCCTACGTCGGAAAGATCTGCATTGCGCCGATTTCACGTAAATCCCACTGCACGTTCCCATTCTTTGCGTGCAGTCGGCTGCTACAGGTGTTGCCGGTTGTGACTGCTGATAACAGATGCCGTAGCAATCAATTCATGGAGTGAGTTGTATGTTTTGCGATAGTCTGTCTCTGACAAGGAAGCACAGGTGATATAGGTGCGAACACAGGAAGCTTGCAGCCCCTCGCTGCCTGCAGACACAGAGCAGCCACACTAGAAGAGCGGCCTAAGCCGTAGGCGAAATGTGCTCATTCGCTTTGGCGCGACGTCGAACTGTAAATAAGCCTGTCACTAGCGTGAGCGTCGTGTAAAGTCGGAAAAGTCATCTGCATGGGTGATTGCCAAGTTTGGGGAGCGTTTCGTAGTACGATCAGTGCAATGGAGACGCGGAAACTTGTTGTGTCCCAGTGTTTTGCAGTTGGACGACAAGAGTTTTACACAGTAGCAAAGAGCGAGGAACTGAGTTGGCATGAACAATGGAGAGCACAATGGGGCTCGAGATGTGCTTGTTACCTCAGGTGCTGTGTGATTGTGGACAAGGAGTGAAATGGACCAATTTGTGACCGCCCTTTCAATTTAAGACGTTCAAAACAGACGGAATTTGCATTCGTAATACCAGAGCATCGAAACTACTTGGAACTCTTGTGTATATGAACGTGTCCGCGCCTTTGTATTCTGGTACCTTCGCCGCCACAAACCAACCAACCATCGTGTCCGTGCGCATCAGAGTTGCAAAGAATGGAGAATATCAGGCTTGGTCGTGTGTGTAGCTGTAGCTCAGTTGGCAGACCGTTCGCTTAGCGTGTGAACGGTCTCGGGTTCAAGCCCCGGCTCCTCCATGTTTTGTGGTCAGTGCATGGTAAGTGTTGGTCGCGGCGAACATAAACGCACGCAAGAAGTTGCAAAACCAGCGTCACAGACTGATATGATGTATACTGTCATAAGGAGAGCAAGATGTAAGTGTGGGGACCGGCTGTTATCGTGGTGTCATCGAGTGCAGATCTGTCTTAGGTATCACGGCTTAACGTCATTGAAGTCTAGAGAAGGGACAACACGTTCGTCTTTCTCAGAGCGGTGTCTGAACTCTATTTTCGACGTTATGCGTGCCACTTTCATTGTGGCCAACTACGATTCGATACAGAATGCACGAAACCTGAAAGACACCCTCACTGATACATAGAGAGTAGTGTTTGTCTGCGGAATAATGGGAGTGCAAGGGTCTGTGACGTTGATATGACTGTATGTAGAACTAGTAGTTATCGGGGAGGTGGGCGTAGCTCAGATGGTAGAGCGCTCGCTTAGCGTGCGAGAGGTACTGGGATCGATACCCAGCGCCTCCAGAGTTTTTAACACACCTACATGCGCACCTTGCCATGCAAGTGGAATAATTCCCAACCGGCAGAGGTGTGTAGGCAGATACAAGCGAACGATTAGCATCCACAATTGGCGAGCGTGCTTTTATTCGTGCGCAGGAAGCACCCTCCTCCCACACCTACACTTAATTTAGAAACAGTACAAATGTTCCCATAAGATTCTCAAGCCTACGTCGGAAAGATCTGCATTGCGCCGATTTCACGTAAATCCCACTGCACGTTCCCATTCTTTGCGTGCAATCGGCTGCTACAGGTGTTGCTGGTTGTGACTGCTGATAACAGATGCCGTAGCAATCAATTCATGGAGTGAGTTGTATGTTTTGCGATAGTCTGTCTCTGACAAGGAAGCACAGGTGATATAGGTGCGAACACAGGAAGCTTGCAGCCCCTCGCTGCCTGCAGACACAGAGCAGCCACACTAGAAGAGCGGCCTAAGCCGTAGGCGAAATGTGCTCATTCGCTTTGGCGCGACGTCGAACTGTAAATAAGCCTGTCACTAGCGTGAGCGTCGTGTAAAGTCGGAAAAGTCATCTGCATGGGTGATTGCCAAGTTTGGGGAGCGTTTCGTAGTACGATCAGTGCAATGGAGACGCGGAAACTTGTTGTGTCCCAGTGTTTTGCAGTTGGACGACAAGAGTTTTACACAGTAGCAAAGAGCGAGGCACTGAGTTGGCATGAACAATGGAGAGCACAATGGGGCTCGAGATGTGCTTGTTACCTCAGGTGCTGTGTGATTGTCGACAAGGAGTGAAATGGACCAATTTGTGACCGCCCTTTCAATTTAAGACGTTCAAAACAGCCGGAATTTGCATTCGTAATACCAGAGCATCGAAACTACATGGAACTCTTGTGTATATGAACGTGTCCGCGCCTTTGTATTCTGGTACCTTCGCCGCTACAAACCAACCAACCATCGTGCCCGTGCACATCAGAGTTGCAGAGAATGGAGAATAGCCAGGCTTGGTCGTGTGTGAAGCTGTAGCTCAGTTGGCAGACCGTTCGCTTAGCGTGTGAACGGTCTCGGGTTCAAGCCCCGGCTCCTCCTTGTTTTGTGGTCAGTGCATGGTAAGTGTTGGTCGCGGCGAACATAAACGCACGCAAGAAGTTGCAAAACCAGCGTCACAGACTGATATGATGTATACTGTCATGAGGAGAGCAAGATGTAAGTGTGGGGACCGGCTGTTATCGTGGTGTCATCGAGTGCAGATCTGTCTTAGGTATCACGGCTTAACGTCATTGAAGTCTAGAGAAGGACAACACGTTCGTCTTACTCAGAGCGGTGTCTGAACTCTATTTTCGACGTTATGCGTGCCACTTTCATTGTGGCCAACTACGATTCGATACAGAATGCACGAAACCTGAAAGACACCCTCACTGATACATAGAGAGTAGTGTTTGTCTGCGGAATAATGGGAGTGCAAGGGTCTGTGACGTTGATATGACTGTATGTAGAACTAGTAGTTATCGGGGAGGTGGGCGTAGCTCAGATGGTAGAGCGCTCGCTTAGCGTGCGAGAGGTACTGGGATCGATACCCAGCGCCTCCAGAGTTTTTAACACACCTACATGCGCACCTTGCCATGCAAGTGGAATAATTCCCAACCGGCAGAGGTGTGTAGGCAGATACAAGCGAACGATTAGCATCCACAATTGGCGAGCGTGCTTTTATTCGTGCGCAGGAAGCACCCTCCTCCCACACCTACACTTAATTTAGAAACAGTACAAATGTTCCCATAAGATTCTCAAGCCTACGTCGGAAAGATCTGCATTGCGCCGATTTCACGTAAATCCCACTGCACGTTCCCATTCTTTGCGTGCAGTCGGCTGCTACAGGTGTTGCCGGTTGTGACTGCTGATAACAGATGCCGTAGCAATCAATTCATGGAGTGAGTTGTATGTTTTGCGATAGTCTGTCTCTGACAAGGAAGCACAGGTGATATAGGTGCGAACACAGGAAGCTTGCAGCCCCTCGCTGCCTGCAGACACAGAGCAGCCACACTAGAAGAGCGGCCTAAGCCGTAGGCGAAATGTGCTCATTCGCTTTGGCGCGACGTCGAACTGTAAATAAGCCTGTCACTAGCGTGAGCGTCGTGTAAAGTCGGAAAAGTCATCTGCATGGGTGATTGCCAAGTTTGGGGAGCGTTTCGTAGTACGATCAGTGCAATGGAGACGCGGAAACTTGTTGTGTCCCAGTGTTTTGCAGTTGGACGACAAGAGTTTTACACAGTAGCGAAGAGCGAGGCACTGAGTTGGCATGAACAATGGAGAGCACAATGGGGCTCGAGATGTGCTTGTTACCTCAGGTGCTGTGTGATTGTCGACAAGGAGTGAAATGGACCAATTTGTGACCGCCCTTTCAATTTAAGACGTTCAAAACAGACGGAATTTGCATTCGTAATACCAGAGCATCGAAACTACTTGGAACTCTTGTGTATATGAACGTGTCCGCGCCTTTGTATTCTGGTACCTTCGCCGCCACAAACCAACCAACCATCGTGTCCGTGCGCATCAGAGTTGCAAAGAATGGAGAATATCAGGCTTGGTCGTGTGTGTAGCTGTAGCTCAGTTGGCAGACCGTTCGCTTAGCGTGTGAACGGTCTCGGGTTCAAGCCCCGGCTCCTCCATGTTTTGTGGTCAGTGCATGGTAAGTGTTGGTCGCGGCGAACATAAACGCACGCAAGAAGTTGCAAAACCAGCGTCACAGACTGATATGATGTATACTGTCATAAGGAGAGCAAGATGTAAGTGTGGGGACCGGCTGTTATCGTGGTGTCATCGAGTGCAGATCTGTCTTAGGTATCACGGCTTAACGTCATTGAAGTCTAGAGAAGGGACAACACGTTCGTCTTTCTCAGAGCGGTGTCTGAACTCTATTTTCGACGTTATGCGTGCCACTTTCATTGTGGCCAACTACGATTCGATACAGAATGCACGAAACCTGAAAGACACCCTCACTGATACATAGAGAGTAGTGTTTGTCTGCGGAATAATGGGAGTGCAAGGGTCTGTGACGTTGATATGACTGTATGTAGAACTAGTAGTTATCGGGGAGGTGGGCGTAGCTCAGATGGTAGAGCGCTCGCTTAGCGTGCGAGAGGTACTGGGATCGATACCCAGCGCGTCCAGAGTTTTTAACACACCTACATGCGCACCTTGCCATGCAAGTGGAATAATTCCCAACCGGCAGAGGTGTGTAGGCAGATACAAGCGAACGATTAGCATCCACAATTGGCGAGCGTGCTTTTATTCGTGCGCAGGAAGCACGCTCCTCCCACACCTACACTTAATTTAGAAACAGTACAAATGTTCCCATAAGATTCTCAAGCCTACGTCGGAAAGATCTGCATTGCGCCGATTTCACGTAAATCCCACTGCACGTTCCCATTCTTTGCGTGCAATCGGCTGCTACAGGTGTTGCTGGTTGTGACTGCTGATAACAGATGCCGTAGCAATCAATTCATGGAGTGAGTTGTATGTTTTGCGATAGTCTGTCTCTGACAAGGAAGCACAGGTGATATAGGTGCGAACACAGGAAGCTTGCAGCCCCTCGCTGCCTGCAGACACAGAGCAGCCACACTAGAAGAGCGGCCTAAGCCGTAGGCGAAATGTGCTCATTCGCTTTGGCGCGACGTCGAACTGTAAATAAAGCTGTCACTAGCGTGAGCGTCGTGTAAAGTCGGAAAAGTCATCTGCATGGGTGATTGCCAAGTTTGGGGAGCGTTTCGTAGTACGATCAGTGCAATGGAGACGCGGAAACTTGTTGTGTCCCAGTGTTTTGCAGTTGGACGACAAGAGTTTTACACAGTAGCAAAGAGCGAGGCACTGAGTTGGCATGAACAATGGAGAGCACAATGGGGCTCGAGATGTGCTTGTTACCTCAGGTGCTGTGTGATTATCGACAAGGAGTGAAATGGACCAATTTGTGACCGCCCTTTCAATTTAAGACGTTCAAAACAGCCGGAATTTGCATTCGTAATACCAGAGCATCGAAACTACATGGAACTCTTGTGTATATGAACGTGTCCGCGCCTTTGTATTCTGGTACCTTCGCCGCTACAAACCAACCAACCATCGTGCCCGTGCACATCAGAGTTGCAGAGAATGGAGAATAGCCAGGCTTGGTCGTGTGTGAAGCTGTAGCTCAGTTGGCAGACCGTTCGCTTAGCGTGTGAACGGTCTCGGGTTCAAGCCCCGGCTCCTCCTTGTTTTGTGGTCAGTGCATGGTAAGTGTTGGTCGCGGCGAACATAAACGCACGCAAGAAGTTGCAAAACCAGCGTCACAGACTGATATGATGTATACTGTCATGAGGAGAGCAAGATGTAAGTGTGGGGACCGGCTGTTATCGTGGTGTCATCGAGTGCAGATCTGTCTTAGGTATCACGGCTTAACGTCATTGAAGTCTAGAGAAGGACAACACGTTCGTCTTACTCAGAGCGGTGTCTGAACTCTATTTTCGACGTTATGCGTGCCACTTTCATTGTGGCCAACTACGATTCGATACAGAATGCACGAAACCTGAAAGACACCCTCACTGATACATAGAGAGTAGTGTTTGTCTGCGGAATAATGGGAGTGCAAGGGTCTGTGACGTTGATATGACTGTATGTAGAACTAGTAGTTATCGGGGAGGTGGGCGTAGCTCAGATGGTAGAGCGCTCGCTTAGCGTGCGAGAGGTACTGGGATCGATACCCAGCGCCTCCAGAGTTTTTAACACACCTACATGCGCACCTTGCCATGCAAGTGGAATAATTCCCAACCGGCAGAGGTGTGTAGGCAGATACAAGCGAACGATTAGCATCCACAATTGGCGAGCGTGCTTTTATTCGTGCGCAGGAAGCACCCTCCTCCCACACCTACACTTAATTTAGAAACAGTACAAATGTTCCCATAAGATTTTCAAGCCTACGTCGGAAAGATCTGCATTGCGCCGATTTCACGTAAATCCCACTGCACGTTCCCATTCTTTGCGTGCAGTCGGCTGCTACAGGTGTTGCCGGTTGTGACTGCTGATAACAGATGCCGTAGCAATCAATTCATGGAGTGAGTTGTATGTTTTGCGATAGTCTGTCTCTGACAAGGAAGCACAGGTGATATAGGTGCGAACACAGGAAGCTTGCAGCCCCTCGCTGCCTGCAGACACAGAGCAGCCACACTAGAAGAGCGGCCTAAGCCGTAGGCGAAATGTGCTCATTCGCTTTGGCGCGACGTCGAACTGTAAATAAGCCTGTCACTAGCGTGAGCGTCGTGTAAAGTCGGAAAAGTCATCTGCATGGGTGATTGCCAAGTTTGGGGAGCGTTTCGTAGTACGATCAGTGCAATGGAGACGCGGAAACTTGTTGTGTCCCAGTGTTTTGCAGTTGGACGACAAGAGTTTTACACAGTAGCAAAGAGCGAGGCACTGAGTTGGCATGAACAATGGAGAGCACAATGGGGCTCGAGATGTGCTTGTTACCTCAGGTGCTGTGTGATTGTGGACAAGGAGTGAAATGGACCAATTTGTGACCGCCCTTTCAATTTAAGACGTTCAAAACAGACGGAATTTGCATTCGTAATACCAGAGCATCGAAACTACTTGGAACTCTTGTGTATATGAACGTGTCCGCGCCTTTGTATTCTGGTACCTTCGCCGCCACAAACCAACCAACCATCGTGTCCGTGCGCATCAGAGTTGCAAAGAATGGAGAATATCAGGCTTGGTCGTGTGTGTAGCTGTAGCTCAGTTGGCAGACCGTTCGCTTAGCGTGTGAACGGTCTCGGGTTCAAGCCCCGGCTCCTCCATGTTTTGTGGTCAGTGCATGGTAAGTGTTGGTCGCGGCGAACATAAACGCACGCAAGAAGTTGCAAAACCAGCGTCACAGACTGATATGATGTATACTGTCATAAGGAGAGCAAGATGTAAGTGTGGGGACCGGCTGTTATCGTGGTGTCATCGAGTGCAGATCTGTCTTAGGTATCACGGCTTAACGTCATTGAAGTCTAGAGAAGGGACAACACGTTCGTCTTTCTCAGAGCGGTGTCTGAACTCTATTTTCGACGTTATGCGTGCCACTTTCATTGTGGCCAACTACGATTCGATACAGAATGCACGAAACCTGAAAGACACCCTCACTGATACATAGAGAGTAGTGTTTGTCTGCGGAATAATGGGAGTGCAAGGGTCTGTGACGTTGATATGACTGTATGTAGAACTAGTAGTTATCGGGGAGGTGGGCGTAGCTCAGATGGTAGAGCGCTCGCTTAGCGTGCGAGAGGTACTGGGATCGATACCCAGCGCCTCCAGAGTTTTTAACACACCTACATGCGCACCTTGCCATGCAAGTGGAATAATTCCCAACCGGCAGAGGTGTGTAGGCAGATACAAGCGAACGATTAGCATCCACAATTGGCGAGCGTGCTTTTATTCGTGCGCAGGAAGCACCCTCCTCCCACACCTACACTTAATTTAGAAACAGTACAAATGTTCCCATAAGATTCTCAAGCCTACGTCGGAAAGATCTGCATTGCGCCGATTTCACGTAAATCCCACTGCACGTTCCCATTCTTTGCGTGCAATCGGCTGCTACAGGTGTTGCTGGTTGTGACTGCTGATAACAGATGCCGTAGCAATCAATTCGTGGAGTGAGTTGTATGTTTTGCGATAGTCTGTCTCTGACAAGGAAGCACAGGTGATATAGGTGCGAACACAGGAAGCTTGCAGCCCCTCGCTGCCTGCAGACACAGAGCAGCCACACTAGAAGAGCGGCCTAAGCCGTAGGCGAAATGTGCTCATTCGCTTTGGCGCGACGTCGAACTGTAAATAAGCCTGTCACTAGCGTGAGCGTCGTGTAAAGTCGGAAAAGTCATCTGCATGGGTGATTGCCAAGTTTGGGGAGCGTTTCGTAGTACGATCAGTGCAATGGAGACGCGGAAACTTGTTGTGTCCCAGTGTTTTGCAGTTGGACGACAAGAGTTTTACACAGTAGCAAAGAGCGAGGCACTGAGTTGGCATGAACAATGGAGAGCACAATGGGGCTCGAGATGTGCTTGTTACCTCAGGTGCTGTGTGATTGTCGACAAGGAGTGAAATGGACCAATTTGTGACCGCCCTTTCAATTTAAGACGTTCAAAACAGACGGAATTTGCATTCGTAATACCAGAGCATCGAAACTACTTGGAACTCTTGTGTATATGAACGTGTCCGCGCCTTTGTATTCTGGTACCTTCGCCGCCACAAACCAACCAACCATCGTGTCCGTGCGCATCAGAGTTGCAAAGAATGGAGAATATCAGGCTTGGTCGTGTGTGTAGCTGTAGCTCAGTTGGCAGACCGTTCGCTTAGCGTGTGAACGGTCTCGGGTTCAAGTCCCGGCTCCTCCATGTTTTGTGGTCAGTGCATGGTAAGTGTTGGTCGCGGCGAACATAAGCGCACGCAAGAAGTTGCAAAACCAGCGTCACAGACTGATATGATGTATACTGTCATAAGGAGAGCAAGATGTAAGTGTGGGGACCGGCTGTTATCGTGGTGTCATCGAGTGCAGATCTGTCTTAGGTATCACGGCTTAACGTCATTGAAGTCTAGAGAAGGGACAACACGTTCGTCTTACTCAGAGCGGTGTCTGAACTCTATTTTCGACGTTATGCGTGCCACTTTCATTGTGGCCAACTACGATTCGATACAGAATGCACGAAACCTGAAAGACACCCTCACTGATACATAGAGAGTAGTGTTTGTCTGCGGAATAATGGGAGTGCAAGGGTCTGTGACGTTGATATGACTGTATGTAGAACTAGTAGTTATCGGGGAGGTGGGCGTAGCTCAGATGGTAGAGCGCTCGCTTAGCGTGCGAGAGGTACTGGGATCGATACCAAGCGCCTCCAGAGTTTTTAACACACCTACATGCGCACCTTGCCATGCAAGTGGAATAATTCCCAACCGGCAGAGGTGTGTAGGCAGATACAAGCGAACGATTAGCATCCACAATTGGCGAGCGTGCTTTTATTCGTGCGCAGGAAGCACCCTCCTCCCACACCTACACTTAATTTAGAAACAGTACAAATGTTCCCATAAGATTCTCAAGCCTACGTCGGAAAGATCTGCCTTGCGCCGATTTCACGTAAATCCCACTGCACGTTCCCATTCTTTGCGTGCAGTCGGCTGCTACTGGTGTTGCTGGTTGTGACTGCTGATAACAGATGCCGTAGCAATCAATTCATGGAGTGAGTTGTATGTTTTGCGATAGTCTGTCTCTGACAAGGAAGCACAGGTGATATAGGTGCGAACACCGGAAGCTTGCAGCCCCTCGCTGCCTGCAGACACAGATCAGCCACACTAGAAGAGCGGCCTAAGCCGTAGGCGAAATGTGCTCATTCGCTTTGGCGCGACGTCGAACTGTAAATAAGGCTGCCACTAGCGTGAGCGTCGTGTAAAGTCGGAAAAGTCATCTGCATGGGTGATTGCCAAGTTTGGGGAGCGTTTCGTAGTACGATCAGTGCAATGGAGACGCGGAAACTTGTTGTGTCCCAGTGTTTTGCAGTTGGACGACAAGAGTTTTACACAGTAGCAAAGAGCGAGGCACTGAGTTGGCATGAACAATGGAGAGCACAATGGGGCTCGAGATGTGCTTGTTACCTCAGGTGCTGTGTGATTGTCGACAAGGAGTGAAATGGACCAATTTGTGACCGCCCTTTCAATTTAAGACGTTCAAAACAGACGGAATTTGCATTCGTAATACCAGAGCATCGAAACTACTTGGAACTCTTGTGTATATGAACGTGTCCGCGCCTTTGTATTCTGGTACCTTCGCCGCTACAAACCAACCAACCATCGTGTCCGTGCACATCAGAGTTGCAGAGAATGGAGAATAGCCAGGCTTGGTCGTGTGTGTAGTTGTAGCTCAGTTGGCAGAACGTTCGCTTAGCGTGTGAACGGTCTCGGGTTCAAGCCCCGGCTCCTCCATGTTTTGTGGTCAGTGCATGGTAAGTGTTGGTCGCGGCGAACATAAACGCACGCAAGAAGTTGCAAAACCAGCGTCACAGACTGATATGATGTATACTGTCATAAGGAGAGCAAGATGTAAGTGTGGGGACCGGCTGTTATCGTGGTGTCATCGAGTGCAGATCTGTCTTAGGTATCACGGCTTAACGTCATTGAAGTCTAGAGAAGGGACAACACGTTCGTTTTACTCAGAGCGGTGTCTGATCTCTATTTTCGACGTTATGCGTGCCACTTTCATTGTGGCCAACTACGATTCGATACAGAATGCACGAAACCTGAAAGACACCCTCACTGATACATAGAGAGTAGTGTTTGTCTGCGGAATAATGGGAGTGCTAGGGTCTGTGACGTTGATATGACTGTATGTAGCACTACTAGTTATCGGTGAGGTGGGCGTAGCTCAGATGGTAGAGCGCTCGCTTAGCGTGCGAGAGGTACTGGGATCGATACCCAGCGCCTCCAGAGTTTTTAACACACCTACATGCGCACCTTGCCATGCAAGTGGAATAATTCCCAACCGGCAGAGGTGTGTAGGCAGATACAAGCGAACGATTAGCATCCACAATTGGCGAGCGTGCTTTTATTCGTGCGCAGGAAGCACCCTCCTCCCACACCTGCACTTAATTTAGAAACAGTACAAATGTTCCCATAAGATTCTCAAGCCTACGTCGGAAAGATCTGCCTTGCGCCGATTTCACGTAAATCCCACTGCACGTTCCCATTCTTTGCGTGCAGTCGGCTGCTGCTGGTGTTGCTGGTTGTGACTGCTGATAACAGATGCCGTAGCAATCAATTCATGGAGTGAGTTGTATGTTTTGCGATAGTCTGTCTCTGACAAGGAAGCACAGGTGATATAGGTGCGAACACAGGAAGCTTGCAGCCTCTCGCTGCCTGCAGACACAGAGCAGCCACACTAGAAGAGCGGCCTAAGCCGTAGGCGAAATGTGCTCATTCGCTTTGGCGCGACGTCGAACTGTAAATAAGGCTGTCACTAGCGTGAGCGTCGTGTAAAGTCGGAAAAGTCATCTGCATGGGTGATTGCCAAGTTTGGGGAGCGTTTCGTAGTACGATCAGTGCAATGGAGACGCGGAAACTTGTTGTGTCCCAGTGTTTTGCAGTTGGACGACAAGAGTTTTACACAGTAGCAAAGAGCGAGGCACTGAGTTGGCATGAACAATGGAGAGCACAATGGGGCTCGAGATGTGCTTGTTACCTCAGGTGCTGTGTGATTGTCGACAAGGAGTGAAATGGACCAATTTGTGACCGCCCTTTCAATTTAAGACGTTCAAAACAGACGGAATTTGCATTCGTAATACCAGAGCATCGAAACTATTTGGAACTCTTGTGTATATGAACGTGTCCGCGCCTTTGTATTCTGGTACCTTCGCCGCTACAAACCAACCAACCATCGTGTCCGTGCACATCAGAGTCGCAAAGAATGGAGATAGCCAGGCTTGGTCGTGTGTGTGGCTGTAGCTCAGTTGGCAGACCGTTCGCTTAGCGTGTGAACGGTCTCGGGTTCAAGCCCGGCTCCTCCATGTTTTGTGGTCAGTGCATGGTAAGTGTTGGTCGCGGCGAACATAAACGCACGCAAGAAGTTGCAAAACCAGCGTCACAGACTGATATGATGTATACTGTCATAAGGAGAGCAAGATGTAAGTGTGGGGACCGGCTGTTATCGTGGTGTCATCGAGTGCAGATCTGTCTTAGGTATCACGGCTTAACGTCATTGAAGTCTAGAGAAGGGACAACACGTTCGTTTTACTCAGAGCGGTGTCTGAACTCTATTTTCGACGTTATGCGTGCCACTTTCATTGTGGCCAACTACGATTCGATACAGAATGCACGAAACCTGAAAGACACCCTCACTGATACATAGAGAGTAGTGTTTGTCTGCGGAAAAATGGGAGTGCAAGGGTCTGTGACGTTGATATGACTGTATGTAGCACTACTAGTTATCGTGGGGGTGGGCGTAGCTCAGATGGTAGAGCGCTCGCTTAGCGTGCGAGAGGTACTGGGATCGGTACCAAGCGCCTCCAGAGTTTTTAACACACCTACATGCGCACCTTGCCATGCAAGTGGAATAATTCCCAACCGGCAGAGGTGTGTAGGCAGATACAAGCGAACGATTAGCATCCACAATTGGCGAGCGTGCTTTTATTCGTGCGCAGGAAGCACCCTCCTCCCACACCTACACTTACTTTAGAAACAGTACAAATGTTCCCATAAGATTCTCAAGCCTACGTCGGAAAGATCTGCCTTGCGCCGATTTCACGTAAATCCCACTGCACGTTCCCATTCTTTGCGTGCAGTCGGCTGCTACTGGTGTTGCTGGTTGTGACTGCTGATAACAGATGCCGTAGCAATAAATTCATGGAGTGAGTTGTATGTTTTGCGATAGTCTGTCTCTGACAAGGAAGCACAGGTGATATAGGTGCGAACACCGGAAGCTTGCAGCCCCTCGCTGCCTGCAGACACAGAGCAGCCACACTAGAAGAGCGGCCTAAGCCGTAGGCGAAATGTGCTCATTCGCTTTGGCGCGACGTCGAACTGTAAATAAAGCTGTCACTAGCGTGAGCGTCGTGTAAAGTCGGAAAAGTCATCTGCATGGGTGATTGCCAAGTTTGGGGAGCGTTTCGTAGTACGATCAGTGCAATGGAGACGCGGAAACTTGTTGTGTCCCAGTGTTTTGCAGTTGGACGACAAGAGTTTTACACAGTAGCAAAGAGCGAGGCACTGAGTTGGCATGAACAATGGAGAGCACAATGGGGCTCGAGATGTGCTTGTTACCTCAGGTGCTGTGTGATTGTCGACAAGGAGTGAAATGGACCAATTTGTGACCGCCCTTTCAATTTAAGACGTTCAAAACAGCCGGAATTTGCATTCGTAATACCAGAGCATCGAAACTACTTGGAACTCTTGTGTATATGAACGTGTCCGCGCCTTTGTATTCTGGTACCTTCGCCGCTACAAACCAACCAACCATCGTGCCCGTGCACATCAGAGTTGCAGAGAATGGAGAATAGCCAGGCTTGGTCGTGTGTGAAGCTGTAGCTCAGTTGGCAGACCGTTCGCTTAGCGTGTGAACGGTCTCGGGTTCAAGCCCCGGCTCCTCCATGTTTTGTGGTCAGTGCATGGTAAGTGTTAGTCGCGGCGAACATAAACGCACGCAAGAAGTTGCAAAACCAGCGTCACAGACTGATATGATGTATACTGTCATGAGGAGAGCAAGATGTAAGTGTGGGGACCGGCTGTTATCGTGGTGTCATCGAGTGCAGATCTGTCTTAGGTATCACGGCTTAACGTCATTGAAGTCTAGAGAAGGGACAACACGTTCGTCTTACTCAGAGCGGTGTCTGAACTCTATTTTCGACGTTATGCGTGCCACTTTCATTGTGGCCAACTACGATTCGATACAGAATGCACGAAACCTGAAAGACACCCTCACTGATACATAGAGAGTAGTGTTTGTCTGCGGAATAATGGGAGTGCAAGGGTCTGTGACGTTGATATGACTGTATGTAGAACTAGTAGTTATCGGGGAGGTGGGCGTAGCTCAGATGGTAGAGCGCTCGCTTAGCGTGCGAGAGGTACTGGGATCGATACCCAGCGCCTCCAGAATTTTTAACACACCTACATGCGCACCTTGCCATGCAAGTGGAATAATTCCCAACCGGCAGAGGTGTGTAGGCAGATACAAGCGAACGATTAGCATCCACAATTGGCGAGCGTGCTTTTATTCGTGCGCAGGAAGCACCCTCCTCCCACACCTACACTTAATTTAGAAACAGTACAAATGTTCCCATAAGATTCTCAAGCCTACGTCGGAAAGATCTGCATTGCGCCGATTTCACGTAAATCCCACTGCACGTTCCCATTCTTTGCGTGCAGTCGGCTGCTACTGGTGTTGCTGGTTGTGACTGCTGATAACAGATGCCGTAGCAATCAATTCATGGAGTGAGTTGTATGTTTTGCGATAGTCTGTCTCTGACAAGGAAGCACAGGTGATATAGGTGCGAACACAGGAAGCTTGCAGCCCCTCGCTGCCTGCAGACACAGAGCAGCCACACTAGAAGAGCGGCCTAAGCCGTAGGCGAAATGTGCTCATTCGCTTTGGCGCGACGTCGAACTGTAAATAAGGCTGTCACTAGCGTGAGCGTCGTGTAAAGTCGGAAAAGTCATCTGCATGGGTGATTGCCAAGTTTGGGGAGCGTTTCGTAGTACGATCAGTGCAATGGAGACGCGGAAACTTGTTGTGTCCCAGTGTTTTGCAGTTGGACGACAAGAGTTTTACACAGTAGCAAAGAGCGAGGCACTGAGTTGGCATGAACAATGGAGAGCACAATGGGGCTCGAGATGTGCTTGTTACCTCAGGTGCTGTGTGATTGTCGACAAGGAGTGAAATGGACCAATTTGTGACCGCCCTTTCAATTTAAGACGTTCAAAACAGACGGAATTTGCATTCGTAATACCAGAGCATCGAAACTACTTGGAACTCTTGTGTATATGAACGTGTCCGCGCCTTTGTATTCTGGTACCTTCGCCGCCACAAACCAACCAACCATCGTGTCCGTGCGCATCAGAGTTGCAAAGAATGGAGAATATCAGGCTTGGTCGTGTGTGTAGCTGTAGCTCAGTTGGCAGACCGTTCGCTTAGCGTGTGAACGGTCTCGGGTTCAAGTCCCGGCTCCTCCATGTTTTGTGGTCAGTGCATGGTAAGTGTTGGTCGCGGCGAACATAAGCGCACGCAAGAAGTTGCAAAACCAGCGTCACAGACTGATATGATGTATACTGTCATAAGGAGAGCAAGATGTAAGTGTGGGGACCGGCTGTTATCGTGGTGTCATCGAGTGCAGATCTGTCTTAGGTATCACGGCTTAACGTCATTGAAGTCTAGAGAAGGGACAACACGTTCGTCTTACTCAGAGCGGTGTCAGAAACTCTATTTTCGACGTTATGCGTGCCACTTTCATTGTGGCCAACTACGATTCGATACAGAATGCACGAAACCTGAAAGACACCCTCACTGATACATAGAGAGTAGTGTTTGTCTGCGGAATAATGGGAGTGCAAGGGTCTGTGACGTTGATATGACTGTATGTAGAACTAGTAGTTATCGGGGAGGTGGGCGTAGCTCAGATGGTAGAGCGCTCGCTTAGCGTGCGAGAGGTACTGGGATCGATACCCAGCGCGTCCAGAGTTTTTAACACACCTACATGCGCACCTTGCCATGCAAGTGGAATAATTCCCAACCGGCAGAGGTGTGTAGGCAGATACAAGCGAACGATTAGCATCCACAATTGGCGAGCGTGCTTTTATTCGTGCGCAGGAAGCACCCTCCTCCCACACCTACACTTAATTTAGAAACAGTACAAATGTTCCCATAAGATTCTCAAGCCTACGTCGGAAAGATCTGCCTTGCGCCGATTTCACGTAAATCCCACTGCACGTTCCCATTCTTTGCGTGCAGTCGGCTGCTACTGGTGTTGCTGGTTGTGACTGCTGATAACAGATGCCGTAGCAATCAATTCATGGAGTGAGTTGTATGTTTTGCGATAGTCTGTCTCTGACAAGGAAGCACAGGTGATATAGGTGCGAACACCGGAAGCTTGCAGCCCCTCGCTGCCTGCAGACACAGAGCAGCCACACTAGAAGAGCGGCCTAAGCCGTAGGCGAAATGTGCTCATTCGCTTTGGCGCGACGTCGAACTGTAAATAAGGCTGTCACTAGCGTGAGCGTCGTGTAAAGTCGGAAAAGTCATCTGCATGGGTGATTGCCAAGTTTGGGGAGCGTTTCGTAGTACGATCAGTGCAATGGAGACGCGGAAACTTGTTGTGTCCCAGTGTTTTGCAGTTGGACGACAAGAGTTTTACACAGTAGCAAAGAGCGAGGCACTGAGTTGGCATGAACAATGGAGAGCACAATGGGGCTCGAGATGTGCTTGTTACCTCAGGTGCTGTGTGATTGTCGACAAGGAGTGAAATGGACCAATTTGTGACCGCCCTTTCAATTTAAGACGTTCAAAACAGACGGAATTTGCATTCGTAATACCAGAGCATCGAAACTACTTGGAACTCTTGTGTATATGAACGTGTCCGCGCCTTTGTATTCTGGTACCTTCGCCGCTACAAACCAACCAACCATCGTGTCCGTGCACATCAGAGTTGCAGAGAATGGAGAATAGCCAGGCTTGGTCGTGTGTGTAGTTGTAGCTCAGTTGGCAGAACGTTCGCTTAGCGTGTGAACGGTCTCGGGTTCAAGCCCCGGCTCTTCCATGTTTTGTGGTCAGTGCATGGTAAGTGTTGGTCGCGGCGAACATAAACGCACGCAAGAAGTTGCAAAACTAGCGTCACAGACTGATATGATGTATACTGTCATAAGGAGAGCAAGATGTAAGTGTGGGGACCGGCTGTTATCGTGGTGTCATCGAGTGCAGATCTGTCTTAGGTATCACGGCTTAACGTCATTGAAGTCTAGAGAAGGGACAACACGTTCGTCTTACTCAGAGCGGTGTCTGAACTCTTTTTTCGACGTTATGCGTGCCACTTTCATTGTGGCAAACTACGATTCGATACAGATTGCACGAAACCTGAAAGACAACCTCACTGATACATAGAGAGTAGTGTTTGTCTGCGGAATAATGGGAGTGCAAGGGTCTGTGACGTTGACACGACTGTATGTAGCACTACTAGTTATCGGGGGGGTGGGCGTAGCTCAGATGGTAGAGCGCTCGCTTAGCGTGCGAGAGGTACTGGGATCGATACCCAGCGCCTCCAGAATTTTTAACACACCTACATGCGCACCTTGCCATGCAAGTGGAATAATTCCCAACCGGCAGAGGTGTGTAGGCAGATACAAGCGAACGATTAGCATCCACAATTGGCGAGCGTGCTTTTATTCGTGCGCAGGAAGCACCCTCCTCCCACACCTACACTTAATTTAGAAACAGTACAAATGTTCCCATAAGATTCTCAAGCCTACGTCGGAAAGATCTGCCTTGCGCCGATTTCACGTAAATCCCACTGCACGTTCCCATTCTTTGCGTGCAGTCGGCTGCTACTGGTGTTGCTGGTTGTGACTGCTGATAACAGATGCCGTAGCAATCAATTCATGGAGTGAGTTGTATGTTTTGCGATAGTCTGTCTCTGACAAGGAAGCACAGGTGATATAGGTGCGAACACCGGAAGCTTGCAGCCCCTCGCTGCCTGCAGACACAGAGCAGCCACACTAGAAGAGCGGCCTAAGCCGTAGGCGAAATGTGCTCATTCGCTTTGGCGCGACGTCGAACTGTAAATAAGGCTGTCACTAGCGTGAGCGTCGTGTAAAGTCGGAAAAGTCATCTGCATGGGTGATTGCCAAGTTTGGGGAGCGTTTCGTAGTACGATCAGTGCAATGGAGACGCGGAAACTTGTTGTGTCCCAGTGTTTTGCAGTAGGACGACAAGAGTTTTACACAGTAGCAAAGAGCGAGGCACTGAGTTGGCATGAACAATGGAGAGCACAATGGGGCTCGAGATGTGCTTGTTACCTCAGGTGCTGTGTGATTGTCGACAAGGAGTGAAATGGACCAATTTGTGACCGCCCTTTCAATTTAAGACGTTCAAAACAGACGGAATTTGCATTCGTAATACCAGAGCATCGAAACTACTTGGAACTCTTGTGTATATGAACGTGTCCGCGCCTTTGTATTCTGGTACCTTCGCCGCTACAAACCAACCAACCATCGTGTCCGTGCACATCAGAGTTGCAGAGAATGGAGAATAGCCAGGCTTGGTCGTGTGTGAAGCTGTAGCTCAGTTGGCAGACCGTTCGCTTAGCGTGTGAACGGTCTCGGGTTCAAGCCCCGGCTCCTCCATGTTTTGTGGTCAGTGCATGGTAAGTGTTGGTCGCGGCGAACATAAACGCACGCAAGAAGTTGCAAAACCAGCGTCACAGACTGATATGATGTATACTGTCATGAGGAGAGCAAGATGTAAGTGTGGGGACCGGCTGTTATCGTGGTGTCATCGAGTGCAGATCTGTCTTAGGTATCACGGCTTAACGTCATTGAAGTCTAGAGAAGGGACAACACGTTCGTTTTACTCAGAGCGGTGTCTGAACTCTATTTTCGACGTTATGCGTGCCACTTTCATTGTGGCCAACTACGATTCGATACAGAATGCACGAAACCTGAAAGACACCCTCACTGATACATAGAGAGTAGTGTTTGTCTGCGGAATAATGGGAGTGCAAGGGTCTGTGACGTTGATATGACTGTATGTAGCACTACTAGTTATCGGTGAGGTGGGCGTAGCTCAGATGGTAGAGCGCTCGCTTAGCGTGCGAGAGGTAATGGGATCGATAGCCAGCGCCTCCAGAGTTTTTAACACACCTACATGCGCACCTTGCCATGCAAGTGGAATAATTCCCAACCGGCAGAGGTGTGTAGGCAGATACAAGCGAACGATTAGCATCCACAATTGGCGAGCGTGCTTTTATTCGTGCGCAGGAAGCACCCTCCTCCCACACCTACACTTACTTTAGAAACAGTACAAATGTTCCCATAAGATTCTCAAGCCTACGTCGGAAAGATCTGCCTTGCGCCGATTTCACGTAAATCCCACTGCACGTTCCCATTCTTTGCGTGCAGTCGGCTGCTACTGGTGTTGCTGGTTGTGACTGCTGATAACAGATGCCGTAGCAATCAATTCATGGAGTGAGCTGTATGTTTTGCGATAGTCTGTCTCTGACAAGGAAGCACAGGTGATATAGGTGCGAACACAGGAAGCTTGCAGCCCCTCGCTGCCTGCAGACACAGAGCAGCCACACTAGAAGAGCGGCCTAAGCCGTAGGCGAAATGTGCTCATTCGCTTTGGCGCGACGTCGAACTGTAAATAAAGCTGTCACTAGCGTGAGCGTCGTGTAAAGTCGGAAAAGTCATTTGCATGGGTGATTGCCAAGTTTGGGGAGCGTTTCGTAGTACGATCAGTGCAATGGAGACGCGGAAACTTGTTGTGTCCCAGTGTTTTGCAGTTGGACGACAAGAGTTTTACACAGTAGCAAAGAGCGAGGCACTGAGTTGGCATGAACAATGGAGAGCACAATGGGGCTCGAGATGTGCTTGTTACCTCAGGTGCTGTGTGATTGTCGACAAGGAGTGAAATGGACCAATTTGTGACCGCCCTTTCAATTTAAGACGTTCAAAACAGACGGAATTTGCATTCGTAATACCAGAGCATCGAAACTACTTGGAACTCTTGTGTATATGAACGTGTCCGCGCCTTTGTATTCTGGTACCTTCGCCGCCACAAACCAACCAACCATCGTGTCCGTGCGCATCAGAGTTGCAAAGAATGGAGAATATCAGGCTTGGTCGTGTGTGTAGCTATAGCTCAGTTGGCAGACCGTTCGCTTAGCGTGTGAACGGTCTCGGGTTCAAGTCCCGGCTCCTCCATGTTTTGTGGTCAGTGCATGGTAAGTGTTGGTCGCGGCGAACATAAACGCACGCAAGAAGTTGCAAAACCAGCGTCACAGACTGATATGATGTATACTGTCATAAGGAGAGCAAGATGTAAGTGTGGGGACCGGCTGTTATCGTGGTGTCATCGAGTGCAGATCTGTCTTAGGTATCACGGCTTAACGTCATTGAAGTCTAGAGAAGGGACAACACGTTCGTCTTACTCAGAGCGGTGTCTGAACTCTATTTTCGACGTTATGCGTGCCACTTTCATTGTGGCCAACTACGATTCGATACAGAATGCACGAAACCTGAAAGACACCCTCACTGATACATAGAGAGTAGTGTTTGTCTGCGGAATAATGGGAGTGCAAGGGTCTGTGACGTTGATATGACTGTATGTAGAACTAGTAGTTATCGGGGAGGTGGGCGTAGCTCAGATGGTAGAGCGCTCGCTTAGCGTGCGAGAGGTACTGGGATCGATACCCAGCGCCTCCAGAGTTTTTAACACACCTACATGCGCACCTTGCCATGCAAGCGGAATAATTCCCAACCGGCAGAGGTGTGTAGGCAGATACAAGCGAACGATTAGCATCCACAATTGGCGAGCGTGCTTTTATTCGTGCGCAGGAAGCACCCTCCTCCCACACCTACACTTAATTTAGAAACAGTACAAATGTTCCCATAAGATTCTGAAGCCTACGTCGGAAAGATCTGCCTTGCGCCGATTTCACGTAAATCCCACTGCACGTTCCCATTCTTTGCGTGCAGTCGGCTGCTACTGGTGTTGCTGGTTGTGACTGCTGATAACAGATGCCGTAGCAATCAATTCATGGAGTGAGTTGTATGTTTTGCGATAGTCTGTCTCTGACAAGGAAGCACAGGTGATATAGGTGCGAACACAGGAAGCTTGCAGCCTCTCGCTGCCTGCAGACACAGAGCAGCCACACTAGAAGAGCGGCCTAAGCCGTAGGCGAAATCTGCTCATTCGCTTTGGCGCGACGTCGAACTGTAAATAAGGCTGTCACTAGCGTGAGCGTCGTGTAAAATTCGGAAAAGTCATCTGCATGGGTGATTGCCAGGTTTGGGGAGCGTTTCGTAGTACGATCAGTGCAATGGAGACGCAGAAACTTGTTGTGTCCCAGTGTTTTGCAGTTGGACGACAAGAGTTTTACACAGTAGCAAAGAGCGAGGCACTGAGTTGGCATGAGCAATGGAGAGCACAATGGGGCTCGAGATGTGCTTGTTACCTCAGGTGCTGTGTGATTGTCGACAAGGAGTGAAATGGACCAATTTGTGACCGCCCTTTCAATTTAAGACGTTCAAAACAGACGGAATTTGCATTCGTAATACCAGAGCATCGAAACTACTTGGAACTCTTGTGTATATGAACGTGTCCGCGCCTTTGTATTCTGGTACCTTCGCCGCTACAAACCAACCAACCATCGTGTCCGTGCACATCAGAGTCGCAAAGAATGGAGAATAGCCAGGCTTGGTCGTGTGTGTAGCTGTAGCTCAGTTGGCAGATCGTTCGCTTAGCGTGTGAACGGTCTCGGGTTCAAGCCCCGGCTCCTCCATGTTTTGTGGTCAGTGCATGGTAAGTGTTGGTCGCGGCGAACATAAACGCACGCAAGAAGTTGCAAAACCAGCGTCACAGACTGATATGATGTATACTGTCAAAAGGAGAGCAAGATGTAAGTGTGGGGACCGGCTGTTATCGTGGTGTCATCGAGTGCAGATCTGTCTTAGGTATCACGGCTTAACGTCATTGAAGTCTAGAGAAGGGACAACACGTTCGTTTTACTCAGAGCGGTGTCTGAACTCTATTTTCGACGTTATGCGTGCCACTTTCATTGTGGCCAACTACGATTCGATACAGAATGCACGAAACCTGAAAGACACCCTCACTGATACATAGAGAGTAGTGTTTGTCTGCGGAAAAATGTGAGTGCAAGGGTCTGTGACGTTGATATGACTGTATGTAGCACTACTAGTTATCGTGGGGGTGGGCGTAGCTCAGATGGTAGAGCGCTCGCTTAGCGTGCGAGAGGTACTGGGATCGATAGCCAGCGCCTCCAGAGTTTTTAACACACCTACATGCGCACCTTGCCATGCAAGTGGAATAATTCCCAACCGGCAGAGGTGTGTAGGCAGATACAAGCGAACGATTAGCATCCACAATTGGCGAGCGTGCTTTTATTCGTGCGCAGGAAGCACCCTCCTCCCACACCTACACTTACTTTAGAAACAGTACAAATGTTCCCATAAGATTCTCAAGCCTACGTCGGAAAGATCTGCCTTGCGCCGATTTCACGTAAATCCCACTGCACGTTCCCATTCTTTGCGTGCAGTCGGCTGCTACTGGTGTTGCTGGTTGTGACTGCTGATAACAGATGCCGTAGCAATCAATTCATGGAGTGAGTTGTATGTTTTGCGATAGTCTGTCTCTGACAAGGAAGCACAGGTGATATAGGTGCGAACACAGGAAGCTTGCAGCCCCTCGCTGCCTGCAGACACAGAGCAGCCACACTAGAAGAGCGGCCTAAGCCGTAGGCGAAATGTGCTCATTCGCTTTGGCGCGACGTCGAACTGTAAATAAGGCTGTCACTAGCGTGGGCGTTGCGTGAGCGTCGTGTAAAGTCGGAAAAGTCATCTGCATGGGTGATTGCCAAGTTTGGGGAGCGTTTCGTAGTACGATCAGTGCAATGGAGACGCGGAAACTTGTTGTGTCCCAGTGTTTTGCAGTTGGACGACAAGAGTTTTACACAGTAGCAAAGAGCGAGGCACTGAGTTGGCATGAACAATGGAGAGCACAATGGGGCTCGAGATGTGCTTGTTACCTCAGGTGCTGTGTGATTGTCGACAAGGAGTGAAATGGACCAATTTGTGACAGCCCTTTCAATTTAAGACGTTCAAAACAGACGGAATTTGCATGCGTAATACCAGAGCATCGAAACTACTTGGAACTCTTGTGTATATGAACGTGTCCGCGCCTTTGTATTCTGGTACCTTCGCCGCTACAAACCAACCAACCATCGTGTCCGTGCACATCAGAGTCGCAAAGAATGGAGAATAGCCAGGCTTGGTCGTGTGTGTAGCTGTAGCTCAGTTGGCAGATCGTTCGCTTAGCGTGTGAACGGTCTCGGGTTCAAGCCCCGGCTCCTCCATGTTTTGTGGTCAGTGCATGGTAAGTGTTGGTCGCGGCGAACATAAACGCACGCAAGAAGTTGCAAAACCAGCGTCACAGACTGATATGATGTATACTGTCATAAGGAGAGCAAGATGTAAGTGTGGGGACCGGCTGTTATCGTGGTGTCATCGAGTGCAGATCTGTCTTAGGTATCACGGCTTAACGTCATTGAAGTCTAGAGAAGGGACAACACGTTCGTTTTACTCAGAGCGGTGTCTGAACTCTATTTTCGACGTTATGCGTGCCACTTTCATTGTGGCCAACTACGATTCGATACAGAATGCACGAAACCTGAAAGACACCCTCACTGATACATAGAGAGTAGTGTTTGTCTGCGGAAAAATGGGAGTGCAAGGGTCTGTGACGTTGATATGACTGTATGTAGCACTACTAGTTATCGTGGGGGTGGGCGTAGCTCAGATGGTAGAGCGCTCGCTTAGCGTGCGAGAGGTACTGGGATCGATAGCCAGCGCCTCCAGAGTTTTTAACACACCTACATGCGCACCTTGCCATGCAAGTGGAATAATTCCCAACCGGCAGAGGTGTGTAGGCAGATACAAGCGAACGATTAGCATCCACAATTGGCGAGCGTGCTTTTATTCGTGCGCAGGAAGCACCCTCCTCCCACACCTACACTTAATTTAGAAACAGTACAAATGTTCCCATAAGATTCTCAAGCCTACGTCGGAAAGATCTGCCTTGCGCCGATTTCACGTAAATCCCACTGCACGTTCCCATTCTTTGCGTGCAGTCGGCTGCTACTGGTGTTGCTGGTTGTGACTGCTGATAACAGATGCCGTAGCAATCAATTCATGGAGTGAGTTGTATGTTTTGCGATAGTCTGTCTCTGACAAGGAAGCACAGGTGATATAGGTGCGAACACAGGAAGCTTGCAGCCCCTCGCTGCCTGCAGACACAGAGCAGCCACACTACAAGAGCGGCCTAAGCCGTAGGCGAAATGTGCTCATTCGCTTTGGCGCGACGTCGAACTGTAAATAAGCCTGTCACTAGCGTGAGCGTCGTGTAAAGTCGGAAAAGTCATCTGCATGGGTGATTGCCAAGTTTGGGGAGCGTTTCGTAGTACGATCAGTGCAATGGAGACGCGGAAACTTGTTGTGTCCCAGTGTTTTGCAGTTGGACGACAAGAGTTTTACACAGTAGCAAAGAGCGAGGCACTGAGTTGGCATGAACAATGGAGAGCACAATGGGGCTCGAGATGTGCTTGTTACCTCAGGTGCCGTGTGATTGTCGACAAGGAGTGAAATGGACCAATTTGTGACCGCCCTTTCAATTTAAGACGTTCAAAACAGACGGAATTTGCATTCGTAATACCAGAGCATCGAAACTACTTGGAACTCTTGTGTATATGAACGTGTCCGCGCCTTTGTATTCTGGTACCTTCGCCGCTACAAACCAACCAACCATCGTGTCCGTGCACATCAGGGTTGCAAAGAATGGAGAGTAGCCAGGCTTGGTCCTGTGTGTAGCTGTAGCTCAGTTGGCAGACCGTTCGCTTAGCGTGTGAACGGTCTCGGGTACAAGCCCCGGCTCCTCCATGTTTTGTGGTCAGTGCATGGTAAGTGTTGGTCGCGGCGAACATAAACGCACGCAAGAAGTTGCAAAACCAGCGTCACAGACTGATATGATGTATACTGTCATAAGGAGAGCAAGATGTAAGTGTGGGGACCGGCTGTTATCGTGGTGTCATCGAGTGCAGATCTGTCTTAGGTATCACGGCTTAACGTCATTGAAGTCTAGAGAAGGGACAACACGTTCGTCTTACTCAGAGCGGTGTCTGAACTCTACTTTCGACGTTATGCGTGCCACTTTCATTGTGGCCAACTACGATTCGATGCAGAAGGCACAAAACCTGAAAGACACCCTCACTGATACATAGAGAGTAGTGTTTGTCTGCGGAATAATGGGAGTGCAAGGGTCTGTGACGTTGATATGACTGTATGTAGCACTACTAGTTATCGGGGGGGTGGGCGTAGCTCAGATGGTAGAGCGCTCGCTTAGTGTGCGAGAGGTACTGGGATCGATACCCAGCGCCTCCAGAGTTTTTAACACACCTACATGCGCACCTTGCCATGCAAGTGGAATAATTCCCAACCGGCAGAGGTGTGTAGGCAGATACAAGCGAACGATTAGCATCCACAATTGGCGAGCGTGCTTTTATTCGTGCGCAGGAAGCACCTTCCTCCCACACCTACACTTAATTTAGAAACAGTACAAATGTTCCCATAAGATTCTCAAGCCTACGTCGGAAAGATCTGCCTTGCGCCGATTTCACGTAAATCCCACTGCACGTTCCCATTCTTTGCGTGCAGTCGGCTGCTACTGGTGTTGCTGGTTGTGACTGCTGATAACAGATGACGTAGCAATCAATTCATGGAGTGAGTTGTATGTTTTGCGATAGTCTGTCTCTGACAAGGAAGCACAGGTGATATAGGTGCGAACACAGGAAGCTTGCAGCCCCTCGCTGCCTGCAGACACAGAGCAGCCACACTAGAAGAGCGGCCTAAGCCGTAGGCGAAATGTGCTCATTCGCTTTGGCGCGACGTCGAACTGTAAATAAGGCTGTCACTAGCGTGAGCGTTGCGTGAGCGTCGTGTAAAGTCATCTGCATGGGTGATTGCCAAGTTTGGGGAGCGTTTCGTAGTACGATCAGTGCAATGGAGACGCGGAAACTTGTTGTGTCCTAGTGTTTTGCAGTTGGACGACAAGAGTTTTACACAGTAGCAAAGAGCGAGGCACTGAGTTGGCATGAACAATGGAGAGCACAATGGGGCTCGAGATGTGCTTGTTACCTCAGGTGCCGTGTGATTGTCGACAAGGAGTGAAATGGACCAATTTGTGACCGCCCTTTCAATTTAAGACGTTCAAAACAGACGGAATTTGCATTCGTAATACCAGAGCATCGAAACTACTTGGAACTCTTGTGTATATGAACGTGGCCGCGCCTTTGTATTCTGGTACCTTCGCCGCTACAAACCAACCATCGTATCCGTGCACATCAGTGTTGAAAAGAATGGAGAATAGCCAGGCTTGGTCGTGTGTGTGGCTGTAGCTCAGTTGGCAGACCGTTCGCTTAGCGTGTGAACGGTCTCGGGTTCAAGCCCCGGCTCCTCCATGTTTTGTGGTCAGTGCATGGTAAGTGTTGGTCGCGGCGAACATAAACGCACGCAAGAAGTTGCAAAACCAGCGTCACAGACTGATATGATGTATACTGTCATAAGGAGAGCAAGATGTAAGTGTGGGGACCGGCTGTTATCGTGGTGTCATCGAGTGCAGATCTGTCTTAGGTATCACGGCTTAACGTCATTGAAGTCTAGAGAAGGGACAACACGTTCGTCTTACTCAGAGCGGTGTCTGAACTCTATTTTCGACGTTATGCGTGCCACTTTCATTGTGGCCAACTACGATTCGATACAGAATGCACGAAACCTGAAAGACACCCTCACTGATACATAGAGAGTAGTGTTTGTCTGCGGAATAATGGGAGTGCAAGGGTCTGTGACGTTGATATGACTGTATGTAGCACTACTAGTTATCGGGGAGGTGGGCGTAGCTCAGATGGTAGAGCGCTCGCTTAGCGTGCGAGAGGTACTGGGATCGATACCCAGCGCCTCCAGAGTTTTTAACACACCTACATGCGCACCTTGCCATGCAAGTGGAATAATTCCCAACCGGCAGAGGTGTGTAGGCAGATACAAGCGAACGATTAGCATCCACAATTGGCGAGCGTGCTTTTATTCGTGCGCAGGAAGCACCCTCCTCCCACACCTACACTTAATTTAGAAACAGTACAAATATTCCCATAAGATTCTCAAGCCTACGTCGGAAAGATCTGCCTTGCGCCGATTTCACGTAAATCCCACTGCACGTTCCCATTCTTTGCGTGCAGTCGGCTGCTACTGGTGTTGCTGGTTGTGACTGCTGATAACAGATGCCGTAGCAATCAATTCATGGAGTGAGTTGTATGTTTTGCGATAGTCTGTCTCTGACAAGGAAGCACAGGTGATATAGGTGCGAACACAGGAAGCTTGCAGCCCCTCGCTGCCTGCAGACACAGAGCAGCCACACTAGAAGAGCGGCCTAAGCCGTAGGCGAAATGTGCTCATTCGCTTTGGCGCGACGTCGAACTGTAAATAAGGCTGTCACTAGCGTGAGCGTTGCGTGAGCGTCGTGTAAAGTCATCTGCATGGGTGATTGCCAAGTTTGGGGAGCGTTTCGTAGTACGATCAGTGCAATGGAGACGCGGAAACTTGTTGTGTCCTAGTGTTTTGCAGTTGGACGACAAGAGTTTTACACAGTAGCAAAGAGCGAGGCACTGAGTTGGCATGAACAATGGAGAGCACAATGGGGCTCGAGATGTGCTTGTTACCTCAGGTGCCGTGTGATTGTCGACAAGGAGTGAAATGGACCAATTTGTGACCGCCCTTTCAATTTAAGACGTTCAAAACAGACGGAATTTGCATTCGTAATACCAGAGCATCGAAACTACTTGGAACTCTTGTGTATATGAACGTGGCCGCGCCTTTGTATTCTGGTACCTTCGCCGCTACAAACCAACCAACCATCGTATCCGTGCACATCAGTGTTGAAAAGAATGGAGAATAGCCAGGCTTGGTCGTGTGTGTGGCTGTAGCTCAGTTGGCAGATCGTTCGCTTAGCGTGTGAACGGTCTCGGGTTCAAGCCCCGGCTCCTCCATGTTTTGTGGTCAGTGCATGGTAAGTGTTGGTCGCGGCGAACATAAACGCACGCAAGAAGTTGCAAAACCAGCGTCACAGACTGATATGATGTATACTGTCATAAGGAGAGCAAGATGTAAGTGTGGGGACCGGCTGTTATCGTGGTGTCATCGAGTGCAGATCTGTCTTAGGTATCACGGCTTAACGTCATTGAAGTCTAGAGAAGGGACAACACGTTCGTCTTACTCAGAGCGGTGTCTGAACTCTATTTTCGACGTTATGCGTGCCACTTTCATTGTGGCCAACTACGATTCGATACAGAATGCACGAAACCTGAAAGACACCCTCACTGATACATAGAGAGTAGTGTTTGTCTGCGGAATAATGGGAGTGCAAGGGTCTGTGACGTTGATATGACTGTATGTAGCACTACTAGTTATCGGGGAGGTGGGCGTAGCTCAGATGGTAGAGCGCTAGCTTAGCGTGCGAGAGGTACTGGGATCGATAGCCAGCGCCTCCAGAATTTTTAACACACCTACATGCGCACCTTGCCATGCAAGTGGAATAATTCCCAACCGGCAGAGGTGTGTAGGCAGATACAAGCGAACGATTAGCATCCACAATTGGCGAGCGTGCTTTTATTCGTGCGCAGGAAGCACCCTCCTCCCACACCTACACTTAATTTAGAAACAGTACAAATGTTCCCATAAGATTCTCAAGCCTACGTCGGAAAGATCTGCCTTGCGCCGATTTCACGTAAATCCCACTGCACGTTCCCATTCTTTGCGTGCAGTCGGCTGCTACTGGTGTTGCTGGTTGTGACTGCTGATAACAGATGCCGTAGCAATCAATTCATGGAGTGAGTTGTATGTTTTGCGATAGTCTGTCTCTGACAAGGAAGCACAGGTGATATAGGTGCGAACACAGGAAGCTTGCAGCCCCTCGCTGCCTGCAGACACAGAGCAGCCATACTAGAAGAGCGGCCTAAGCCGTAGGCGAAATGTGCTCATTCGCTTTGGCGCGACGTCGAACTGTAAATAAGGCTGTCACTAGTGTGAGCGTCGTGTAAAGTCGGAAAAGTCATCTGCATGGGTGATTGCCAAGTTTGGGGAGCGTTTCGTAGTACGATCAGTGCAATGGAGACGCGGAAACTTGTTGTGTCCCAGTGTTTTGCAGTTGGACGACAAGAGTTTTACACAGTAGCAAAGAGCGAGGCACTGAGTTGGCATGAACAATGGAGGGCACAATGGGGCTCGAGATGTGCTTGTTACCTCAGGTGCTGTGTGATTGTCGACAAGGAGTGAAATGGACCAATTTGTGACCGCCCTTTCAATTTAAGACGTTCAAAACAGACGGAATTTGCATTCCTAATACCATAGCATCGAAACTACTTGGAACTCTTGTGTATATGAACGTGTCCGCGCCTTTGTATTCTGGTACCTTCGCCGCTACAAACCAACAAACCATCGTGTCCGTGCACATCAGAGTCGCAAAGAATGGAGAATAGCCAGGCTTGGTCGTGTGTGCAGCCGTAGCTCAGTTGGCAGATCGTTCGCTTAGCGTGTGAAAGGTCTCGGGTTCAAGCCCCGGCTCCTCCATGTTTTGTGGTCAGTGCATGGTAAGTGTTGGTCGCGGCGAACATAAACGCACGCAAGAAGTTGCAAAACCAGCGTCACAGACTGATATGATGTATACTGTCATAAGGAGAGCAAGATGTAAGTGTGGGGACCGGCTGTTATCGTGGTGTCATCGAGTGCAGATCTGTCTTAGGTATCACGGCTTAACGTCATTGAAGTCTAGAGAAGGGACAACACGTTCGTCTTACTCAGAGCGGTGTCTGAACTCTATTTTCGACGTTATGCGTGCCACTTACATTGTGGCCAACTACGATTCGATACAGAATGCACGAAACCTGAAAGACACCCTCACTGATACATAGAGAGTAGTGTTTGTCTGCGGAAAAATGGGAGTGCAAGGGTCTGTGACGTTGATACGACTGTATGTAGCACTACTAGTTATCGGGGGGGTGTGCGTAGCTCAGATGGTAGAGCGCTCGCATAGCGTGCGAGAGGTACTGGGATCGATACCCAGCGCCTCCAGAATGGTAGAGCGCTCGCTTAGCGTGCGAGAGGTACTGGGATCGATACCCAGCGCCTCCAGAATTTTTAACACACCTACATGCGCACCTTGCCATGCAAGTGGAATAATTCCCAACCGGCTGAGGTGTGTAGGCAGATACAAGCGAACGATTAGCATCCACAATTGGCGAGCGTGCTTTTATTCGTGCGCAGGAAGCACCCTCCTCCCACACCTACACTAACTTTAGAAACAGTACAAATGTTCCCATAAGATTCTCAAGCCTACGTCGGAAAGATCTGCCTTGCGCCGATTTCACGTAAATCCCACTGCACGTTCCCATTCTTTGCGTGCAGTCGGCTGCTACTGGTGTTGCTGGTTGTGACTGCTGATAACAGATGCCGTAGCAATCAATTCATGGAGTGAGTTGTATGTTTTGCGATAGTCTGTCTCTGACAAGGAAGCACAGGTGATATAGGTGCGAACACAGGAAGCTTGCAGCCCCTCGCTGCCTGCAGACACAGAGCAGCCACACTAGAAGAGCGGCCTAAGCCGTAGGCGAAATGTGCTCATTCGCTTTGGCGCGACGTCGAACTGTAAATAAGCCTGTCACTAGCGTGAGCGTCGTGTAAAGTCGGAAAAGTCATCTGCATGGGTGATTGCCAAGTTTGGGGAGCGTTTCGTAGTACTATCAGTGCAATGGATACGCGGAAACTTGTTGTGTCCCAGTGTTTTGCAGTTGGACGACAAGAGTTTTACACAGTAGCAAAGAGCGAGGCACTGAGTTGGCATGAACAATGGAGAGCACAATGGGGCTCGAGATGTGCTTGTTACCTCAGGTGCTGTGTGATTGTCGACAAGGAGTGAAATGGACCAATTTGTGACCGCCCTTTCAATTTAAGACGTTCAAAACAGACGGAATTTGCATTCGTAATACCAGAGCATCGAAACTACTTGGAACTCTTGTGTATATGAACGTGTCCGCGCCTTTGTATTCTGGTACCTTCGCCGCTACAAACCAACCAACCATCGTGTCCGTGAACATCAGAGTCGCAAAGAATGGAGAATAGCCAGGCTTGGTCGTGTGTGTAGCTGTAGCTCAGTTGGCAGATCGTTCGCTTAGCGTGTGAACGGTCTCGGGTTCAAGCCCCGGCTCCTCCATGTTTTGTGGTCAGTGCATGGTAAGTGTTGGTCGCGGCGAACATAAACGCACGCAAGAAGTCGCAAAACCAGCGTCACAGACTGATATGATGTATACTGTCATAAGGAGAGCAAGATGTAAGTGTGGGGACCGGCTGTTATCGTGGTGTCATCGAGTGCAGATCTGTCTTAGGTATCACGGCTTAACGTCATTGAAGTCTAGAGAAGGGACAACACGTTCGTCTTACTCAGAGCGGTGTCTGAACTCTATTTTCGACGTTATGCGTGCCACTTTCATTGTGGCCAACTACGATTCGATACAGAATGCACGAAACCTGAAAGACACCCTCACTGATACATAGAGAGTAGTGTTTGTCTGCGGAATAATGGGAGTGCAAGGGTCTGTGACGTTGATATGACTGTATGTAGCACTACTAGTTATCGGGGAGGTGGGCGTAGCTCAGATGGTAGAGCGCTCGCTTAGCGTGCGAGAGGTACTGGGATCGATACCCAGCGCCTCCAGAGTTTTTAACACACCTACATGCGCACCTTGCCATGCAAGTGGAATAATTCCCAACCGGCAGAGGTGTGTAGGCAGATACAAGCGAACGATTAGCATCCACAATTGGCGAGCGTGCTTTTATTCGTGCGCAGGAAGCACCCTCCTCCCACACCTACACTTAATTTAGAAACAGTACAAATGTTCCCATAAGATTCTCAAGCCTACGTCGGAAAGATCTGCCTTGCGCCGATTTCACGTAAATCCCACTGCACGTTCCCATTCTTTGCGTGCAGTCGGCTGCTACTGATGTTGCTGGTTGTGACTGCTGATAACAGATGCCGTAGCAATCAATTCATGGAGTGAGTTGTATGTTTTGCGATAGTCTGTCTCTGACAAGGAAGCACAGGTGATATAGGTGCGAACACAGGAAGCTTGCAGCCCCTCGCTGCCTGCAGACACAGAGCAGCCACACTAGAAGAGCGGCCTAAGCCGTAGGCGAAATGTGCTCATTCGCTTTGGCGCGACGTCGAACTGTAAATAAGGCTGTCACTAGCGTGAGCGTTGCGTGAGCGTCGTGTAAAGTCGGAAAAGTCATCTGCATGGGTGATTGCCAAGTTTGGGGAGCGTTTCGTAGTACGATCAGTGCAATGGAGACGCGGAAACTTGTTGTGTCCTAGTGTTTTGCAGTTGGACGACAAGAGTTTTACACAGTAGCAAAGAGCGAGGCACTGAGTTGGCATGAACAATGGAGAGCACAATGGGGCTCGAGATGTGCTTGTTACCTCAGGTGCCGTGTGATTGTCGACAAGGAGTGAAATGGACCAATTTGTGACCGCCCTTTCAATTTAAGACGTTCAAAACAGACGGAATTTGCATTCGTAATACCAGAGCATCGAAACTACTTGGAACTCTTGTGTATATGAACGTGGCCGCGCCTTTGTATTCTGGTACCTTCGCCGCTACAAACCAACCAACCATCGTATCCGTGCACATCAGTGTTGAAAAGAATGGAGAATAGCCAGGCTTGGTCGTGTGTGTGGCTGTAGCTCAGTTGGCAGACCGTTCGCTTAGCGTGTGAACGGTCTCGGGTTCAAGCCCCGGCTCCTCCATGTTTTGTGGTCAGTGCATGGTAAGTGTTGGTCGCGGCGAACATAAACGCACGCAATAAGTTGCAAAACCAGCGTCACAGACTGATATGATGTATACTGTCATAAGGAGAGCAAGATGTAAGTGTGGGGACCGGCTGTTATCGTGGTGTCATCGAGTGCAGATCTGTCTTAGGTATCACGGCTTAACGTCATTGAAGTCTAGAGAAGGGACAACACGTTCGTCTTACTCAGAGCGGTGTCTGAACTCTATTTTCGACGTTATGCGTGCCACTTTCATTGTGGCCAACTACGATTCGATACAGAATGCACGAAACCTGAAAGACACCCTCACTGATACATAGAGAGTAGTGTTTGTCTGCGGAATAATGGGAGTGCAAGGGTCTGTGACGTTGATATGACTGTATGTAGCACTACTAGTTATCGGGGAGGTGGGCGTAGCTCAGATGGTATAGCGCTAGCTTAGCGTGCGAGAGGTACTGGGATCGATACCCAGCGCCTCCAGAGTTTTTAACACACCTACATGCGCACCTTGCCATGCAAGTGGAATAATTCCCAACCGGCAGAGGTGTGTAGGCAGATACAAGCGAACGATTAGCATCCACAATTGGCGAGCGTGCTTTTATTCGTGCGCAGGAAGCACCCTCCTCCCACACCTACACTTAATTTAGAAACAGTACAAATGTTCCCATAAGATTCTCAAGCCTACGTCGGAAAGATCTGCCTTGCGCCGATTTCACGTAAATCCCACTGCACGTTCCCATTCTTTGCGTGCAGTCGGCTGCTACTGGTGTTGCTGGTTGTGACTGCTGATAACAGATGCCGTAGCAATCAATTCATGGAGTGAGTTGTATGTTTTGCGATAGTCTGTCTCTGACAAGGAAGCACAGGTGATATAGGTGCGAACACAGGAAGCTTGCAGCCCCTCGCTGCCTGCAGACACAGAGCAGCCATACTAGAAGAGCGGCCTAAGCCGTAGGCGAAATGTGCTCATTCGCTTTGGCGCGACGTCGAACTGTAAATAAGGCTGTCACTAGTGTGAGCGTCGTGTAAAGTCGGAAAAGTCATCTGCATGGGTGATTGCCAAGTTTGGGGAGCGTTTCGTAGTACGATCAGTGCAATGGAGACGCGGAAACTTGTTGTGTCCCAGTGTTTTGCAGTTGGACGACAAGAGTTTTACACAGTAGCAAAGAGCGAGGCACTGAGTTGGCATGAACAATGGAGGGCACAATGGGGCTCGAGATGTGCTTGTTACCTCAGGTGCTGTGTGATTGTCGACAAGGAGTGAAATGGACCAATTTGTGACCGCCCTTTCAATTTAAGACGTTCAAAACAGACGGAATTTGCATTCCTAATACCATAGCATCGAAACTACTTGGAACTCTTGTGTATATGAACGTGTCCGCGCCTTTGTATTCTGGTACCTTCGCCGCTACAAACCAACAAACCATCGTGTCCGTGCACATCAGAGTCGCAAAGAATGGAGAATAGCCAGGCTTGGTCGTGTGTGCAGCCGTAGCTCAGTTGGCAGATCGTTCGCTTAGCGTGTGAAAGGTCTCGGGTTCAAGCCCCGGCTCCTCCATGTTTTGTGGTCAGTGCATGGTAAGTGTTGGTCGCGGCTAACATAAACGCACGCAAGAAGTTGCAAAACCAGCGTCACAGACTGATATGATGTATACTGTCATAAGGAGAGCAAGATGTAAGTGTGGGGACCGGCTGTTATCGTGGTGTCATCGAGTGCAGATCTGTCTTAGGTATCACGGCTTAACGTCATTGAAGTCTAGAGAAGGGACAACACGTTCGTCTTACTCAGAGCGGTGTCTGAACTCTATTTTCGACGTTATGCGTGCCACTTACATTGTGGCCAACTACGATTCGATACAGAATGCACGAAACCTGAAAGACACCCTCACTGATACATAGAGAGTAGTGTTTGTCTGCGGAAAAATGGGAGTGCAAGGGTCTGTGACGTTGATACGACTGTATGTAGCACTACTAGTTATCGGGGGGGTGTGCGTAGCTCAGATGGTAGAGCGCTCGCTTAGCGTGCGAGAGGTACTGGGATCGATACCCAGCGCCTCCAGAATTTTTAACACACCTACATGCGCACCTTGCCATGCAAGTGGAATAATTCCCAACCGGCAGAGGTGTGTAGGCAGATACAAGCGAACGATTAGCATCCACAATTGGCGAGCGTGCTTTTATTCGTGCGCAGGAAGCACCCTCCTCCCACACCTACACTTAATTTAGAAACAGTACAAATGTTCCCATAAGATTCTCAAGCCTACGTCGGAAAGATCTGCCTTGCGCCGATTTCACGTAAATCCCACTGCACGTTCCCATTCTTTGCGTGCAGTCGGCTGCTACTGGTGTTGCTGGTTGTGACTGCTGATAACAGATGCCGTAGCAATCAATTCATGGAGTGAGTTGTATGTTTTGCGATAGTCTGTCTCTGACAAGGAAGCACAGGTGATATAGGTGCGAACACAGGAAGCTTGCAGCCCCTCGCTGCCTGCAGACACAGAGCAGCCACACTAGAAGAGCGGCCTAAGCCGTAGGCGAAATGTGCTCATTCGCTTTGGCGCGACGTCGAACTATAAATAAGGCTGTCACTAGCGTGAGCGTCGTGTAAAGTCGGAAAAGTCATCTGCATGGGTGATTGCCAAGTTTGGGGAGCGTTTCGTAGTACGATCAGTGCAATGGAGACGCGGAAACTTGTTGTGTCCCAGTGTTTTTCAGTTGGACGACAAGAGTTTTACACAGTAGCAAAGAGCGAGGCACTGAGTTGGCATGAACAGTGGAGAGCACAATGGGGCTCGAGATGTGCTTGTTACCTCAGGTGCTGTGTGATTGTCGACAAGGAGTGAAATGGACCAATTTGTGACCGCCCTTTCAATTTAAGACGTTCAAAACAGACGGAATTTGCATTCGTAATACCAGAGCATCGAAACTACTAGGAACTCTTGTGTATATGAACGTGTCCGCGCCTTTGTATTCTGGTACCTTCGCCGCTACAAACCAACCAACCATCGTGTCCGTGCACATCAGAGTCGCAAAGAATGGAGAATAGCCAGGCTTGGTCGTGTGTGTAGCTGTAGCTCAGTTGGCAGATCGTTCGCTTAGCGTGTGAACGGTCTCGGGTTCAAGCCCCGGCTCCTCCATGTTTTGTGGTCAGTGCATGGTAAGTGTTGGTCGCGGCGAACATAAACGCACGCAATAAGTTGCAAAACCAGCGTCACAGACTGATATGATGTATACTGTCATAAGGAGAGCAAGATGTAAGTGTGAGGACCGGCTGTTATCGTGGTGTCATCGTGTGCAGATCTGTCTTAGGTATCACGGCTTAACGTCATTGAAGTCTAGAGGTGGACAACACGTTCGTCTTACTCAGAGCGGTGTCTGAACTCTATTTTCGACGTTATGCGTGCCACTTTCATTGTGGCCAACTACGATTCGATACAGAATGCACGAAACCTGAAAGACACCCTCACTGATACATAGAGAGTAGTGTTTGTCTGCGGAATAATGGGAGTGCAAGGGTCTGTGACGTTGACATGACTGTATGTAGCACTACAAGTTATCGGGGGGGTGGGCGTAGCTCAGATGGTAGAGCGCTCGCTTAGCGTGCGAGAGGTACTGGGATCGATACCCAGCGCCTCCAGAATTATTAACACACCTACACGCGCACCATGCCATGCAAGTGGAATAATTCCCAACCGGCAGAGGTGTGTAGGCAGATACAAGCGAACGATTAGCATCCACAATTGGCGAGCGTGCTTTTATTCGTGCGCAGGAAGCACCCTCCTCCCACACCTACACTTAATTTAGAAACAGTACAAATGTTCCCATAAGATTCTCAAGCCTACGTCGGAAAGATCTGCCTTGCGCCGATTTCACGTAAATCCCACTGCACGTTCCCATTCTTTGCGTGCAGTCGGCTGCTACTGGTGTTGCTGGTTGTGACTGCTGATAACAGATGCTGTAGCAATCAATTCATGGAGTGAGTTGTATGTTTTGCGATAGTCTGTCTCTGACAAGGAAGCACAGGTGATATAGGTGCGAACACAGGAAGCTTGCAGCCCCTCGCTGCCTGCAGACACAGAGCAGCCACACTAGAAGAGAGGCCTAAGCCGTAGGCGAAATGTGCTCATTCGCTTTGGCGCGACGTCGAACTATAAATAAGGCTGTCACTAGCGTGAGCGTTGCGTGAGCGTCGTGTAAAGTCGGAAAAGTCATCTGCATGGGTGATTGCCAAGTTTGGGGAGCGTTTCGTAGTACGATCAGTGCAATGGAGACGCGGAAACTTGTTGTGTCCCAGTGTTTTTCAGTTGGACGACAAGAGTTTTACACAGTAGCAAAGAGCGAGGCACTGAGTTGGCATGAACAGTGGAGAGCACAATGGGGCTCGAGATGTGCTTGTTACCTCAGGTGCTGTGTGATTGTCGACAAGGAGTGAAATGGACCAATTTGTGACCGCCCTTTCAATTTAAGACGTTCAAAACAGACGGAATTGGCATTCGTAATACCAGAGCATCGAAACTACTAGGAACTCTTGTGTATATGAACGTGTCCGCGCCTTTGTATTCTGGTACCTTCGCCGCTACAAACCAACCAACCATCGTGTCCGTGCACATCAGAGTCGCAAAGAATGGAGAATAGCCAGGCTTGGTCGTGTGTGTAGCTGTAGCTCAGTTGGCAGATCGTTCGCTTAGCGTGTGAACGGTCTCGGGTTCAAGCCCCGGCTCCTCCATGTTTTGTGGTCAGTGCATGGTAAGTGTTGGTCGCGGCGAACATAAACGCACGCAAGAAGTTGCAAAACCAGCGTCACAGACTGATATGATGTATACTGTCATAAGGAGAGCAAGATGTAAGTGTGAGGACCGGCTGTTATCGTGGTGTCATCGTGTGCAGATCTGTCTTAGGTATCACGGCTTAACGTCATTGAAGTCTAGAGGTGGACAACACGTTCGTCTTACTCAGAGCGGTGTCTGAACTCTATTTTCGACGTTATGCGTGCCACTTTCATTGTGGCCAACTACGATTCGATACAGAATGCACGAAACCTGAAAGACACCCTCACTGATACATAGAGAGTAGTGTTTGTCTGCGGAATAATGGGAGTGCAAGGGTCTGTGACGTTGATATGACTGTATGTAGCACTACAAGTTATCGGGGGGGTGGGCGTAGCTCAGATGGTAGAGCGCTCGCTTAGCGTGCGAGAGGTACTGGGATCGATACCCAGCGCCTCCAGAATTATTAACACACCTACACGCGCACCTTGCCATGCAAGTGGAATAATTCCCAACCGGCAGAGGTGTGTAGGCAGATACAAGCGAACGATTAGCATCCACAATTGGCGAGCGTGCTTTTATTCGTGCGCAGGAAGCACCCTCCTCCCACACCTACACTTAATTTAGAAACAGTACAAATGTTCCCATAAGATTCTCAAGCCTACGTCGGAAAGATCTGCCTTGCGCCGATTTCACGTAAATCCCACTGCACGTTCCCATTCTTTGCGTGCAGTCGGCTGCTACTGGTGTTGCTGGTTGTGACTGCTGATAACAGATGCTGTAGCAATCAATTCATGGAGTGAGTTGTATGTTTTGCGATAGTCTGTCTCTGACAAGGAAGCACAGGTGATATAGGTGCGAACACAGGAAGCTTGCAGCCCCTCGCTGCCTGCAGACACAGAGCAGCCACACTAGAAGAGCGGCCTAAGCCGTAGGCGAAATGTGCTCATTCGCTTTGGCGCGACGTCGAACTATAAATAAGGCTGTCACTAGCGTGAGCGTTGCGTGAGCGTCGTGTAAAGTCGGAAAAGTCATCTGCATGGGTGATTGCCAAGTTTGGGGAGCGTTTCGTAGTACGATCAGTGCAATGGAGACGCGGAAACTTGTTGTGTCCCAGTGTTTTTCAGTTGGACGACAAGAGTTTTACACAGTAGCAAAGAGCGAGGCACTGAGTTGGCATGAACAATGGAGAGCACAATGGGGCTCGAGATGTGCTTGTTACCTCAGGTGCTGTGTGATTGTCGACAAGGAGTGAAATGGACCAATTTGTGACCGCCCTTTCAATTTAAGACGTTCAAAACAGACGGAATTTGCATTCGTAATACCAGAGCATCGAAACTACTAGGAACTCTTGTGTATATGAACGTGTCCGCGCCTTTGTATTCTGGTACCTTCGCCGCTACAAACCAACCAACCATCGTGTCCGTGCACATCAGAGTCGCAAAGAATGGAGAATAGCCAGGCTTGGTCGTGTGTGTAGCTGTAGCTCAGTTGGCAGATCGTTCGCTTAGCGTGTGAACGGTCTCGGGTTCAAGCCCCGGCTCCTCCATGTTTTGTGGTCAGTGCATGGTAAGTGTTGGTCGCGGCGAACATAAACGCACGCAAGAAGTTGCAAAACCAGCGTCACAGACTGATATGATGTATACTGTCATAAGGAGAGCAAGATGTAAGTGTGAGGACCGGCTGTTATCGTGGTGTCATCGTGTGCAGATCTGTCTTAGGTATCACGGCTTAACGTCATTGAAGTCTAGAGGTGGACAACACGTTCGTCTTACTCAGAGCGGTGTCTGAACTCTATTTTCGACGTTATGCGTGCCACTTTCATTGTGGCCAACTACGATTCGATACAGAATGCACGAAACCTGAAAGACACCCTCACTGATACATAGAGAGTAGTGTTTGTCTGCGGAATAATGGGAGTGCAAGGGTCTGTGACGTTGATATGACTGTATGTAGCACTACAAGTTATCGGGGGGGTGGGCGTAGCTCAGATGGTAGAGCGCTCGCTTAGCGTGCGAGAGGTACTGGGATCGATACCCAGCGCCTCCAGAATTATTAACACACCTACACGCGCACCTTGCCATGCAAGTGGAATAATTCCCAACCGGCAGAGGTGTGTAGGCAGATACAAGCGAACGATTAGCATCCACAATTGGCGAGCGTGCTTTTATTCGTGCGCAGGAAGCACCCTCCTCCCACACCTACACTTAATTTAGAAACAGTACAAATGTTCCCATAAGATTCTCAAGCCTACGTCGGAAAGATCTGCCTTGCGCCGATTTCACGTAAATCCCACTGCACGTTCCCATTCTTTGCGTGCAGTCGGCTGCTACTGGTGTTGCTGGTTGTGACTGCTGATAACAGATGCTGTAGCAATCAATTCATGGAGTGAGTTGTATGTTTTGCGATAGTCTGTCTCTGACAAGGAAGCACAGGTGATATAGGTGCGAACACAGGAAGCTTGCAGCCCCTCGCTGCCTGCAGACACAGAGCAGCCACACTAGAAGAGCGGCCTAAGCCGTAGGCGAAATGTGCTCATTCGCTTTGGCGCGACGTCGAACTATAAATAAGGCTGTCACTAGCGTGAGCGTTGCGTGAGCGTCGTGTAAAGTCGGAAAAGTCATCTGCATGGGTGATTGCCAAGTTTGGGGAGCGTTTCGTAGTACGATCAGTGCAATGGAGACGCGGAAACTTGTTGTGTCCCAGTGTTTTTCAGTTGGACGACAAGAGTTTTACACAGTAGCAAAGAGCGAGGCACTGAGTTGGCATGAACAATGGAGAGCACAATGGGGCTCGAGATGTGCTTGTTACCTCAGGTGCTGTGTGATTGTCGACAAGGAGTGAAATGGACCAATTTGTGACCGCCCTTTCAATTTAAGACGTTCAAAACAGACGGAATTTGCATTCGTAATACCAGAGCATCGAAACTACTAGGAACTCTTGTGTATATGAACGTGTCCGCGCCTTTGTATTCTGGTACCTTCGCCGCTACAAACCAACCAACCATCGTGTCCGTGCACATCAGAGTCGCAAAGAATGGAGAATAGCCAGGCTTGGTCGTGTGTGTAGCTGTAGCTCAGTTGGCAGATCGTTCGCTTAGCGTGTGAACGGTCTCGGGTTCAAGCCCCGGCTCCTCCATGTTTTGTGGTCAGTGCATGGTAAGTGTTGGTCGCGGCGAACATAAACGCACGCAAGAAGTTGCAAAACCAGCGTCACAGACTGATATGATGTATACTGTCATAAGGAGAGCAAGATGTAAGTGTGAGGACCGGCTGTTATCGTGGTGTCATCGTGTGCAGATCTGTCTTAGGTATCACGGCTTAACGTCATTGAAGTCTAGAGGTGGACAACACGTTCGTCTTACTCAGAGCGGTGTCTGAACTCTATTTTCGACGTTATGCGTGCCACTTTCATTGTGGCCAACTACGATTCGATACAGAATGCACGAAACCTGAAAGACACCTTCACTGATACATAGAGAGTAGTGTTTGTCTGCGGAATAATGGGAGTGCAAGGGTCTGTGACGTTGATATGACTGTATGTAGCACTACAAGTTATCGGGGGGGGTGGGCGTAGCTCAGATGGTAGAGCGCTCGCTTAGCGTGCGAGAGGTACTGGGATCGATACCCAGCGCCTCCAGAATTTTTAACACACCTACACGCGCACCTTGCCATGCAAGTGGAATAATTCCCAACCGGCAGAGGTGTGTAGGCAGATACAAGCGAACGATTAGCATCCACAATTGGCGAGCGTGCTTTTATTCGTGCGCAGGAAGCACCCTCCTCCCACACCTACACTTAATTTAGAAACAGTACAAATGTTCCCATAAGATTCTCAAGCCTACGTCGGAAAGATCTGCCTTGCGCCGATTTCACGTAAATCCCACTGCACGTTCCCATTCTTTGCGTCAGTCGGCTGCTACTGGTGTTGCTGGTTGTGACTGCTGATAACAGATGCCGTAGCAATCAATTCATGGAGTGAGTTGTATGTTTTGCGATAGTCTGTCTCTGACAAGGAAGCACAGGTGATATAGGTGCGAACACAGGAAGCTTGCAGCCCCTCGCTGCCTGCAGACACAGAGCAGCCACACTAGAAGAGCGGCCTAAGCCGTAGGCGAAATGTGCTCATTCGCTTTGGCGCGACGTCGAACTGTAAATAAGGCTGTCACTAGCGTGAGCGTCGTGTAAAGTCGGAAAAGTCATCTGCATGGGTGATTGCCAAGTTTGGGGAGCGTTTCGTAGTACGATCAGTGCAATGGAGACGCGGAAACTTGTTGTGTCCCAGTGTTTTTCAGTTGGACGACAAGAGTTTTACACAGTAGCAAAGAGCGAGGCACTGAGTTGGCATGAACAGTGGAGAGCACAATGGGGCTCGAGATGTGCTTGTTACCTCAGGTGCTGTGTGATTGTCGACAAGGAGTGAAATGGACCAATTTGTGACCGCCCTTTCAATTTAAGACGTTCAAAACAGACGGAATTTGCATTCGTAATACCAGAGCATCGAAACTACTAGGAACTCTTGTGTATATGAACGTGTCCGCGCCTTTGTATTCTGGTACCTTCGCCGCTACAAACCAACCAACCATCGTGTCCGTGCACATCAGAGTCGCAAAGAATGGAGAATAGCCAGGCTTGGTCGTGTGTGTAGCTGTAGCTCAGTTGGCAGATCGTTCGCTTAGCGTGTGAACGGTCTCGGGTTCAAGCCCCGGCTCCTCCATGTTTTGTGGTCAGTGCATGGTAAGTGTTGGTCGCGGCGAACATAAACGCACGCAAGAAGTTGCAAAACCAGCGTCACAGACTGATATGATGTATACTGTCATAAGGAGAGCAAGATGTAAGTGTGAGGACCGGCTGTTATCGTGGTGTCATCGTGTGCAGATCTGTCTTAGGTATCACGGCTTAACGTCATTGAAGTCTAGAGGTGGACAACACGTTCGTCTTACTCAGAGCGGTGTCTGAACTCTATTTTCGACGTTATGCGTGCCACTTTCATTGTGGCCAACTACGATTCGATACAGAATGCACGAAACCTGAAAGACACCCTCACTGATACATAGAGAGTAGTGTTTGTCTGCGGAATAATGGGAGTGCAAGGGTCTGTGACGTTGATATGACTGTATGTAGCACTACAAGTTATCGGGGGGGTGGGCGTAGCTCAGATGGTAGAGCGCTCGCTTAGCGTGCGAGAGGTACTGGGATCGATACCCAGCGCCTCCAGAATTATTAACACACCTACACGCGCACCTTGCCATGCAAGTGGAATAATTCCCAACCGGCAGAGGTGTGTAGGCAGATACAAGCGAACGATTAGCATCCACAATTGGCGAGCGTGCTTTTATTCGTGCGCAGGAAGCACCCTCCTCCCACACCTACACTTAATTTAGAAACAGTACAAATGTTCCCATAAGATTCTCAAGCCTACGTCGGAAAGATCTGCCTTGCGCCGATTTCACGTAAATCCCACTGCACGTTCCCATTCTTTGCGTGCAGTCGGCTGCTACTGGTGTTGCTGGTTGTGACTGCTGATAACAGATGCCGTAGCAATCAATTCATGGAGTGAGTTGTATGTTTTGCGATAGTCTGTCTCTGACAAGGAAGCACAGGTGATATAGGTGCGAACACAGGAAGCTTGCAGCCCCTCGCTGCCTGCAGACACAGAGCAGCCACACTAGAAGAGCGGCCTAAGCCGTAGGCGAAATGTGCTCATTCGCTTTGGCGCGACGTCGAACTGTAAATAAGGCTGTCACTAGCGTGAGCGTTGCGTGAGCGTCGTGTAAAGTCGGAAAAGTCATCTGCATGGGTGATTGCCAAGTTTGGGGAGCGTTTCGTAGTACGATCAGTGCAATGGAGACGCGGAAACTTGTTGTGTCCCAGTGTTTTTCAGTTGGACGACAAGAGTTTTACACAGTAGCAAAGAGCGAGGCACTGAGTTGGCATGAACAGTGGAGAGCACAATGGGGCTCGAGATGTGCTTGTTACCTCAGGTGCTGTGTGATTGTCGACAAGGAGTGAAATGGACCAATTTGTGACCGCCCTTTCAATTTAAGACGTTCAAAACAGACGGAATTTGCATTCGTAATACCAGAGCATCGAAACTACTAGGAACTCTTGTGTATATGAACGTGTCCGCGCCTTTGTATTCTGGTACCTTCGCCGCTACAAACCAACCAACCATCGTGTCCGTGCACATCAGAGTCGCAAAGAATGGAGAATAGCCAGGCTTGGTCGTGTGTGTAGCTGTAGCTCAGTTGGCAGATCGTTCGCTTAGCGTGTGAACGGTCTCGGGTTCAAGCCCCGGCTCCTCCATGTTTTGTGGTCAGTGCATGGTAAGTGTTGGTCGCGGCGAACATAAACGCACGCAAGAAGTTGCAAAACCAGCGTCACAGACTGATATGATGTATACTGTCATAAGGAGAGCAAGATGTAAGTGTGAGGACCGGCTGTTATCGTGGTGTCATCGTGTGCAGATCTGTCTTAGGTATCACGGCTTAACGTCATTGAAGTCTAGAGGTGGACAACACGTTCGTCTTACTCAGAGCGGTGTCTGAACTCTATTTTCGACGTTATGCGTGCCACTTTCATTGTGGCCAACTACGATTCGATACAGAATGCACGAAACCTGAAAGACACCCTCACTGATACATAGAGAGTAGTGTTTGTCTGCGGAATAATGGGAGTGCAAGGGTCTGTGACGTTGATATGACTGTATGTAGCACTACAAGTTATCGGGGGGGTGGGCGTAGCTCAGATGGTAGAGCGCTCGCTTAGCGTGCGAGAGGTACTGGGATCGATACCCAGCGCCTCCAGAATTATTAACACACCTACACGCGCACCTTGCCATGCAAGTGGAATAATTCCCAACCGGCAGAGGTGTGTAGGCAGATACAAGCGAACGATTAGCATCCACAATTGGCGAGCGTGCTTTTATTCGTGCGCAGGAAGCACCCTCCTCCCACACCTACACTTAATTTAGAAACAGTACAAATGTTCCCATAAGATTCTCAAGCCTACGTCGGAAAGATCTGCCTTGCGCCGATTTCACGTAAATCCCACTGCACGTTCCCATTCTTTGCGTGCAGTCGGCTGCTACTGGTGTTGCTGGTTGTGACTGCTGATAACAGATGCCGTAGCAATCAATTCATGGAGTGAGTTGTATGTTTTGCGATAGTCTGTCTCTGACAAGGAAGCACAGGTGATATAGGTGCGAACACAGGAAGCTTGCAGCCCCTCGCTGCCTGCAGACACAGAGCAGCCACACTAGAAGAGCGGCCTAAGCCGTAGGCGAAATGTGCTCATTCGATTTGGCGCGACGTCGAACTATAAATAAGGCTGTCACTAGCGTGAGCGTTGCGTGAGCGTCGTGTAAAGTCGGAAAAGTCATCTGCATGGGTGATTGCCAAGTTTGGGGAGCGTTTCGTAGTACGATCAGTGCAATGGAGACGCGGAAACTTGTTGTGTCCCAGTGTTTTTCAGTTGGACGACAAGAGTTTTACACAGTAGCAAAGAGCGAGGCACTGAGTTGGCATGAACAATGGAGAGCACAATGGGGCTCGAGATGTGCTTGTTACCTCAGGTGCTGTGTGATTGTCGACAAGGAGTGAAATGGACCAATTTGTGACCGCCCTTTCAATTTAAGACGTTCAAAACAGACGGAATTTGCATTCGTAATACCAGAGCATCGAAACTACTAGGAACTCTTGTGTATATGAACGTGTCCGCGCCTTTGTATTCTGGTACCTTCGCCGCTACAAACCAACCAACCATCGTGTCCGTGCACATCAGAGTCGCAAAGAATGGAGAATAGCCAGGCTTGGTCGTGTGTGTAGCTGTAGCTCAGTTGGCAGATCGTTCGCTTAGCGTGTGAACGGTCTCGGGTTCAAGCCCCGGCTCCTCCATGTTTTGTGGTCAGTGCATGGTAAGTGTTGGTCGCGGCGAACATAAACGCACGCAAGAAGTTGCAAAACCAGCGTCACAGACTGATATGATGTATACTGTCATAAGGAGAGCAAGATGTAAGTGTGAGGACCGGCTGTTATCGTGGTGTCATCGTGTGCAGATCTGTCTTAGGTATCACGGCTTAACGTCATTGAAGTCTAGAGGTGGACAACACGTTCGTCTTACTCAGAGCGGTGTCTGAACTCTATTTTCGACGTTATGCGTGCCACTTTCATTGTGGCCAACTACGATTCGATACAGAATGCACGAAACCTGAAAGACACCTTCACTGATACATAGAGAGTAGTGTTTGTCTGCGGAATAATGGGAGTGCAAGGGTCTGTGACGTTGATATGACTGTATGTAGCACTACAAGTTATCGGGGGGGGGGGGGGGTGGTGGGCGTAGCTCAGATGGTAGAGCGCTCGCTTAGCGTGCGAGAGGTACTGGGATCGATACCCAGCGCCTCCAGAATTTTTAACACACCTACACGCGCACCTTGCCATGCAAGTGGAATAATTCCCAACCGGCAGAGGTGTGTAGGCAGATACAAGCGAACGATTAGCATCCACAATTGGCGAGCGTGCTTTTATTCGTGCGCAGGAAGCACCCTCCTCCCACATCTACACTTAATTTAGAAACAGTACAAATGTTCCCATACGATTCTCAAGCCTACGTCGGAAAGATCTGCCTTGCGCCGATTTCACGTAAATCCCACTGCACGTTCCCATTCTTTGCGTGCAGTCGGCTGCTACTGGTGTTGCTGGTTGTGACTGCTGATAACAGATGCCGTAGCAATCAATTCATGGAGTGAGTTGTATGTTTTGCGATAGTCTGTCTCTGACAAGGAAGCACAGGTGATATAGGTGCGAACACAGGAAGCTTGCAGCCCCTCGCTGCCTGCAGACACAGAGCAGCCACACTAGAAGAGCGGCCTAAGCCGTAGGCGAAATGTGCTCATTCGCTTTGGCGCGACGTCGAACTATAAATAAGGCTGTCACTAGCGTGAGCGTCGCGTGAGCGTCGTGTAAAGTCGGAAAAGTCATCTGCATGGGTGATTGCCAAGTTTGGGGAGCGTTTCGTAGTACGATCAGTGCAATGGAGACGCGGAAACTTGTTGTGTCCCAGTGTTTTTCAGTTGGACGACAAGAGTTTTACACAGTAGCAAAGAGCGAGGCACTGAGTTGGCATGAACAATGGAGAGCACAATGGGGCTCGAGATGTGCTTGTTACCTCAGGTGCTGTGTGATTGTCGACAAGGAGTGAAATGGACCAATTTGTGACCGCCCTTTCAATTTAAGACGTTCAAAACAGACGGAATTTGCATTCGTAATACCAGAGCATCGAAACTACTAGGAACTCTTGTGTATATGAACGTGTCCGCGCCTTTGTATTCTGGTACCTTCGCCGCTACAAACCAACCAACCATCGTGTCCGTGCACATCAGAGTCGCAAAGAATGGAGAATAGCCAGGCTTGGTCGTGTGTGTAGCTGTAGCTCAGTTGGCAGATCGTTCGCTTAGCGTGTGAACGGTCTCGGGTTCAAGCCCCGGCTCCTCCATGTTTTGTGGTCAGTGCATGGTAAGTGTTGGTCGCGGCGAACATAAACGCACGCAAGAAGTTGCAAAACCAGCGTCACAGACTGATATGATGTATACTGTCATAAGGAGAGCAAGATGTAAGTGTGAGGACCGGCTGTTATCGTGGTGTCATCGTGTGCAGATCTGTCTTAGGTATCACGGCTTAACGTCATTGAAGTCTAGAGGTGGACAACACGTTCGTCTTACTCAGAGCGGTGTCTGAACTCTATTTTCGACGTTATGCGTGCCACTTTCATTGTGGCCAACTACGATTCGATACAGAATGCACGAAACCTGAAAGACACCCTCACTGATACATAGAGAGTAGTGTTTGTCTGCGGAATAATGGGAGTGCAAGGGTCTGTGACGTTGATATGACTGTATGTAGCACTACAAGTTATCGGGGGGGTGGGCGTAGCTCAGATGGTAGAGCGCTCGCTTAGCGTGCGAGAGGTACTGGGATCGATACCCAGCGCCTCCAGAATTATTAACACACCTACACGCGCACCTTGCCATGCAAGTGGAATAATTCCCAACCGGCAGAGGTGTGTAGGCAGATACAAGCGAACGATTAGCATCCACAATTGGCGAGCGTGCTTTTATTCGTGCGCAGGAAGCACCCTCCTCCCACACCTACACTTAATTTAGAAACAGTACAAATGTTCCCATAAGATTCTCAAGCCTACGTCGGAAAGATCTGCCTTGCGCCGATTTCACGTAAATCCCACTGCACGTTCCCATTCTTTGCGTGCAGTCGGCTGCTACTGGTGTTGCTGGTTGTGACTGCTGATAACAGATGCCGTAGCAATCAATTCATGGAGTGAGTTGTATGTTTTGCGATAGTCTGTCTCTGACAAGGAAGCACAGGTGATATAGGTGCGAACACAGGAAGCTTGCAGCCCCTCGCTGCCTGCAGACACAGAGCAGCCACACTAGAAGAGCGGCCTAAGCCGTAGGCGAAATGTGCTCATTCGATTTGGCGCGACGTCGAACTATAAATAAGGCTGTCACTAGCGTGAGCGTTGCGTGAGCGTCGTGTAAAGTCGGAAAAGTCATCTGCATGGGTGATTGCCAAGTTTGGGGAGCGTTTCGTAGTACGATCAGTGCAATGGAGACGCGGAAACTTGTTGTGTCCCAGTGTTTTTCAGTTGGACGACAAGAGTTTTACACAGTAGCAAAGAGCGAGGCACTGAGTTGGCATGAACAATGGAGAGCACAATGGGGCTCGAGATGTGCTTGTTACCTCAGGTGCTGTGTGATTGTCGACAAGGAGTGAAATGGACCAATTTGTGACCGCCCTTTCAATTTAAGACGTTCAAAACAGACGGAATTTGCATTCGTAATACCAGAGCATCGAAACTACTAGGAACTCTTGTGTATATGAACGTGTCCGCGCCTTTGTATTCTGGTACCTTCGCCGCTACAAACCAACCAACCATCGTGTCCGTGCACATCAGAGTCGCAAAGAATGGAGAATAGCCAGGCTTGGTCGTGTGTGTAGCTGTAGCTCAGTTGGCAGATCGTTCGCTTAGCGTGTGAACGGTCTCGGGTTCAAGCCCCGGCTCCTCCATGTTTTGTGGTCAGTGCATGGTAAGTGTTGGTCGCGGCGAACATAAACGCACGCAAGAAGTTGCAAAACCAGCGTCACAGACTGATATGATGTATACTGTCATAAGGAGAGCAAGATGTAAGTGTGAGGACCGGCTGTTATCGTGGTGTCATCGTGTGCAGATCTGTCTTAGGTATCACGGCTTAACGTCATTGAAGTCTAGAGGTGGACAACACGTTCGTCTTACTCAGAGCGGTGTCTGAACTCTATTTTCGACGTTATGCGTGCCACTTTCATTGTGGCCAACTACGATTCGATACAGAATGCACGAAACCTGAAAGACACCTTCACTGATACATAGAGAGTAGTGTTTGTCTGCGGAATAATGGGAGTGCAAGGGTCTGTGACGTTGATATGACTGTATGTAGCACTACAAGTTATCGGGGGGGGGGGGGGGGTGGTGGGCGTAGCTCAGATGGTAGAGCGCTCGCTTAGCGTGCGAGAGGTACTGGGATCGATACCCAGCGCCTCCAGAATTTTTAACACACCTACACGCGCACCTTGCCATGCAAGTGGAATAATTCCCAACCGGCAGAGGTGTGTAGGCAGATACAAGCGAACGATTAGCATCCACAATTGGCGAGCGTGCTTTTATTCGTGCGCAGGAAGCACCCTCCTCCCACATCTACACTTAATTTAGAAACAGTACAAATGTTCCCATACGATTCTCAAGCCTACGTCGGAAAGATCTGCCTTGCGCCGATTTCACGTAAATCCCACTGCACGTTCCCATTCTTTGCGTCAGTCGGCTGCTACTGGTGTTGCTGGTTGTGACTGCTGATAACAGATGCCGTAGCAATCAATTCATGGAGTGAGTTGTATGTTTTGCGATAGTCTGTCTCTGACAAGGAAGCACAGGTGATATAGGTGTGAACACAGGAAGCTTGCAGCCCCTCGCTGCCTGCAGACACAGAGCAGCCACACTAGAAGAGCGGCCTAAGCCGTAGGCGAAATGTGCTCATTCGCTTTGGCGCGACGTCGAACTGTAAATAAGGCTGTCACTAGCGTGAGCGTTGCGTGAGCGTCGTGTAAAGTCGGAAAAGTCATCTGCATGGGTGATTGCCAAGTTTGGGGAGCGTTTCGTAGTACGATCAGTGCAATGGAGACGCGGAAACTTGTTGTGTCCCAGTGTTTTTCAGTTGGACGACAAGAGTTTTACACAGTAGCAAAGAGCGAGGCACTGAGTTGGCATGAACAATGGAGAGCACAATGGGGCTCGAGATGTGCTTGTTACCTCAGGTGCTGTGTGATTGTCGACAAGGAGTGAAATGGACCAATTTGTGACCGCCCTTTCAATTTAAGACGTTCAAAACAGACGGAATTTGCATTCGTAATACCAGAGCATCGAAACTACTAGGAACTCTTGTGTATATGAACGTGTCCGCGCCTTTGTATTCTGGTACCTTCGCCGCTACAAACCAACCAACCATCGTGTCCGTGCACATCAGAGTCGCAAAGAATGGAGAATAGCCAGGCTTGGTCGTGTGTGTAGCTGTAGCTCAGTTGGCAGATCGTTCGCTTAGCGTGTGAACGGTCTCGGGTTCAAGCCCCGGCTCCTCCATGTTTTGTGGTCAGTGCATGGTAAGTGTTGGTCGCGGCGAACATAAACGCACGCAAGAAGTTGCAAAACCAGCGTCACAGACTGATATGATGTATACTGTCATAAGGAGAGCAAGATGTAAGTGTGAGGACCGGCTGTTATCGTGGTGTCATCGTGTGCAGATCTGTCTTAGGTATCACGGCTTAACGTCATTGAAGTCTAGAGGTGGACAACACGTTCGTCTTACTCAGAGCGGTGTCTGAACTCTATTTTCGACGTTATGCGTGCCACTTTCATTGTGGCCAACTACGATTCGATACAGAATGCACGAAACCTGAAAGACACCCTCACTGATACATAGAGAGTAGTGTTTGTCTGCGGAATAATGGGAGTGCAAGGGTCTGTGACGTTGATATGACTGTGTGTAGCACCACAAGTTATCGGGGGGGTGGGCGTAGCTCAGATGGTAGAGCGCTCGCTTAGCTTGCGAGAGGTACTGGGATCGATACCCAGCGCCTCCAGAATTTTTAACACACCTACACGCCCACCTTGCCATGCAAGTGGAATAATTCCCAACCGGCATAGGTGAGTAGGCAGATACAAGCGAACGATTAGCATCCACAATTGGCGAGCGTGCTTTTATTCGTGCGCAGGAAGCACCCTCCTCCCACACCTACACTTAATTTAGAAACAGTACAAATGTTCCCATAAGATTCTCAAGCCTACGTCGGAAAGATCTGCCTTGCGCCGATTTCACGTAAATCCCACTGCACGTTCCCATTCTTTGCGTGCAGTCGGCTGCTACTGGTGTTGCTGGTTGTGACTGCTGATAACAGATGCCGTAGCAATCAATTCATGGAGTGAGTTGTATGTTTTGCGATAGTCTGTCTCTGACAAGGAAGCACAGGTGATATAGGTGCGAACACAGGAAGCTTGCAGCCCCTCGCTGCCTGCAGACACAGAGCAGCCACACTAGAAGAGCGGCCTAAGCCGTAGGCGAAATGTGCTCATTCGCTTTGGCGCGACGTCGAACTATAAATAAGGCTGTCACTAGCGTGAGCGTCGCGTGAGCGTCGTGTAAAGTCGGAAAAGTCATCTGCATGGGTGATTGCCAAGTTTGGGGAGCGTTTCGTAGTACGATCAGTGCAATGGAGACGCGGAAACTTGTTGTGTCCCAGTGTTTTTCAGTTGGACGACAAGAGTTTTACACAGTAGCAAAGAGCGAGGCACTGAGTTGGCATGAACAATGGAGAGCACAATGGGGCTCGAGATGTGCTTGTTACCTCAGGTGCTGTGTGATTGTCGACAAGGAGTGAAATGGACCAATTTGTGACCGCCCTTTCAATTTAAGACGTTCAAAACAGACGGAATTTGCATTCGTAATACCAGAGCATCGAAACTACTAGGAACTCTTGTGTATATGAACGTGTCCGCGCCTTTGTATTCTGGTACCTTCGCCGCTACAAACCAACCAACCATCGTGTCCGTGCACATCAGAGTCGCAAAGAATGGAGAATAGCCAGGCTTGGTCGTGTGTGTAGCTGTAGCTCAGTTGGCAGATCGTTCGCTTAGCGTGTGAACGGTCTCGGGTTCAAGCCCCGGCTCCTCCATGTTTTGTGGTCAGTGCATGGTAAGTGTTGGTCGCGGCGAACATAAACGCACGCAAGAAGTTGCAAAACCAGCGTCACAGACTGATATGATGTATACTGTCATAAGGAGAGCAAGATGTAAGTGTGAGGACCGGCTGTTATCGTGGTGTCATCGTGTGCAGATCTGTCTTAGGTATCACGGCTTAACGTCATTGAAGTCTAGAGGTGGACAACACGTTCGTCTTACTCAGAGCGGTGTCTGAACTCTATTTTCGACGTTATGCGTGCCACTTTCATTGTGGCCAACTACGATTCGATACAGAATGCACGAAACCTGAAAGACACCCTCACTGATACATAGAGAGTAGTGTTTGTCTGCGGAATAATGGGAGTGCAAGGGTCTGTGACGTTGATATGACTGTATGTAGCACTACAAGTTACCGGGGGGGTGGGCGTAGCTCAGATGGTAGAGCGCTCGCTTAGCGTGCGAGAGGTACTGGGATCGATACCCAGCGCCTCCAGAATTTTTAACACACCTACACGCGCACCTTGCCATGCAAGTGGAATAATTCCCAACCGGCAGAGGTGTGTAGGCAGATACAAGCGAACGATTAGCATCCACAATTGGCGAGCGTGCTTTTATTCGTGGGCAGGAAGCACCCTCCTCCCACACCTACACTTAATTTAGAAACAGTACAAATGTTCCCATAAGATTCTCAAGCCTACGTCGGAAAGATCTGCCTTGCGCCGATTTCACGTAAATCCCACTGCACGTTCCCATTCTTTGCGTCAGTCGGCTGCTACTGGTGTTGCTGGTTGTGACTGCTGATAACAGATGCCGTAGCAATCAATTCATGGAGTGAGTTGTATGTTTTGCGATAGTCTGTCTCTGACAAGGAAGCACAGGTGATATAGGTGCGAACACAGGAAGCTTGCAGCCCCTCGCTGCCTGCAGACACAGAGCAGCCACACTAGAAGAGCGGCCTAAGCCGTAGGCGAAATGTGCTCATTCGCTTTGGCGCGACGTCGAACTGTAAATAAGGCTGTCACTAGCGTGAGCGTCGTGTAAAGTCGGAAAAGTCATCTGCATGGGTGATTGCCAAGATTGGGGAGCGTTTCGTAGTACGATCAGTGCAATGGAGACGCGGAAACTTGTTGTGTCCCAGTGTTTTGCAGTTGGACGACAAGAGTTTTACACAGTAGCAAAGAGCGAGGCACTGAGTTGGCATGAACAATGGAGAGCACAATGGGGCTCGAGATGTGCTTGTTACCTCAGGTGCTGTGTGATTGTCGACAAGGAGTGAAATGGACCAATTTGTGACCGCCCTTTCAATTTAAGACGTTCAAAACAGACGGAATTTGCATTCGTAATACCAGAGCATCGAAACTACTAGGAACTCTTGTGTATATGAACGTGTCCGCGCCTTTGTATTCTGGTACCTTCGCCGCTACAAACCAACCAACCATCGTGTCCGTGCACATCAGAGTCGCAAAGAATGGAGAATAGCCAGGCTTGGTCGTGTGTGTAGCTGTAGCTCAGTTGGCAGATCGTTCGCTTAGCGTGTGAACGGTCTCGGGTTCAAGCCCCGGCTCCTCCATGTTTTGTGGTCAGTGCATGGTAAGTGTTGGTCGCGGCGAACATAAACGCACGCAAGAAGTTGCAAAACCAGCGTCACAGACTGATATGATGTATACTGTCATAAGGAGAGCAAGATGTAAGTGTGAGGACCGGCTGTTATCGTGGTGTCATCGTGTGCAGATCTGTCTTAGGTATCACGGCTTAACGTCATTGAAGTCTAGAGGTGGACAACACGTTCGTCTTACTCAGAGCGGTGTCTGAACTCTATTTTCGACGTTATGCGTGCCACTTTCATTGTGGCCAACTACGATTCGATACAGAATGCACGAAACCTGAAAGACACCCTCACTGATACATAGAGAGTAGTGTTTGTCTGCGGAATAATGGGAGTGCAAGGGTCTGTGACGTTGATATGACTGTGTGTAGCACCACAAGTTATCGGGGGGGTGGGCGTAGCTCAGATGGTAGAGCGCTCGCTTAGCTTGCGAGAGGTACTGGGATCGATACCCAGCGCCTCCAGAATTTTTAACACACCTACACGCCCACCTTGCCATGCAAGTGGAATAATTCCCAACCGGCATAGGTGAGTAGGCAGATACAAGCGAACGATTAGCATCCACAATTGGCGAGCGTGCTTTTATTCGTGCGCAGGAAGCACCCTCCTCCCACACCTACACTTAATTTAGAAACAGTACAAATGTTCCCATAAGATTCTCAAGCCTACGTCGGAAAGATCTGCCTTGCGCCGATTTCACGTAAATCCCACTGCACGTTCCCATTCTTTGCGTGCAGTCGGCTGCTACTGGTGTTGCTGGTTGTGACTGCTGATAACAGATGCCGTAGCAATCAATTCATGGAGTGAGTTGTATGTTTTGCGATAGTCTGTCTCTGACAAGGAAGCACAGGTGATATAGGTGCGAACACAGGAAGCTTGCAGCCCCTCGCTGCCTGCAGACACAGAGCAGCCACACTAGAAGAGCGGCCTAAGCCGTAGGCGAAATGTGCTCATTCGCTTTGGCGCGACGTCGAACTATAAATAAGGCTGTCACTAGCGTGAGCGTCGTGTAAAGTCGGAAAAGTCATCTGCATGGGTGATTGCCAAGTTTGGGGAGCGTTTCGTAGTACGATCAGTGCAATGGAGACGCGGAAACTTGTTGTGTCCCAGTGTTTTTCAGTTGGACGACAAGAGTTTTACACAGTAGCAAAGAGCGAGGCACTGAGTTGGCATGAACAATGGAGAGCACAATGGGGCTCGAGATGTGCTTGTTACCTCAGGTGCTGTGTGATTGTCGACAAGGAGTGAAATGGACCAATTTGTGACCGCCCTTTCAATTTAAGACGTTCAAAACAGACGGAATTTGCATTCGTAATACCAGAGCATCGAAACTACTAGGAACTCTTGTGTATATGAACGTGTCCGCGCCTTTGTATTCTGGTACCTTCGCCGCTACAAACCAACCAACCATCGTGTCCGTGCACATCAGAGTCGCAAAGAATGGAGAATAGCCAGGCTTGGTCGTGTGTGTAGCTGTAGCTCAGTTGGCAGATCGTTCGCTTAGCGTGTGAACGGTCTCGGGTTCAAGCCCCGGCTCCTCCCTGTTTTGAGGTCAGTGCATGGTAAGTGTTGGTCGCGGCGAACATAAACGCACGCAAGAAGTTGCAAAACCAGCGTCACAGACTGATATGATGTATACTGTCATAAGGAGAGCAAGATGTAAGTGTGAGGACCGGCTGTTATCGTGGTGTCATCGTGTGCAGATCTGTCTTAGGTATCACGGCTTAACGTCATTGAAGTCTAGAGGTGGACAACACGTTCGTCTTACTCAGAGCGGTGTCTGAACTCTATTTTCGACGTTATGCGTGCCACTTTCATTGTGGCCAACTACGATTCGATACAGAATGCACGAAACCTGAAAGACACCCTCACTGATACATAGAGAGTAGTGTTTGTCTGCGGAATAATGGGAGTGCAAGGGTCTGTGACGTTGATATGACTGTATGTAGCACTACAAGTTATCGGGGGGGTGGGCGTAGCTCAGATGGTAGAGCGCTCGCTTAGCGTGCGAGAGGTACTGGGATCGATACCCAGCGCCTCCAGAATTTTTAACACACCTACACGCGCACCTTGCCATGCTAGTGGAATAATTCCCAACCGGCAGAGGTGTGTAGGCAGATACAAGCGAACGATTAGCATCCACAATTGGCGAGCGTGCTTTTATTCGTGGGCAGGAAGCACCCTCCTCCCACACCTACACTTAATTTAGAAACAGTACAAATGTTCCCATAAGATTCTCAAGCCTACGTCGGAAAGATCTGCCTTGCGCCGATTTCACGTAAATCCCACTGCACGTTCCCATTCTTTGCGTCAGTCGGCTGCTACTGGTGTTGCTGGTTGTGACTGCTGATAACAGATGCCGTAGCAATCAATTCATGGAGTGAGTTGTATGTTTTGCGATAGTCTGTCTCTGACAAGGAAGCACAGGTGATATAGGTGCGAACACAGGAAGCTTGCAGCCCCTCGCTGCCTGCAGACACAGAGCAGCCACACTAGAAGAGCGGCCTAAGCCGTAGGCGAAATGTGCTCATTCGCTTTGGCGCGACGTCGAACTGTAAATAAGGCTGTCACTAGCGTGAGCGTCGTGTAAAGTCGGAAAAGTCATCTGCATGGGTGATTGCCAAGTTTGGGGAGCGTTTCGTAGTACGATCAGTGCAATGGAGACGCGGAAACTTGTTGTGTCCCAGTGTTTTTCAGTTGGACGACAAGAGTTTTACACAGTAGCAAAGAGCGAGGCACTGAGTTGGCATGAACAATGGAGAGCACAATGGGGCTCGAGATGTGCTTGTTACCTCAGGTGCTGTGTGATTGTCGACAAGGAGTGAAATGGACCAATTTGTGACCGCCCTTTCAATTTAAGACGTTCAAAACAGACGGAATTTGCATTCGTAATACCAGAGCATCGAAACTACTAGGAACTCTTGTGTATATGAACGTGTCCGCGCCTTTGTATTCTGGTACCTTCGCCGCTACAAACCAACCAACCATCGTGTCCGTGCACATCAGAGTCGCAAAGAATGGAGAATAGCCAGGCTTGGTCGTGTGTGTAGCTGTAGCTCAGTTGGCAGATCGTTCGCTTAGCGTGTGAACGGTCTCGGGTTCAAGCCCCGGCTCCTCCATGTTTTGTGGTCAGTGCATGGTAAGTGTTGGTCGCGGCGAACATAAACGCACGCAAGAAGTTGCAAAACCAGCGTCACAGACTGATATGATGTATACTGTCATAAGGAGAGCAAGATGTAAGTGTGAGGACCGGCTGTTATCGTGGTGTCATCGTGTGCAGATCTGTCTTAGGTATCACGGCTTAACGTCATTGAAGTCTAGAGGTGGACAACACGTTCGTCTTACTCAGAGCGGTGTCTGAACTCTATTTTCGACGTTATGCGTGCCACTTTCATTGTGGCCAACTACGATTCGATACAGAATGCACGAAACCTGAAAGACACCCTCACTGATACATAGAGAGTAGTGTTTGTCTGCGGAATAATGGGAGTGCAAGGGTCTGTGACGTTGATATGACTGTATGTAGCACTACAAGTTATCGGGGGGGTGGGCGTAACTCAGATGGTAGAGCGCTCGCTTAGCGTGCGAGAGGTACTGGGATCGATACCCAGCGCCTCCAGAATTTTTAACACACCTACACGCGCACCTTGCCATGCAAGTGGAATAATTCCCAACCGGCAGAGGTGTGTAGGCAGATACAAGCGAACGATTAGCATCCACAATTGGCGAGCGTGCTTTTATTCGTGCGCAGGAAGCACCCTCCTCCCACACCTACACTTAATTTAGAAACAGTACAAATGTTCCCATAAGATTCTCAAGCCTACGTCGGAAAGATCTGCCTTGCGCCGATTTCACGTAAATCCCACTGCACGTTCCCATTCTTTGCGTCAGTCGGCTGCTACTGGTGTTGCTGGTTGTGACTGCTGATAACAGATGCCGTAGCAATCAATTCATGGAGTGAGTTGTATGTTTTGCGATAGTCTGTCTCTGACAAGGAAGCACAGGTGATATAGGTGCGAACACAGGAAGCTTGCAGCCCCTCGCTGCCTGCAGACACAGAGCAGCCACACTAGAAGAGCGGCCTAAGCCGTAGGCGAAATGTGCTCATTCGCTTTGGCGCGACGTCGAACTGTAAATAAGGCTGTCACTAGCGTGAGCGTCGTGTAAAGTCGGAAAAGTCATCTGCATGGGTGATTGCCAAGTTTGGGGAGCGTTTCGTAGTACGATCAGTGCAATGGAGACGCGGAAACTTGTTGTGTCCCAGTGTTTTTCAGTTGGACGACAAGAGTTTTACACAGTAGCAAAGAGCGAGGCACTGAGTTGGCATGAACAATGGAGAGCACAATGGGGCTCGAGATGTGCTTGTTACCTCAGGTGCTGTGTGATTGTCGACAAGGAGTGAAATGGACCAATTTGTGACCGCCCTTTCAATTTAAGACGTTCAAAACAGACGGAATTTGCATTCGTAATACCAGAGCATCGAAACTACTAGGAACTCTTGTGTATATGAACGTGTCCGCGCCTTTGTATTCTGGTACCTTCGCCGCTACAAACCAACCAACCATCGTGTCCGTGCACATCAGAGTCGCAAAGAATGGAGAATAGCCAGGCTTGGTCGTGTGTGTAGCTGTAGCTCAGTTGGCAGATCGTTCGCTTAGCGTGTGAACGGTCTCGGGTTCAAGCCCCGGCTCCTCCATGTTTTGTGGTCAGTGCATGGTAAGTGTTGGTCGCGGCGAACATAAACGCACGCAAGAAGTTGCAAAACCAGCGTCACAGACTGATATGATGTATACTGTCATAAGGAGAGCAAGATGTAAGTGTGAGGACCGGCTGTTATCGTGGTGTCATCGTGTGCAGATCTGTCTTAGGTATCACGGCTTAACGTCATTGAAGTCTAGAGGTGGACAACACGTTCGTCTTACTCAGAGCGGTGTCTGAACTCTATTTTCGACGTTATGCGTGCCACTTTCATTGTGGCCAACTACGATTCGATACAGAATGCACGAAACCTGAAAGACACCCTCACTGATACATAGAGAGTAGTGTTTGTCTGCGGAATAATGGGAGTGCAAGGGTCTGTGACGTTGATATGACTGTATGTAGCACTACAAGTTATCGGGGGGGTGGGCGTAACTCAGATGGTAGAGCGCTCGCTTAGCGTGCGAGAGGTACTGGGATCGATACCCAGCGCCTCTAGAATTTTTAACACACCTACACGCGCACCTTGCCATGCAAGTGGAATAATTCCCAACCGGCAGAGGTGTGTAGGCAGATACAAGCGAACGATTAGCATCCACAATTGGCGAGCGTGCTTTTATTCGTGCGCAGGAAGCACCCTCCTCCCACACCTACACTTAATTTAGAAACAGTACAAATGTTCCCATAAGATTCTCAAGCCTACGTCGGAAAGATCTGCCTTGCGCCGATTTCACGTAAATCCCACTGCACGTTCCCATTCTTTGCGTCAGTCGGCTGCTACTGGTGTTGCTGGTTGTGACTGCTGATAACAGATGCCGTAGCAATCAATTCATGGAGTGAGTTGTATGTTTTGCGATAGTCTGTCTCTGACAAGGAAGCACAGGTGATATAGGTGCGAACACAGGAAGCTTGCAGCCCCTCGCTGCCTGCAGACACAGAGCAGCCACACTAGAAGAGCGGCCTAAGCCGTAGGCGAAATGTGCTCATTCGCTTTGGCGCGACGTCGAACTGTAAATAAGGCTGTCACTAGCGTGAGCGTTGCGTGAGCGTCGTGTAAAGTCGGAAAAGTCATCTGCATGGGTGATTGCCAAGTTTGGGGAGCGTTTCGTAGTACGATCAGTGCAATGGAGACGCGGAAACTTGTTGTGTCCCAGTGTTTTTCAGTTGGACGACAAGAGTTTTACACAGTAGCAAAGAGCGAGGCACTGAGTTGGCATGAACAATGGAGAGCACAATGGGGCTCGAGATGTGCTTGTTACCTCAGGTGCTGTGTGATTGTCGACAAGGAGTGAAATGGACCAATTTGTGACCGCCCTTTCAATTTAAGACGTTCAAAACAGACGGAATTTGCATTCGTAATACCAGAGCATCGAAACTACTAGGAACTCTTGTGTATATGAACGTGTCCGCGCCTTTGTATTCTGGTACCTTCGCCGCTACAAACCAACCAACCATCGTGTCCGTGCACATCAGAGTCGCAAAGAATGGAGAATAGCCAGGCTTGGTCGTGTGTGTAGCTGTAGCTCAGTTGGCAGATCGTTCGCTTAGCGTGTGAACGGTCTCGGGTTCAAGCCCCGGCTCCTCCATGTTTTGTGGTCAGTGCATGGTAAGTGTTGGTCGCGGCGAACATAAACGCACGCAAGAAGTTGCAAAACCAGCGTCACAGACTGATATGATGTATACTGTCATAAGGAGAGCAAGATGTAAGTGTGAGGACCGGCTGTTATCGTGGTGTCATCGTGTGCAGATCTGTCTTAGGTATCACGGCTTAACGTCATTGAAGTCTAGAGGTGGACAACACGTTCGTCTTACTCAGAGCGGTGTCTGAACTCTATTTTCGACGTTATGCGTGCCACTTTCATTGTGGCCAACTACGATTCGATACAGAATGCACGAAACCTGAAAGACACCCTCACTGATACATAGAGAGTAGTGTTTGTCTGCGGAATAATGGGAGTGCAAGGGTCTGTGACGTTGATATGACTGTATGTAGCACCACAAGTTATCGGGGGGGTGGGCGTAGCTCAGATGGTAGAGCGCTCGCTTAGCTTGCGAGAGGTACTGGGATCGATACCCAGCGCCTCCAGAATTTTTAACACACCTACACGCCCACCTTGCCATGCAAGTGGAATAATTCCCAACCGGCAGAGGTGTGTAGGCAGATACAAGCGAACGATTAGCATCCACAATTGGCGAGCGTGCTTTTATTCGTGCGCAGGAAGCACCCTCCTCCCACACCTACACTTAATTTAGAAACAGTACAAATGTTCCCATAAGATTCTCAAGCCTACGTCGGAAAGATCTGCCTTGCGCCGATTTCACGTAAATCCCACTGCACGTTCCCATTCTTTGCGTGCAGTCGGCTGCTACTGATGTTGCTGGTTGTGACTGCTGATAACAGATGCCGTAGCAATCAATTCATGGAGTGAGTTGTATGTTTTGCGATAGTCTGTCTCTGACAAGGAAGCACAGGTGATATAGGTGTGAACACAGGAAGCTTGCAGCCCCTCGCTGCCTGCAGACACAGAGCAGCCACACTAGAAGAGCGGCCTAAGCCGTAGGCGAAATGTGCTCATTCGCTTTGGCGCGACGTCGAACTATAAATAAGGCTGTCACTAGCGTGAGCGTTGCGTGAGCGTCGTGTAAAGTCGGAAAAGTCATCTGCATGGGTGATTGCCAAGTTTGGGGAGCGTTTCGTAGTACGATCAGTGCAATGGAGACTCGGAAACTTGTTGTGTCCCAGTGTTTTTCAGTTGGACAAGAGTTTTACACAGTAGCAAAGAGCGAGGCACTGAGTTGGCATGAACAATGGAGAGCACAATGGGGCTCGAGATGTGCTTGTTACCTCAGGTGCTGTGTGATTGTCGACAAGGAGTGAAATGGACCAATTTGTGACCGCCCTTTCAATTTAAGACGTTCAAAACAGACGGAATTTGCATTCGTAATACCAGAGCATCGAAACTACTAGGAACTCTTGTGTATATGAACGTGTCCGCGCCTTTGTATTCTGGTACCTTCGCCGCTACAAACCAACCAACCATCGTGTCCGTGCACATCAGAGTCGCAAAGAATGGAGAATAGCCAGGCTTGGTCGTGTGTGTAGCTGTAGCTCAGTTGGCAGATCGTTCGCTTAGCGTGTGAACGGTCTCGGGTTCAAGCCCCGGCTCCTCCATGTTTTGTGGTCAGTGCATGGTAAGTGTTGGTCGCGGCGAACATAAACGCACGCAAGAAGTTGCAAAACCAGCGTCACAGACTGATATGATGTATACTGTCATAAGGAGAGCAAGATGTAAGTGTGAGGACCGGCTGTTATCGTGGTGTCATCGTGTGCAGATCTGTCTTAGGTATCACGGCTTAACGTCATTGAAGTCTAGAGGTGGACAACACGTTCGTCTTACTCAGAGCGGTGTCTGAACTCTATTTTCGACGTTATGCGTGCCACTTTCATTGTGGCCAACTACGATTCGATACAGAATGCACGAAACCTGAAAGACACCCTCACTGATACATAGAGAGTAGTGTTTGTCTGCGGAATAATGGGAGTGCAAGGGTCTGTGACGTTGATATGACTGTATGTAGCACTACAAGTTATCGGGGGGGTGGGCGTAACTCAGATGGTAGAGCGCTCGCTTAGCGTGCGAGAGGTACTGGGATCGATACCCAGCGCCTCCAGAATTTTTAACACACCTACACGCGCACTTTGCCATGCAAGTGGAATAATTCCCAACCGGCAGAGGTGTGTAGGCAGATACAAGCGAACGATTAGCATCCTCAATTGGCGAGCGTGCTTTTATTCGTGCGCAGGAAGCACCCTCCTCCCACACCTACACTTAATTTAGAAACAGTACAAATGTTCCCATAAGATTCTCAAGCCTACGTCGGAAAGATCTGCCTTGCGCCGATTTCACGTAAATCCCACTGCACGTTCCCATTCTTTGCGTCAGTCGGCTGCTACTGGTGTTGCTGGTTGTGACTGCTGATAACAGATGCCGTAGCAATCAATTCATGGAGTGAGTTGTATGTTTTGCGATAGTCTGTCTCTGACAAGGAAGCACAGGTGATATAGGTGCGAACACAGGAAGCTTGCAGCCCCTCGCTGCCTGCAGACACAGAGCAGCCACACTAGAAGAGCGGCCTAAGCCGTAGGCGAAATGTGCTCATTCGCTTTGGCGCGACGTCGAACTGTAAATAAGGCTGTCACTAGCGTGAGCGTTGCGTGAAGTCGGAAAAGTCATCTGCATGGGTGATTGCCAAGTTTGGGGAGCGTTTCGTAGTACGATCAGTGCAATGGAGACGCGGAAACTTGTTGTGTCCCAGTGTTTTTCAGTTGGACGACAAGAGTTTTACACAGTAGCAAAGAGCGAGGCACTGAGTTGGCATGAACAATGGAGAGCACAATGGGGCTCGAGATGTGCTTGTTACCTCAGGTGCTGTGTGATTGTCGACAAGGAGTGAAATGGACCAATTTGTGACCGCCCTTTCAATTTAAGACGTTCAAAACAGACGGAATTTGCATTCGTAATACCAGAGCATCGAAACTACTAGGAACTCTTGTGTATATGAACGTGTCCGCGCCTTTGTATTCTGGTACCTTCGCCGCTACAAACCAACCAACCATCGTGTCCGTGCACATCAGAGTCGCAAAGAATGGAGAATAGCCAGGCTTGGTCGTGTGTGTAGCTGTAGCTCAGTTGGCAGATCGTTCGCTTAGCGTGTGAACGGTCTCGGGTTCAAGCCCCGGCTCCTCCATGTTTTGTGGTCAGTGCATGGTAAGTGTTGGTCGCGGCGAACATAAACGCACGCAAGAAGTTGCAAAACCAGCGTCACAGACTGATATGATGTATACTGTCATAAGGAGAGCAAGATGTAAGTGTGAGGACCGGCTGTTATCGTGGTGTCATCGTGTGCAGATCTGTCTTAGGTATCACGGCTTAACGTCATTGAAGTCTAGAGGTGGACAACACGTTCGTCTTACTCAGAGCGGTGTCTGAACTCTATTTTCGACGTTATGCGTGCCACTTTCATTGTGGCCAACTACGATTCGATACAGAATGCACGAAACCTGAAAGACACCCTCACTGATACATAGAGAGTAGTGTTTGTCTGCGGAATAATGGGAGTGCAAGGGTCTGTGACGTTGATATGACTGTATGTAGCACCACAAGTTATCGGGGGGGTGGGCGTAGCTCAGATGGTAGAGCGCTCGCTTAGCTTGCGAGAGGTACTGGGATCGATAGCCAGCGCCTCCAGAATTTTTAACACACCTACACGCGCACCTTGCCATGCAAGTGGAATAATTCCCAACCGGCAGAGGTGTGTAGGCAGATACAAGCGAACGATTAGCATCCACAATTGGCGAGCGTGCTTTTATTCGTGCGCAGGAAGCACCCTCCTCCCACACCTACACTTAATTTAGAAACAGTACAAATGTTCCCATAAGATTCTCAAGCCTACGTCGGAAAGATCTGCCTTGCGCCGATTTCACGTAAATCCCACTGCACGTTCCCATTCTTTGCGTGCAGTCGGCTGCTACTGATGTTGCTGGTTGTGACTGCTGATAACAGATGCCGTAGCAATCAATTCATGGAGTGAGTTGTATGTTTTGCGATAGTCTGTCTCTGACAAGGAAGCACAGGTGATATAGGTGCGAACACAGGAAGCTTGCAGCCCCTCGCTGCCTGCAGACACAGAGCAGCCACACTAGAAGAGCGGCCTAAGCCGTAGGCGAAATGTGCTCATTCGCTTTGGCGCGACGTCGAACTATAAATAAGGCTGTCACTAGCGTGAGCGTTGCGTGAGCGTCGTGTAAAGTCGGAAAAGTCATCTGCATGGGTGATTGCCAAGTTTGGGGAGCGTTTCGTAGTACGATCAGTGCAATGGAGACGCGGAAACTTGTTGTGTCCCAGTGTTTTTCAGTTGGACAAGAGTTTTACACAGTAGCAAAGAGCGAGGCACTGAGTTGGCATGAACAATGGAGAGCACAATGGGGCTCGAGATGTGCTTGTTACCTCAGGTGCTGTGTGATTGTCGACAAGGAGTGAAATGGACCAATTTGTGACCGCCCTTTCAATTTAAGACGTTCAAAACAGACGGAATTTGCATTCGTAATACCAGAGCATCGAAACTACTAGGAACTCTTGTGTATATGAACGTGTCCGCGCCTTTGTATTCTGGTACCTTCGCCGCTACAAACCAACCAATCATCGTGTCCGTGCACATCAGAGTCGCAAAGAATGGAGAATAGCCAGGCTTGGTCGTGTGTGTAGCTGTAGCTCAGTTGGCAGATCGTTCGCTTAGCGTGTGAACGGTCTCGGGTTCAAGCCCCGGCTCCTCCATGTTTTGTGGTCAGTGCATGGTAAGTGTTGGTCGCGGCGAACATAAACGCACGCAAGAAGTTGCAAAACCAGCGTCACAGACTGATATGATGTATACTGTCATAAGGAGAGCAAGATGTAAGTGTGAGGACCGGCTGTTATCGTGGTGTCATCGTGTGCAGATCTGTCTTAGGTATCACGGCTTAACGTCATTGAAGTCTAGAGGTGGACAACACGTTCGTCTTACTCAGAGCGGTGTCTGAACTCTATTTTCGACGTTATGCGTGCCACTTTCATTGTGGCCAACTACGATTCGATACAGAATGCACGAAACCTGAAAGACACCCTCACTGATACATAGAGAGTAGTGTTTGTCTGCGGAATAATGGGAGTGCAAGGGTCTGTGACGTTGATATGACTGTATGTAGCACCACAAGTTATCGGGGGGGTGGGCGTAGCTCAGATGGTAGAGCGCTCGCTTAGCTTGCGAGAGGTACTGGGATCGATACCCAGCGCCTCCAGAATTTTTAACACACCTACACGCGCACCTTGCCATGCAAGTGGAATAATTCCCAACCGGCAGAGGTGTGTAGGCAGATACAAGCGAACGATTAGCATCCACAATTGGCGAGCGTGCTTTTATTCGTGCGCAGGAAGCACCCTCCTCCCACACCTACACTTAATTTAGAAACAGTACAAATGTTCCCATAAGATTCTCAAGCCTACGTCGGAAAGATCTGCCTTGCGCCGATTTCACGTAAATCCCACTGCACGTTCCCATTCTTTGCGTGCAGTCGGCTGCTACTGATGTTGCTGGTTGTGACTGCTGATAACAGATGCCGTAGCAATCAATTCATGGAGTGAGTTGTATGTTTTGCGATAGTCTGTCTCTGACAAGGAAGCACAGGTGATATAGGTGCGAACACAGGAAGCTTGCAGCCCCTCGCTGCCTGCAGACACAGAGCAGCCACACTAGAAGAGCGGCCTAAGCCGTAGGCGAAATGTGCTCATTCGCTTTGGCGCGACGTCGAACTATAAATAAGGCTGTCACTAGCGTGAGCGTTGCGTGAGCGTCGTGTAAAGTCGGAAAAGTCATCTGCATGGGTGATTGCCAAGTTTGGGGAGCGTTTCGTAGTACGATCAGTGCAATGGAGACGCGGAAACTTGTTGTGTCCCAGTGTTTTTCAGTTGGACAAGAGTTTTACACAGTAGCAAAGAGCGAGGCACTGAGTTGGCATGAACAATGGAGAGCACAATGGGGCTCGAGATGTGCTTGTTACCTCAGGTGCTGTGTGATTGTCGACAAGGAGTGAAATGGACCAATTTGTGACCGCCCTTTCAATTTAAGACGTTCAAAACAGACGGAATTTGCATTCGTAATACCAGAGCATCGAAACTACTAGGAACTCTTGTGTATATGAACGTGTCCGCGCCTTTGTATTCTGGTACCTTCGCCGCTACAAACCAACCAATCATCGTGTCCGTGCACATCAGAGTCGCAAAGAATGGAGAATAGCCAGGCTTGGTCGTGTGTGTAGCTGTAGCTCAGTTGGCAGATCGTTCGCTTAGCGTGTGAACGGTCTCGGGTTCAAGCCCCGGCTCCTCCATGTTTTGTGGTCAGTGCATGGTAAGTGTTGGTCGCGGCGAACATAAACGCACGCAAGAAGTTGCAAAACCAGCGTCACAGACTGATATGATGTATACTGTCATAAGGAGAGCAAGATGTAAGTGTGAGGACCGGCTGTTATCGTGGTGTCATCGTGTGCAGATCTGTCTTAGGTATCACGGCTTAACGTCATTGAAGTCTAGAGGTGGACAACACGTTCGTCTTACTCAGAGCGGTGTCTGAACTCTATTTTCGACGTTATGCGTGCCACTTTCATTGTGGCCAACTACGATTCGATACAGAATGCACGAAACCTGAAAGACACCCTCACTGATACATAGAGAGTAGTGTTTGTCTGCGGAATAATGGGAGTGCAAGGGTCTGTGACGTTGATATGACTGTATGTAGCACCACAAGTTATCGGGGGGGGTGGGCGTAGCTCAGATGGTAGAGCGCTCGCTTAGCTTGCGAGAGGTACTGGGATCGATACCCAGCGCCTCCAGAATTTTTAACACACCTACACGCGCACCTTGCCATGCAAGTGGAATAATTCCCAACCGGCAGAGGTGTGTAGGCAGATACAAGCGAACGATTAGCATCCACAATTGGCGAGCGTGCTTTTATTCGTGCGCAGGAAGCACCCTCCTCCCACACCTACACTTAATTTAGAAACAGTACAAATGTTCCCATAAGATTCTCAAGCCTACGTCGGAAAGATCTGCCTTGCGCCGATTTCACGTAAATCCCACTGCACGTTCCCATTCTTTGCGTGCAGTCGGCTGCTACTGGTGTTGCTGGTTGTGACTGCTGATAACAGATGCCGTAGCAAACAATTCATGGAGTGAGTTGTATGTTTTGCGATAGTCTGTCTCTGACAAGGAAGCACAGGTGATATAGGTGCGAACACAGGAAGCTTGCAGCCCCTCGCTGCCTGCAGACACAGAGCAGCCACACTAGAAGAGCGGCCTAAGCCGTAGGCGAAATGTGCTCATTCGCTTTGGCGCGACGTCGAACTGTAAATAAGGCTGTCACTAGCGTGAGCGTTGCGTGAGCGTCGTGTAAAGTCGGAAAAGTCATCTGCATGGGTGATTGCCAAGTTTGGGGAGCGTTTCGTAGTACGATCAGTGCAATGGAGACGCGGAAACTTGTTGTGTCCCAGCGTTTTTCAGTTGGACGACAAGAGTTTTACACAGTAGCAAAGAGCGAGGCACTGAGTTGGCATGAACAATGGAGAGCACAATGGGGCTCGAGATGTGCTTGTTACCTCAGGTGCTGTGTGATTGTCGACAAGGAGTGAAATGGACCAATTTGTGACCGCCCTTTCAATTTAAGACGTTCAAAACAGACGGAATTTGCATTCGTAATACCAGAGCATCGAAACTACTAGGAACTCTTGTGTATATGAACGTGTCCGCGCCTTTGTATTCTGGTACCTTCGCCGCTACAAACCAACCAACCATCGTGTCCGTGCACATCAGAGTCGCAAAGAATGGAGAATAGCCAGGCTTGGTCGTGTGTGTAGCTGTAGCTCAGTTGGCAGATCGTTCGCTTAGCGTGTGAACGGTCTCGGGTTCAAGCCCCGGCTCCTCCATGTTTTGTGGTCAGTGCATGGTAAGTGTTGGTCGCGGCGAACATAAACGCACGCAAGAAGTTGCAAAACCAGCGTCACAGACTGATATGATGTATACTGTCATAAGGAGAGCAAGATGTAAGTGTGAGAACCGGCTGTTATCGTGGTGTCATCGTGTGCAGATCTGTCTTAGGTATCACGGCTTAACGTCATTGAAGTCTAGAGGTGGACAACACGTTCGTCTTACTCAGAGCGGTGTCTGAACTCTATTTTCGACGTTATGCGTGCCACTTTCATTGTGGCCAACTACGATTCGATACAGAATGCACGAAACCTGAAAGACACCCTCACTGATACATAGAGAGTAGTGTTTGTCTGCGGAATAATGGGAGTGCAAGGGTCTGTGACGTTGATATGACTGTATGTAGCACTACAAGTTATCGGGGGGGTGGGCGTAACTCAGATGGTAGAGCGCTCGCTTAGCGTGCGAGAGGTACTGGGATCGATACCCAGCGCCTCCAGAATTTTTAACACACCTACACGCGCACCTTGCCATGCAAGTGGAATAATTCCCAACCGGCAGAGGTGTGTAGGCAGATACAAGCGAACGATTAGCATCCACAATTGGCGAGCGTGCTTTTATTCGTGCGCAGGAAGCACCCTCCTCCCACACCTACACTTAATTTAGAAACAGTACAAATGTTCCCATAAGATTCTCAAGCCTACGTCGGAAAGATCTGCCTTGCGCCGATTTCACGTAAATCCCACTGCACGTTCCCATTCTTTGCGTCAGTCGGCTGCTACTGGTGTTGCTGGTTGTGACTGCTGATAACAGATGCCGTAGCAATCAATTCATGGAGTGAGTTGTATGTTTTGCGATAGTCTGTCTCTGACAAGGAAGCACAGGTGATATAGGTGCGAACACAGGAAGCTTGCAGCCCCTCGCTGCCTGCAGACACAGAGCAGCCACACTAGAAGAGCGGCCTAAGCCGTAGGCGAAATGTGCTCATTCGCTTTGGCGCGACGTCGAACTGTAAATAAGGCTGTCACTAGCGTGAGCGTTGCGTGAGCGTCGTGTAAAGTCGGAAAAGTCATCTGCATGGGTGATTGCCAAGTTTGGGGAGCGTTTCGTAGTACGATCAGTGCAATGGAGACGCGGAAACTTGTTGTGTCCCAGTGTTTTTCAGTTGGACGACAAGAGTTTTACACAGTAGCAAAGAGCGAGGCACTGTGTTGGCATGAACAATGGAGAGCACAATGGGGCTCGAGATGTGCTTGTTACCTCAGGTGCTGTGTGATTGTCGACAAGGAGTGAAATGGACCAATTTGTGACCGCCCTTTCAATTTAAGACGTTCAAAACAGACGGAATTTGCATTCGTAATACCAGAGCATCGAAACTACTAGGAACTCTTGTGTATATGAACGTGTCCGCGCCTTTGTATTCTGGTACCTTCGCCGCTACAAACCAACCAACCATCGTGTCCGTGCACATCAGAGTCGCAAAGAATGGAGAATAGCCAGGCTTGGTCGTGTGTGTAGCTGTAGCTCAGTTGGCAGATCGTTCGCTTAGCGTGTGAACGGTCTCGGGTTCAAGCCCCGGCTCCTCCATGTTTTGTGGTCAGTGCATGGTAAGTGTTGGTCGCGGCGAACATAAACGCACGCAAGAAGTTGCAAAACCAGCGTCACAGACTGATATGATGTATACTGTCATAAGGAGAGCAAGATGTAAGTGTGAGGACCGGCTGTTATCGTGGTGTCATCGTGTGCAGATCTGTCTTAGGTATCACGGCTTAACGTCATTGAAGTCTAGAGGTGGACAACACGTTCGTCTTACTCAGAGCGGTGTCTGAACTCTATTTTCGACGTTATGCGTGCCACTTTCATTGTGGCCAACTACGATTCGATACAGAATGCACGAAACCTGAAAGACACCCTCACTGATACATAGAGAGTAGTGTTTGTCTGCGGAATAATGGGAGTGCAAGGGTCTGTGACGTTGATATGACTGTATGTAGCACCACAAGTTATCGGGGGGGTGGGCGTAGCTCAGATGGTAGAGCGCTCGCTTAGCGTGCGAGAGGTACTGGGATCGATACCCAGCGCCTCCAGAATTTTTAACACACCTACACGCGCACCTTGCCATGCAAGTGGAATAATTCCCAACCGGCAGAGGTGTGTAGGCAGATACAAGCGAACGATTAGCATCCACAATTGGCGAGCGTGCTTTTATTCGTGCGCAGGAAGCACCCTCCTCCCACACCTACACTTAATTTAGAAACAGTACAAATGTTCCCATAAGATTCTCAAGCCTACGTCGGAAAGATCTGCCTTGCGCCGATTTCACGTAAATCCCACTGCACGTTCCCATTCTTTGCGTGCAGTCGGCTGCTACTGATGTTGCTGGTTGTGACTGCTGATAACAGATGCCGTAGCAATCAATTCATGGAGTGAGTTGTATGTTTTGCGATAGTCTGTCTCTGACAAGGAAGCACAGGTGATATAGGTGCGAACACAGGAAGCTTGCAGCCCCTCGCTGCCTGCAGACACAGAGCAGCCACACTAGAAGAGCGGCCTAAGCCGTAGGCGAAATGTGCTCATTCGCTTTGGCGCGACGTCGAACTATAAATAAGGCTGTCACTAGCGTGAGCGTTGCGTGAGCGTCGTGTAAAGTCGGAAAAGTCATCTGCATGGGTGATTGCCAAGTTTGGGGAGCGTTTCGTAGTACGATCAGTGCAATGGAGACGCGGAAACTTGTTGTGTCCCAGTGTTTTTCAGTTGGACGACAAGAGTTTTACACAGTAGCAAAGAGCGAGGCACTGAGTTGGCATGAACAATGGAGAGCACAATGGGGCTCGAGATGTGCTTGTTACCTCAGGTGCTGTGTGATTGTCGACAAGGAGTGAAATGGACCAATTTGTGACCGCCCTTTCAATTTAAGACGTTCAAAACAGACGGAATTTGCATTCGTAATACCAGAGCATCGAAACTACTAGGAACTCTTGTGTATATGAACGTGTCCGCGCCTTTGTATTCTGGTACCTTCGCCGCTACAAACCACCCAACCATCGTGTCCGTGCACATCAGAGTCGCAAAGAATGGAGAATAGCCAGGCTTGGTCGTGTGTGTAGCTGTAGCTCAGTTGGCAGATCGTTCGCTTAGCGTGTGAACGGTCTCGGGTTCAAGCCCCGGCTCCTCCATGTTTTGTGGTCAGTGCATGGTAAGTGTTGGTCGCGGCGAACATAAACGCACGCAAGAAGTTGCAAAACCAGCGTCACAGACTGATATGATGTATACTGTCATAAGGAGAGCAAGATGTAAGTGTGAGGACCGGCTGTTATCGTGGTGTCATCGTGTGCAGATCTGTCTTAGGTATCACGGCTTAACGTCATTGAAGTCTAGAGGTGGACAACACGTTCGTCTTACTCAGAGCGGTGTCTGAACTCTATTTTCGACGTTATGCGTGCCACTTTCATTGTGGCCAACTACGATTCGATACAGAATGCACGAAACCTGAAAGACACCCTCACTGATACATAGAGAGTAGTGTTTGTCTGCGGAATAATGGGAGTGCAAGGGTCTGTGACGTTGATATGACTGTATGTAGCACTACAAGTTATCGGGGGGGTGGGCGTAACTCAGATGGTAGAGCGCTCGCTTAGCGTGCGAGAGGTACTGGGATCGATACCCAGCGCCTCCAGAATTTTTAACACACCTACACGCGCACCTTGCCATGCAAGTGGAATAATTCCCAACCGGCAGAGGTGTGTAGGCAGATACAAGCGAACGATTAGCATCCACAATTGGCGAGCGTGCTTTTATTCGTGCGCAGGAAGCACCCTCCTCCCACACCTACACTTAATTTAGAAACAGTACAAATGTTCCCATAAGATTCTCAAGCCTACGTCGGAAAGATCTGCCTTGCGCCGATTTCACGTAAATCCCACTGCACGTTCCCATTCTTTGCGTCAGTCGGCTGCTACTGGTGTTGCTGGTTGTGACTGCTGATAACAGATGCCGTAGCAATCAATTCATGGAGTGAGTTGTATGTTTTGCGATAGTCTGTCTCTGACAAGGAAGCACAGGTGATATAGGTGCGAACACAGGAAGCTTGCAGCCCCTCGCTGCCTGCAGACACAGAGCAGCCACACTAGAAGAGCGGCCTAAGCCGTAGGCGAAATGTGCTCATTCGCTTTGGCGCGACGTCGAACTGTAAATAAGGCTGTCACTAGCGTGAGCGTTGCGTGAGCGTCGTGTAAAGTCGGAAAAGTCATCTGCATGGGTGATTGCCAAGTTTGGGGAGCGTTTCGTAGTACGATCAGTGCAATGGAGACGCGGAAACTTGTTGTGTCCCAGTGTTTTTCAGTTGGACGACAAGAGTTTTACACAGTAGCAAAGAGCGAGGCACTGAGTTGGCATGAACAATGGAGAGCACAATGGGGCTCGAGATGTGCTTGTTACCTCAGGTGCTGTGTGATTGTCGACAAGGAGTGAAATGGACCAATTTGTGACCGCCCTTTCAATTTAAGACGTTCAAAACAGACGGAATTTGCATTCGTAATACCAGAGCATCGAAACTACTAGGAACTCTTGTGTATATGAACGTGTCCGCGCCTTTGTATTCTGGTACCTTCGCCGCTACAAACCAACCAACCATCGTGTCCGTGCACATCAGAGTCGCAAAGAATGGAGAATAGCCAGGCTTGGTCGTGTGTGTAGCTGTAGCTCAGTTGGCAGATCGTTCGCTTAGCGTGTGAACGGTCTCGGGTTCAAGCCCCGGCTCCTCCATGTTTTGTGGTCAGTGCATGGTAAGTGTTGGTCGCGGCGAACATAAACGCACGCAAGAAGTTGCAAAACCAGCGTCACAGACTGATATGATGTATACTGTCATAAGGAGAGCAAGATGTAAGTGTGAGGACCGGCTGTTATCGTGGTGTCATCGTGTGCAGATCTGTCTTAGGTATCACGGCTTAACGTCATTGAAGTCTAGAGGTGGACAACACGTTCGTCTTACTCAGAGCGGTGTCTGAACTCTATTTTCGACGTTATGCGTGCCACTTTCATTGTGGCCAACTACGATTCGATACAGAATGCACGAAACCTGAAAGACACCCTCACTGATACATAGAGAGTAGTGTTTGTCTGCGGAATAATGGGAGTGCAAGGGTCTGTGACGTTGATATGACTGTATGTAGCACTACAAGTTATCGGGGGGGTGGGCGTAACTCAGATGGTAGAGCGCTCGCTTAGCGTGCGAGAGGTACTGGGATCGATACCCAGCGCCTCCAGAATTTTTAACACACCTACACGCCCACCTTGCCATGCAAGTGGAATAATTCCCAACCGGCAGAGGTGTGTAGGCAGATACAAGCGAACGATTAGCATCCACAATTGGCGAGCGTGCTTTTATTCGTGCGCAGGAAGCACCCTCCTCCCACACCTACACTTAATTTAGAAACAGTACAAATGTTCCCATAAGATTCTCAAGCCTACGTCGGAAAGATCTGCCTTGCGCCGATTTCACGTAAATCCCACTGCACGTTCCCATTCTTTGCGTCAGTCGGCTGCTACTGGTGTTGCTGGTTGTGACTGCTGATAACAGATGCCGTAGCAATCAATTCATGGAGTGAGTTGTATGTTTTGCGATAGTCTGTCTCTGACAAGGAAGCACAGGTGATATAGGTGCGAACACAGGAAGCTTGCAGCCCCTCGCTGCCTGCAGACACAGAGCAGCCACACTAGAAGAGCGGCCTAAGCCGTAGGCGAAATGTGCTCATTCGCTTTGGCGCGACGTCGAACTGTAAATAAAGCTGTCACTAGCGTGAGCGTCGTGTAAAGTCGGAAAAGTCATCTGCATGGGTGATTGCCAAGTTTGGGGAGCGTTTCGTAGTACGATCAGTGCAATGGAGACGCGGAAACTTGTTGTGTCCCAGTGTTTTTCAGTTGGACGACAAGAGTTTTACACAGTAGCAAAGAGCGAGGCACTGAGTTGGCATGAACAATGGAGAGCACAATGGGGCTCGAGATGTGCTTGTTACCTCAGGTGCTGTGTGATTGTCGACAAGGAGTGAAATGGACCAATTTGTGACCGCCCTTTCAATTTAAGACGTTCAAAACAGACGGAATTTGCATTCGTAATACCAGAGCATCGAAACTACTAGGAACTCTTGTGTATATGAACGTGTCCGCGCCTTTGTATTCTGGTACCTTCGCCGCTACAAACCAACCAACCATCGTGTCCGTGCACATCAGAGTCGCAAAGAATGGAGAATAGCCAGGCTTGGTCGTGTGTGTAGCTGTAGCTCAGTTGGCAGATCGTTCGCTTAGCGTGTGAACGGTCTCGGGTTCAAGCCCCGGCTCCTCCATGTTTTGTGGTCAGTGCATGGTAAGTGTTGGTCGCGGCGAACATAAACGCACGCAAGAAGTTGCAAAACCAGCGTCACAGACTGATATGATGTATACTGTCATAAGGAGAGCAAGATGTAAGTGTGAGGACCGGCTGTTATCGTGGTGTCATCGTGTGCAGATCTGTCTTAGGTATCACGGCTTAACGTCATTGAAGTCTAGAGGTGGACAACACGTTCGTCTTACTCAGAGCGGTGTCTGAACTCTATTTTCGACGTTATGCGTGCCACTTTCATTGTGGCCAACTACGATTCGATACAGAATGCACGAAACCTGAAAGACACCCTCACTGATACATAGAGAGTAGTGTTTGTCTGCGGAATAATGGGAGTGCAAGGGTCTGTGACGTTGATATGACTGTATGTAGCACTACAAGTTATCGGGGGGGTGGGCGTAGCTCAGATGGTAGAGCGCTCGCTTAGCGTGCGAGAGGTACTGGGATCGATACCCAGCGCCTCCAGAATTTTTAACACACCTACACGCGCACCTTGCCATGCAAGTGGAATAATTCCCAACCGGCAGAGGTGTGTAGGCAGATACAAGCGAACGATTAGCATCCACAATTGGCGAGCGTGCTTTTATTCGTGCGCAGGAAGCACCCTCCTCCCACACCTACACTTAATTTAGAAACAGTACAAATGTTCCCATAAGATTCTCAAGCCTACGTCGGAAAGATCTGCCTTGCGCCGATTTCACGTAAATCCCACTGCACGTTCCCATTCTTTGCGTCAGTCGGCTGCTACTGGTGTTGCTGGTTGTGACTGCTGATAACAGATGCCGTAGCAATCAATTCATGGAGTGAGTTGTATGTTTTGCGATAGTCTGTCTCTGACAAGGAAGCACAGGTGATATAGGTGCGAACACAGGAAGCTTGCAGCCCCTCGCTGCCTGCAGACACAGAGCAGCCACACTAGAAGAGCGGCCTAAGCCGTAGGCGAAATGTGCTCATTCGCTTTGGCGCGACGTCGAACTGTAAATAAGGCTGTCACTAGCGTGAGCGTTGCGTGAGCGTCGTGTAAAGTCGGAAAAGTCATCTGCATGGGTGATTGCCAAGTTTGGGGAGCGTTTCGTAGTACGATCAGTGCAATGGAGACGCGGAAACTTGTTGTGTCCCAGTGTTTTTCAGTTGGACGACAAGAGTTTTACACAGTAGCAAAGAGCGAGGCACTGAGTTGGCATGAACAATGGAGAGCACAATGGGGCTCGAGATGTGCTTGTTACCTCAGGTGCTGTGTGATTGTCGACAAGGAGTGAAATGGACCAATTTGTGACCGCCCTTTCAATTTAAGACGTTCAAAACAGACGGAATTTGCATTCGTAATACCAGAGCATCGAAACTACTAGGAACTCTTGTGTATATGAACGTGTCCGCGCCTTTGTATTCTGGTACCTTCGCCGCTACAAACCACCCAACCATCGTGTCCGTGCACATCAGAGTCGCAAAGAATGGAGAATAGCCAGGCTTGGTCGTGTGTGTAGCTGTAGCTCAGTTGGCAGATCGTTCGCTTAGCGTGTGAACGGTCTCGGGTTCAAGCCCCGGCTCCTCCATGTTTTGTGGTCAGTGCATGGTAAGTGTTGGTCGCGGCGAACATAAACGCACGCAAGAAGTTGCAAAACCAGCGTCACAGACTGATATGATGTATACTGTCATAAGGAGAGCAAGATGTAAGTGTGAGGACCGGCTGTTATCGTGGTGTCATCGTGTGCAGATCTGTCTTAGGTATCACGGCTTAACGTCATTGAAGTCTAGAGGTGGACAACACGTTCGTCTTACTCAGAGCGGTGTCTGAACTCTATTTTCGACGTTATGCGTGCCACTTTCATTGTGGCCAACTACGATTCGATACAGAATGCACGAAACCTGAAAGACACCCTCACTGATACATAGAGAGTAGTGTTTGTCTGCGGAATAATGGGAGTGCAAGGGTCTGTGACGTTGATATGACTGTATGTAGCACTACGAGTTATCGGGGGGGTGGGCGTAGCTCAGATGGTAGAGCGCTCGCTTAGCGTGCGAGAGGTACTGGGATCGATACCCAGCGCCTCCAGAATTTTTAACACACCTACACGCGCACCTTGCCATGCAAGTGGAATAATTCCCAACCGGCAGAGGTGTGTAGGCAGATACAAGCGAACGATTAGCATCCACAATTGGCGAGCGTGCTTTTATTCGTGCGCAGGAAGCACCCTCCTCCCACACCTACACTTAATTTAGAAACAGTACAAATGTTCCCATAAGATTCTCAAGCCTACGTCGGAAAGATCTGCCTTGCGCCGATTTCACGTAAATCCCACTGCACGTTCCCATTCTTTGCGTCAGTCGGCTGCTACTGGTGTTGCTGGTTGTGACTGCTGATAACAGATGCCGTAGCAATCAATTCATGGAGTGAGTTGTATGTTTTGCGATAGTCTGTCTCTGACAAGGAAGCACAGGTGATATAGGTGCGAACACAGGAAGCTTGCAGCCCCTCGCTGCCTGCAGACACAGAGCAGCCACACTAGAAGAGCGGCCTAAGCCGTAGGCGAAATGTGCTCATTCGCTTTGGCGCGACGTCGAACTGTAAATAAGCCTGTCACTAGCGTGAGCGTCGTGTAAAGTCGGAAAAGTCATCTGCATGGGTGATTGCCAAGTTTGGGGAGCGTTTCGTAGTACGATCAGTGCAATGGAGACGCGGAAACTTGTTGTGTCCCAGTGTTTTTCAGTTGGACGACAAGAGTTTTACACAGTAGCAAAGAGCGAGGCACTGTGTTGGCATGAACAATGGAGAGCACAATGGGGCTCGAGATGTGCTTGTTACCTCAGGTGCTGTGTGATTGTCGACAAGGAGTGAAATGGACCAATTTGTGACCGCCCTTTCAATTTAAGACGTTCAAAACAGACGGAATTTGCATTCGTAATACCAGAGCATCGAAACTACTAGGAACTCTTGTGTATATGAACGTGTCCGCGCCTTTGTATTCTGGTACCTTCGCCGCTACAAACCAACCAACCATCGTGTCCGTGCACATCAGAGTCGCAAAGAATGGAGAATAGCCAGGCTTGGTCGTGTGTGTAGCTGTAGCTCAGTTGGCAGATCGTTCGCTTAGCGTGTGAACGGTCTCGGGTTCAAGCCCCGGCTCCTCCATGTTTTGTGGTCAGTGCATGGTAAGTGTTGGTCGCGGCGAACATAAACGCACGCAAGAAGTTGCAAAACCAGCGTCACAGACTGATATGATGTATACTGTCATAAGGAGAGCAAGATGTAAGTGTGAGGACCGGCTGTTATCGTGGTGTCATCGTGTGCAGATCTGTCTTAGGTATCACGGCTTAACGTCATTGAAGTCTAGAGGTGGACAACACGTTCGTCTTACTCAGAGCGGTGTCTGAACTCTATTTTCGACGTTATGCGTGCCACTTTCATTGTGGCCAACTACGATTCGATACAGAATGCACGAAACCTGAAAGACACCCTCACTGATACATAGAGAGTAGTGTTTGTCTGCGGAATAATGGGAGTGCAAGGGTCTGTGACGTTGATATGACTGTATGTAGCACTACAAGTTATCGGGGGGGTGGGCGTAGCTCAGATGGTAGAGCGCTCGCTTAGCGTGCGAGAGGTACTGGGATCGATACCCAGCGCCTCCAGAATTTTTAACACACCTACACGCGCACCTTGCCATGCAAGTGGAATAATTCCCAACCGGCAGAGGTGTGTAGGCAGATACAAGCGAACGATTAGCATCCACAATTGGCGAGCGTGCTTTTATTCGTGCGCAGGAAGCACCCTCCTCCCACACCTACACTTAATTTAGAAACAGTACAAATGTTCCCATAAGATTCTCAAGCCTACGTCGGAAAGATCTGCCTTGCGCCGATTTCACGTAAATCCCACTGCACGTTCCCATTCTTTGCGTCAGTCGGCTGCTACTGGTGTTGCTGGTTGTGACTGCTGATAACAGATGCCGTAGCAATCAATTCATGGAGTGAGTTGTATGTTTTGCGATAGTCTGTCTCTGACAAGGAAGCACAGGTGATATAGGTGCGAACACAGGAAGCTTGCAGCCCCTCGCTGCCTGCAGACACAGAGCAGCCACACTAGAAGAGCGGCCTAAGCCGTAGGCGAAATGTGCTCATTCGCTTTGGCGCGACGTCGAACTGTAAATAAGGCTGTCACTAGCGTGAGCGTCGTGTAAAGTCGGAAAAGTCATCTGCATGGGTGATTGCCAAGTTTGGGGAGCGTTTCGTAGTACGATCAGTGCAATGGAGACGCGGAAACTTGTTGTGTCCCAGTGTTTTTCAGTTGGACGACAAGAGTTTTACACAGTAGCAAAGAGCGAGGCACTGAGTTGGCATGAACAATGGAGAGCACAATGGGGCTCGAGATGTGCTTGTTACCTCAGGTGCTGTGTGATTGTCGACAAGGAGTGAAATGGACCAATTTGTGACCGCCCTTTCAATTTAAGACGTTCAAAACAGACGGAATTTGCATTCGTAATACCAGAGCATCGAAACTACTAGGAACTCTTGTGTATATGAACGTGTCCGCGCCTTTGTATTCTGGTACCTTCGCCGCTACAAACCAACCAACCATCGTGTCCGTGCACATCAGAGTCGCAAAGAATGGAGAATAGCCAGGCTTGGTCGTGTGTGTAGCTGTAGCTCAGTTGGCAGATCGTTCGCTTAGCGTGTGAACGGTCTCGGGTTCAAGCCCCGGCTCCTCCATGTTTTGTGGTCAGTGCATGGTAAGTGTTGGTCGCGGCGAACATAAACGCACGCAAGAAGTTGCAAAACCAGCGTCACAGACTGATATGATGTATACTGTCATAAGGAGAGCAAGATGTAAGTGTGAGGACCGGCTGTTATCGTGGTGTCATCGTGTGCAGATCTGTCTTAGGTATCACGGCTTAACGTCATTGAAGTCTAGAGGTGGACAACACGTTCGTCTTACTCAGAGCGGTGTCTGAACTCTATTTTCGACGTTATGCGTGCCACTTTCATTGTGGCCAACTACGATTCGATACAGAATGCACGAAACCTGAAAGACACCCTCACTGATACATAGAGAGTAGTGTTTGTCTGCGGAATAATGGGAGTGCAAGGGTCTGTGACGTTGATATGACTGTATGTAGCACTACAAGTTATCGGAGGGGTGGGCGTAACTCAGATGGTAGAGCGCTCGCTTAGCGTGCGAGAGGTACTGGGATCGATACCCAGCGCCTCCAGAATTTTTAACACACCTACACGCGCACCTTGCCATGCAAGTGGAATAATTCCCAACCGGCAGAGGTGTGTAGGCAGATACAAGCGAACGATTAGCATCCACAATTGGCGAGCGTGCTTTTATTCGTGCGCAGGAAGCACCCTCCTCCCACACCTACACTTAATTTAGAAACAGTACAAATGTTCCCATAAGATTCTCAAGCCTACGTCGGAAAGATCTGCCTTGCGCCGATTTCACGTAAATCCCACTGCACGTTCCCATTCTTTGCGTCAGTCGGCTGCTACTGGTGTTGCTGGTTGTGACTGCTGATAACAGATGCCGTAGCAATCAATTCATGGAGTGAGTTGTATGTTTTGCGATAGTCTGTCTCTGACAAGGAAGCACAGGTGATATAGGTGCGAACACAGGAAGCTTGCAGCCCCTCGCTGCCTGCAGACACAGAGCAGCCACACTAGAAGAGCGGCCTAAGCCGTAGGCGAAATGTGCTCATTCGCTTTGGCGCGACGTCGAACTGTAAATAAGGCTGTCACTAGCGTGAGCGTCGTGTAAAGTCGGAAAAGTCATCTGCATGGGTGATTGCCAAGTTTGGGGAGCGTTTCGTAGTACGATCAGTGCAATGGAGACGCGGAAACTTGTTGTGTCCCAGTGTTTTTCAGTTGGACGACAAGAGTTTTACACAGTAGCAAAGAGCGAGGCACTGAGTTGGCATGAACAATGGAGAGCACAATGGGGCTCGAGATGTGCTTGTTACCTCAGGTGCTGTGTGATTGTCGACAAGGAGTGAAATGGACCAATTTGTGACCGCCCTTTCAATTTAAGACGTTCAAAACAGACGGAATTTGCATTCGTAATACCAGAGCATCGAAACTACTAGGAACTCTTGTGTATATGAACGTGTCCGCGCCTTTGTATTCTGGTACCTTCGCCGCTACAAACCAACCAACCATCGTGTCCGTGCACATCAGAGTCGCAAAGAATGGAGAATAGCCAGGCTTGGTCGTGTGTGTAGCTGTAGCTCAGTTGGCAGATCGTTCGCTTAGCGTGTGAACGGTCTCGGGTTCAAGCCCCGGCTCCTCCATGTTTTGTGGTCAGTGCATGGTAAGTGTTGGTCGCGGCGAACATAAACGCACGCAAGAAGTTGCAAAACCAGCGTCACAGACTGATATGATGTATACTGTCATAAGGAGAGCAAGATGTAAGTGTGAGGACCGGCTGTTATCGTGGTGTCATCGTGTGCAGATCTGTCTTAGGTATCACGGCTTAACGTCATTGAAGTCTAGAGGTGGACAACACGTTCGTCTTACTCAGAGCGGTGTCTGAACTCTATTTTCGACGTTATGCGTGCCACTTTCATTGTGGCCAACTACGATTCGATACAGAATGCACGAAACCTGAAAGACACCCTCACTGATACATAGAGAGTAGTGTTTGTCTGCGGAATAATGGGAGTGCAAGGGTCTGTGACGTTGATATGACTGTATGTAGCACTACAAGTTATCGGGGGGGTGGGCGTAACTCAGATGGTAGAGCGCTCGCTTAGCGTGCGAGAGGTACTGGGATCGATACCCAGCGCCTCCAGAATTTTTAACACACCTACACGCGCACCTTGCCATGCAAGTGGAATAATTCCCAACCGGCAGAGGTGTGTAGGCAGATACAAGCGAACGATTAGCATCCACAATTGGCGAGCGTGCTTTTATTCGTGCGCAGGAAGCACCCTCCTCCCACACCTACACTTAATTTAGAAACAGTACAAATGTTCCCATAAGATTCTCAAGCCTACGTCGGAAAGATCTGCCTTGCGCCGATTTCACGTAAATCCCACTGCACGTTCCCATTCTTTGCGTCAGTCGGCTGCTACTGGTGTTGCTGGTTGTGACTGCTGATAACAGATGCCGTAGCAATCAATTCATGGAGTGAGTTGTATGTTTTGCGATAGTCTGTCTCTGACAAGGAAGCACAGGTGATATAGGTGCGAACACAGGAAGCTTGCAGCCCCTCGCTGCCTGCAGACACAGAGCAGCCACACTAGAAGAGCGGCCTAAGCCGTAGGCGAAATGTGCTCATTCGCTTTGGCGCGACGTCGAACTGTAAATAAGGCTGTCACTAGCGTGAGCGTTGCGTGAGCGTCGTGTAAGGTCGGAAAAGTCATCTGCATGGGTGATTGCCAAGTTTGGGGAGCGTTTCGTAGTACGATCAGTGCAATGGAGACGCGGAAACTTGTTGTGTCCCAGTGTTTTTCAGTTGGACGACAAGAGTTTTACACAGTAGCAAAGAGCGAGGCACTGAGTTGGCATGAACAATGGAGAGCACAATGGGGCTCGAGATGTGCTTGTTACCTCAGGTGCTGTGTGATTGTCGACAAGGAGTGAAATGGACCAATTTGTGACCGCCCTTTCAATTTAAGACGTTCAAAACAGACGGAATTTGCATTCGTAATACCAGAGCATCGAAACTACTAGGAACTCTTGTGTATATGAACGTGTCCGCGCCTTTGTATTCTGGTACCTTCGCCGCTACAAACCAACCAACCATCGTGTCCGAGCACATCAGAGTCGCAAAGAATGGAGAATAGCCAGGCTTGGTCGTGTGTGTAGCTGTAGCTCAGTTGGCAGATCGTTCGCTTAGCGTGTGAACGGTCTCGGGTTCAAGCCCCAGCTCCTCCATGTTTTGTGGTCAGTGCATGGTAAGTGTTGGTCGCGGCGAACATAAACGCACGCAAGAAGTTGCAAAACCAGCGTCACAGACTGATATGATGTATACTGTCATAAGGAGAGCAAGATGTAAGTGTGAGGACCGGCTGTTATCGTGGTGTCATCGTGTGCAGATCTGTCTTAGGTATCACGGCTTAACGTCATTGAAGTCTAGAGGTGGACAACACGTTCGTCTTACTCAGAGCGGTGTCTGAACTCTATTTTCGACGTTATGCGTGCCACTTTCATTGTGGCCAACTACGATTCGATACAGAATGCACGAAACCTGAAAGACACCCTCACTGATACATAGAGAGTAGTGTTTGTCTGCGGAATAATGGGAGTGCAAGGGTCTGTGACGTTGATATGACTGTATGTAGCACCACAAGTTATCGGGGGGGTGGGCGTAGCTCAGATGGTAGAGCGCTCGCTTAGCTTGCGAGACGTACTGGGATCGATACCCAGCGCCTCCAGAATTTTTAACACACCTACACGCCCACCTTGCCATGCAAGTGGAATAATTCCCAACCGGCAGAGGTGTGTAGGCAGATACAAGCGAACGATTAGCATCCACAATTGGCGAGCGTGCTTTTATTCGTGCGCAGGAAGAACCCTCCTCCCACACCTACACTTAATTTAGAAACAGTACAAATGTTCCCATAAGATTCTCAAGCCTACGTCGGAAAGATCTGCCTTGCGCCGATTTCACGTAAATCCCACTGCACGTTCCCATTCTTTGCGTGCAGTCGGCTGCTACTGATGTTGCTGGTTGTGACTGCTGATAACAGATGCCGTAGCAATCAATTCATGGAGTGAGTTGTATGTTTTGCGATAGTCTGTCTCTGACAAGGAAGCACAGGTGATATAGGTGCGAACACAGGAAGCTTGCAGCCCCTCGCTGCCTGCAGACACAGAGCAGCCACACTAGAAGAGCGGCCTAAGCCGTAGGCGAAATGTGCTCATTCGCTTTGGCGCGACGTCGAACTATAAATATGGCTGTCACTAGCGTGAGCGTTGCGTGAGCGTCGTGTAAAGTCGGAAAAGTCATCTGCATGGGTGATTGCCAAGTTTGGGGAGCGTTTCGTAGTACGATCAGTGCAATGGAGACGCGGAAACTTGTTGTGTCCCAGTGTTTTTCAGTTGGACGACAAGAGTTTTACACAGTAGCAAAGAGCGAGGCACTGAGTTGGCATGAACAATGGAGAGCACAATGGGGCTCGAGATGTGCTTGTTACCTCAGGTGCTGTGTGATTGTCGACAAGGAGTGAAATGGACCAATTTGTGACCGCCCTTTCAATTTAAGACGTTCAAAACAGACGGAATTTGCATTCGTAATACCAGAGCATCGAAACTACTAGGAACTCTTGTGTATATGAACGTGTCCGCGCCTTTGTATTCTGGTACCTTCGCCGCTACAAACCAACCAATCATCGTGTCCGTGCACATCAGAGTCGCAAAGAATGGAGAATAGCCAGGCTTGGTCGTGTGTGTAGCTGTAGCTCAGTTGGCAGATCGTTCGCTTAGCGTGTGAACGGTCTCGGGTTCAAGCCCCGGCTCCTCCATGTTTTGTGGTCAGTGCATGGTAAGTGTTGGTCGCGGCGAACATAAACGCACGCAAGAAGTTGCAAAACCAGCGTCACAGACTGATATGATGTATACTGTCATAAGGAGAGCAAGATGTAAGTGTGAGGACCGGCTGTTATCGTGGTGTCATCGTGTGCAGATCTGTCTTAGGTATCACGGCTTAACGTCATTGAAGTCTAGAGGTGGACAACACGTTCGTCTTACTCAGAGCGGTGTCTGAACTCTATTTTCGACGTTATGCGTGCCACTTTCATTGTGGCCAACTACGATTCGATACAGAATGCACGAAACCTGAAAGACACCCTCACTGATACATAGGGAGTAGTGTTTGTCTGCGGAATAATGGGAGTGCAAGGGTCTGTGACGTTGATATGACTGTATGTAGCACTACAAGTTATCGGGGGGGTGGGCGTAGCTCAGATGGTAGAGCGCTCGCTTAGCGTGCGAGAGGTACTGGGATCGATACCCAGCGCCTCCAGAATTTTTAACACACCTACACGCGCACCTTGCCATGCAAGTGGAATAATTCCCAACCGGCAGAGGTGTGTAGGCAGATACAAGCGAACGATTAGCATCCACAATTGGCGAGCGTGCTTTTATTCGTGCGCAGGAAGCACCCTCCTCCCACACCTACACTTAATTTAGAAACAGTACAAATGTTCCCATAAGATTCTCAAGCCTACGTCGGAAAGATCTGCCTTGCGCCGATTTCACGTAAATCCCACTGCACGTTCCCATTCTTTGCGTCAGTCGGCTGCTACTGGTGTTGCTGGTTGTGACTGCTGATAACAGATGCCGTAGCAATCAATTCATGGAGTGAGTTGTATGTTTTGCGATAGTCTGTCTCTGACAAGGAAGCACAGGTGATATAGGTGCGAACACAGGAAGCTTGCAGCCCCTCGCTGCCTGCAGACACAGAGCAGCCACACTAGAAGAGCGGCCTAAGCCGTAGGCGAAATGTGCTCATTCGCTTTGGCGCGACGTCGAACTGTAAATAAGGCTGTCACTAGCGTGAGCGTCGTGTAAAGTCGGAAAAGTCATCTGCATGGGTGATTGCCAAGTTTGGGGAGCGTTTCGTAGTACGATCAGTGCAATGGAGACGCGGAAACTTGTTGTGTCCCAGTGTTTTTCAGTTGGACGACAAGAGTTTTACACAGTAGCAAAGAGCGAGGCACTGAGTTGGCATGAACAATGGAGAGCACAATGGGGCTCGAGATGTGCTTGTTACCTCAGGTGCTGTGTGATTGTCGACAAGGAGTGAAATGGACCAATTTGTGACCGCCCTTTCAATTTAAGACGTTCAAAACAGACGGAATTTGCATTCGTAATACCAGAGCATCGAAACTACTAGGAACTCTTGTGTATATGAACGTGTCCGCGCCTTTGTATTCTGGTACCTTCGCCGCTACAAACCAACCAACCATCGTGTCCGTGCACATCAGAGTCGCAAAGAATGGAGAATAGCCAGGCTTGGTCGTGTGTGTAGCTGTAGCTCAGTTGGCAGATCGTTCGCTTAGCGTGTGAACGGTCTCGGGTTCAAGCCCCGGCTCCTCCATGTTTTGTGGTCAGTGCATGGTAAGTGTTGGTCGCGGCGAACATAAACGCACGCAAGAAGTTGCAAAACCAGCGTCACAGACTGATATGATGTATACTGTCATAAGGAGAGCAAGATGTAAGTGTGAGGACCGGCTGTTATCGTGGTGTCATCGTGTGCAGATCTGTCTTAGGTATCACGGCTTAACGTCATTGAAGTCTAGAGGTGGACAACACGTTCGTCTTACTCAGAGCGGTGTCTGAACTCTATTTTCGACGTTATGCGTGCCACTTTCATTGTGGCCAACTACGATTCGATACAGAATGCACGAAACCTGAAAGACACCCTCACTGATACATAGAGAGTAGTGTTTGTCTGCGGAATAATGGGAGTGCAAGGGTCTGTGACGTTGATATGACTGTATGTAGCACTACAAGTTATCGGGGGGGTGGGCGTAACTCAGATGGTAGAGCGCTCGCTTAGCGTGCGAGAGGTACTGGGATCGATACCCAGCGCCTCCAGAATTTTTAACACACCTACACGCGCACCTTGCCATGCAAGTGGAATAATTCCCAACCGGCAGAGGTGTGTAGGCAGATACAAGCGAACGATTAGCATCCACAATTGGCGAGCGTGCTTTTATTCGTGCGCAGGAAGCACCCTCCTCCCACACCTACACTTAATTTAGAAACAGTACAAATGTTCCCATAAGATTCTCAAGCCTACGTCGGAAAGATCTGCCTTGCGCCGATTTCACGTAAATCCCACTGCACGTTCCCATTCTTTGCGTCAGTCGGCTGCTACTGGTGTTGCTGGTTGTGACTGCTGATAACAGATGCCGTAGCAATCAATTCATGGAGTGAGTTGTATGTTTTGCGATAGTCTGTCTCTGACAAGGAAGCACAGGTGATATAGGTGCGAACACAGGAAGCTTGCAGCCCCTCGCTGCCTGCAGACACAGAGCAGCCACACTAGAAGAGCGGCCTAAGCCGTAGGCGAAATGTGCTCATTCGCTTTGGCGCGACGTCGAACTGTAAATAAGGCTGTCACTAGCGTGAGCGTTGCGTGAGCGTCGTGTAAAGTCGGAAAAGTCATCTGCATGGGTGATTGCCAAGTTTGGGGAGCGTTTCGTAGTACGATCAGTGCAATGGAGACGCGGAAACTTGTTGTGTCCCAGTGTTTTTCAGTTGGACGACAAGAGTTTTACACAGTAGCAAAGAGCGAGGCACTGAGTTGGTATGAACAATGGAGAGCACAATGGGGCTCGAGATGTGCTTGTTACCTCAGGTGCTGTGTGATTGTCGACAAGGAGTGAAATGGACCAATTTGTGACCGCCCTTTCAATTTAAGACGTTCAAAACAGACGGAATTTGCATTCGTAATACCAGAGCATCGAAACTACTAGGAACTCTTGTGTATATGAACGTGTCCGCGCCTTTGTATTCTGGTACCTTCGCCGCTACAAACCAACCAACCATCGTGTCCGAGCACATCAGAGTCGCAAAGAATGGAGAATAGCCAGGCTTGGTCGTGTGTGTAGCTGTAGCTCAGTTGGCAGATCGTTCGCTTAGCGTGTGAACGGTCTCGGGTTCAAGCCCCGGCTCCTCCATGTTTTGTGGTCAGTGCATGGTAAGTGTTGGTCGCGGCGAACATAAACGCACGCAAGAAGTTGCAAAACCAGCGTCACAGACTGATATGATGTATACTGTCATAAGGAGAGCAAGATGTAAGTGTGAGGACCGGCTGTTATCGTGGTGTCATCGTGTGCAGATCTGTCTTAGGTATCACGGCTTAACGTCATTGAAGTCTAGAGGTGGACAACACGTTCGTCTTACTCAGAGCGGTGTCTGAACTCTATTTTCGACGTTATGCGTGCCACTTTCATTGTGGCCAACTACGATTCGATACAGAATGCACGAAACCTGAAAGACACCCTCACTGATACATAGAGAGTAGTGTTTGTCTGCGGAATAATGGGAGTGCAAGGGTCTGTGACGTTGATATGACTGTATGTAGCACCACAAGTTATCGGGGGGGTGGGCGTAGCTCAGATGGTAGAGCGCTCGCTTAGCTTGCGAGACGTACTGGGATCGATACCCAGCGCCTCCAGAATTTTTAACACACCTACACGCCCACCTTGCCATGCAAGTGGAATAATTCCCAACCGGCAGAGGTGTGTAGGCAGATACAAGCGAACGATTAGCATCCACAATTGGCGAGCGTGCTTTTATTCGTGCGCAGGAAGAACCCTCCTCCCACACCTACACTTAATTTAGAAACAGTACAAATGTTCCCATAAGATTCTCAAGCCTACGTCGGAAAGATCTGCCTTGCGCCGATTTCACGTAAATCCCACTGCACGTTCCCATTCTTTGCGTGCAGTCGGCTGCTACTGATGTTGCTGGTTGTGACTGCTGATAACAGATGCCGTAGCAATCAATTCATGGAGTGAGTTGTATGTTTTGCGATAGTCTGTCTCTGACAAGGAAGCACAGGTGATATAGGTGCGAACACAGGAAGCTTGCAGCCCCTCGCTGCCTGCAGACACAGAGCAGCCACACTAGAAGAGCGGCCTAAGCCGTAGGCGAAATGTGCTCATTCGCTTTGGCGCGACGTCGAACTATAAATATGGCTGTCACTAGCGTGAGCGTTGCGTGAGCGTCGTGTAAAGTCGGAAAAGTCATCTGCATGGGTGATTGCCAAGTTTGGGGAGCGTTTCGTAGTACGATCAGTGCAATGGAGACGCGGAAACTTGTTGTGTCCCAGTGTTTTTCAGTTGGACGACAAGAGTTTTACACAGTAGCAAAGAGCGAGGCACTGAGTTGGCATGAACAATGGAGAGCACAATGGGGCTCGAGATGTGCTTGTTACCTCAGGTGCTGTGTGATTGTCGACAAGGAGTGAAATGGACCAATTTGTGACCGCCCTTTCAATTTAAGACGTTCAAAACAGACGGAATTTGCATTCGTAATACCAGAGCATCGAAACTACTAGGAACTCTTGTGTATATGAACGTGTCCGCGCCTTTGTATTCTGGTACCTTCGCCGCTACAAACCAACCAATCATCGTGTCCGTGCACATCAGAGTCGCAAAGAATGGAGAATAGCCAGGCTTGGTCGTGTGTGTAGCTGTAGCTCAGTTGGCAGATCGTTCGCTTAGCGTGTGAACGGTCTCGGGTTCAAGCCCCGGCTCCTCCATGTTTTGTGGTCAGTGCATGGTAAGTGTTGGTCGCGGCGAACATAAACGCACGCAAGAAGTTGCAAAACCAGCGTCACAGACTGATATGATGTATACTGTCATAAGGAGAGCAAGATGTAAGTGTGAGGACCGGCTGTTATCGTGGTGTCATCGTGTGCAGATCTGTCTTAGGTATCACGGCTTAACGTCATTGAAGTCTAGAGGTGGACAACACGTTCGTCTTACTCAGAGCGGTGTCTGAACTCTATTTTCGACGTTATGCGTGCCACTTTCATTGTGGCCAACTACGATTCGATACAGAATGCACGAAACCTGAAAGACACCCTCACTGATACATAGGGAGTAGTGTTTGTCTGCGGAATAATGGGAGTGCAAGGGTCTGTGACGTTGATATGACTGTATGTAGCACTACAAGTTATCGGGGGGGTGGGCGTAGCTCAGATGGTAGAGCGCTCGCTTAGCGTGCGAGAGGTACTGGGATCGATACCCAGCGCCTCCAGAATTTTTAACACACCTACACGCGCACCTTGCCATGCAAGTGGAATAATTCCCAACCGGCAGAGGTGTGTAGGCAGATACAAGCGAACGATTAGCATCCACAATTGGCGAGCGTGCTTTTATTCGTGCGCAGGAAGCACCCTCCTCCCACACCTACACTTAATTTAGAAACAGTACAAATGTTCCCATAAGATTCTCAAGCCTACGTCGGAAAGATCTGCCTTGCGCCGATTTCACGTAAATCCCACTGCACGTTCCCATTCTTTGCGTCAGTCGGCTGCTACTGGTGTTGCTGGTTGTGACTGCTGATAACAGATGCCGTAGCAATCAATTCATGGAGTGAGTTGTATGTTTTGCGATAGTCTGTCTCTGACAAGGAAGCACAGGTGATATAGGTGCGAACACAGGAAGCTTGCAGCCCCTCGCTGCCTGCAGACACAGAGCAGCCACACTAGAAGAGCGGCCTAAGCCGTAGGCGAAATGTGCTCATTCGCTTTGGCGCGACGTCGAACTGTAAATAAGGCTGTCACTAGCGTGAGCGTCGTGTAAAGTCGGAAAAGTCATCTGCATGGGTGATTGCCAAGTTTGGGGAGCGTTTCGTAGTACGATCAGTGCAATGGAGACGCGGAAACTTGTTGTGTCCCAGTGTTTTTCAGTTGGACGACAAGAGTTTTACACAGTAGCAAAGAGCGAGGCACTGAGTTGGCATGAACAATGGAGAGCACAATGGGGCTCGAGATGTGCTTGTTACCTCAGGTGCTGTGTGATTGTCGACAAGGAGTGAAATGGACCAATTTGTGACCGCCCTTTCAATTTAAGACGTTCAAAACAGACGGAATTTGCATTCGTAATACCAGAGCATCGAAACTACTAGGAACTCTTGTGTATATGAACGTGTCCGCGCCTTTGTATTCTGGTACCTTCGCCGCTACAAACCAACCAACCATCGTGTCCGTGCACATCAGAGTCGCAAAGAATGGAGAATAGCCAGGCTTGGTCGTGTGTGTAGCTGTAGCTCAGTTGGCAGATCGTTCGCTTAGCGTGTGAACGGTCTCGGGTTCAAGCCCCGGCTCCTCCATGTTTTGTGGTCAGTGCATGGTAAGTGTTGGTCGCGGCGAACATAAACGCACGCAAGAAGTTGCAAAACCAGCGTCACAGACTGATATGATGTATACTGTCATAAGGAGAGCAAGATGTAAGTGTGAGGACCGGCTGTTATCGTGGTGTCATCGTGTGCAGATCTGTCTTAGGTATCACGGCTTAACGTCATTGAAGTCTAGAGGTGGACAACACGTTCGTCTTACTCAGAGCGGTGTCTGAACTCTATTTTCGACGTTATGCGTGCCACTTTCATTGTGGCCAACTACGATTCGATACAGAATGCACGAAACCTGAAAGACACCCTCACTGATACATAGAGAGTAGTGTTTGTCTGCGGAATAATGGGAGTGCAAGGGTCTGTGACGTTGATATGACTGTATGTAGCACTACAAGTTATCGGGGGGGTGGGCGTAACTCAGATGGTAGAGCGCTCGCTTAGCGTGCGAGAGGTACTGGGATCGATACCCAGCGCCTCCAGAATTTTTAACACACCTACACGCGCACCTTGCCATGCAAGTGGAATAATTCCCAACCGGCAGAGGTGTGTAGGCAGATACAAGCGAACGATTAGCATCCACAATTGGCGAGCGTGCTTTTATTCGTGCGCAGGAAGCACCCTCCTCCCACACCTACACTTAATTTAGAAACAGTACAAATGTTCCCATAAGATTCTCAAGCCTACGTCGGAAAGATCTGCCTTGCGCCGATTTCACGTAAATCCCACTGCACGTTCCCATTCTTTGCGTCAGTCGGCTGCTACTGGTGTTGCTGGTTGTGACTGCTGATAACAGATGCCGTAGCAATCAATTCATGGAGTGAGTTGTATGTTTTGCGATAGTCTGTCTCTGACAAGGAAGCACAGGTGATATAGGTGCGAACACAGGAAGCTTGCAGCCCCTCGCTGCCTGCAGACACAGAGCAGCCACACTAGAAGAGCGGCCTAAGCCGTAGGCGAAATGTGCTCATTCGCTTTGGCGCGACGTCGAACTGTAAATAAGGCTGTCACTAGCGTGAGCGTTGCGTGAGCGTCGTGTAAAGTCGGAAAAGTCATCTGCATGGGTGATTGCCAAGTTTGGGGAGCGTTTCGTAGTACGATCAGTGCAATGGAGACGCGGAAACTTGTTGTGTCCCAGTGTTTTTCAGTTGGACGACAAGAGTTTTACACAGTAGCAAAGAGCGAGGCACTGAGTTGGTATGAACAATGGAGAGCACAATGGGGCTCGAGATGTGCTTGTTACCTCAGGTGCTGTGTGATTGTCGACAAGGAGTGAAATGGACCAATTTGTGACCGCCCTTTCAATTTAAGACGTTCAAAACAGACGGAATTTGCATTCGTAATACCAGAGCATCGAAACTACTAGGAACTCTTGTGTATATGAACGTGTCCGCGCCTTTGTATTCTGGTACCTTCGCCGCTACAAACCAACCAACCATCGTGTCCGTGCACATCAGAGTCGCAAAGAATGGAGAATAGCCAGGCTTGGTCGTGTGTGTAGCTGTAGCTCAGTTGGCAGATCGTTCGCTTAGCGTGTGAACGGTCTCGGGTTCAAGCCCCGGCTCCTCCATGTTTTGTGGTCAGTGCATGGTAAGTGTTGGTCGCGGCGAACATAAACGCACGCAAGAAGTTGCAAAACCAGCGTCACAGACTGATATGATGTATACTGTCATAAGGAGAGCAAGATGTAAGTGTGAGGACCGGCTGTTATCGTGGTGTCATCGTGTGCAGATCTGTCTTAGGTATCACGGCTTAACGTCATTGAAGTCTAGAGGTGGACAACACGTTCGTCTTACTCAGAGCGGTGTCTGAACTCTATTTTCGACGTTATGCGTGCCACTTTCATTGTGGCCAACTACGATTCGATACAGAATGCACGAAACCTGAAAGACACCCTCACTGATACATAGAGAGTAGTGTTTGTCTGCGGAATAATGGGAGTGCAAGGGTCTGTGACGTTGATATGACTGTATGTAGCACTACAAGTTAACGGGGGCGTGGGCGTAACTCAGATGGTAGAGCGCTCGCTTAGCGTGCGAGAGGTACTGGGATCGATACCCAGCGCCTCCAGAATTTTTAACACACCTACACGCGCACCTTGCCATGCAAGTGGAATAATTCCCAACCGGCAGAGGTGTGTAGGCAGATACAAGCGAACGATTAGCATCCACAATTGGCGAGCGTGCTTTTATTCGTGCGCAGGAAGCACCCTCCTCCCACACCTACACTTAATTTAGAAACAGTACAAATGTTCCCATAAGATTCTCAAGCCTACGTCGGAAAGATCTGCCTTGCGCCGATTTCACGTAAATCCCACTGCACGTTCCCATTCTTTGCGTCAGTCGGCTGCTACTGGTGTTGCTGGTTGTGACTGCTGATAACAGATGCCGTAGCAATCAATTCATGGAGTGAGTTGTATGTTTTGCGATAGTCTGTCTCTGACAAGGAAGCACAGGTGATATAGGTGCGAACACAGGAAGCTTGCAGCCCCTCGCTGCCTGCAGACACAGAGCAGCCACACTAGAAGAGCGGCCTAAGCCGTAGGCGAAATGTGCTCATTCGCTTTGGCGCGACGTCGAACTGTAAATAAGGCTGTCACTAGCGTGAGCGTTGCGTGAGCGTCGTGTAAAGTCGGAAAAGTCATCTGCATGGGTGATTGCCAAGTTTGGGGAGCGTTTCGTAGTACGATCAGTGCAATGGAGACGCGGAAACTTGTTGTGTCCCAGTGTTTTTCAGTTGGACGACAAGAGTTTTACACAGTAGCAAAGAGCGAGGCACTGAGTTGGCATGAACAATGGAGAGCACAATGGGGCTCGAGATGTGCTTGTTACCTCAGGTGCTGTGTGATTGTCGACAAGGAGTGAAATGGACCAATTTGTGACCGCCCTTTCAATTTAAGACGTTCAAAACAGACGGAATTTGCATTCGTAATACCAGAGCATCGAAACTACTAGGAACTCTTGTGTATATGAACGTGTCCGCGCCTTTGTATTCTGGTACCTTCGCCGCTACAAACCAACCAACCATCGTGTCCGTGCACATCAGAGTCGCAAAGAATGGAGAATAGCCAGGCTTGGTCGTGTGTGTAGCTGTAGCTCAGTTGGCAGATCGTTCGCTTAGCGTGTGAACGGTCTCGGGTTCAAGCCCCGGCTCCTCCATGTTTTGTGGTCAGTGCATGGTAAGTGTTGGTCGCGGCGAACATAAACGCACGCAAGAAGTTGCAAAACCAGCGTCACAGACTGATATGATGTATACTGTCATAAGGAGAGCAAGATGTAAGTGTGAGGACCGGCTGTTATCGTGGTGTCATCGTGTGCAGATCTGTCTTAGGTATCACGGCTTAACGTCATTGAAGTCTAGAGGTGGACAACACGTTCGTCTTACTCAGAGCGGTGTCTGAACTCTATTTTCGACGTTATGCGTGCCACTTTCATTGTGGCCAACTACGATTCGATACAGAATGCACGAAACCTGAAAGACACCCTCACTGATACATAGAGAGTAGTGTTTGTCTGCGGAATAATGGGAGTGCAAGGGTCTGTGACGTTGATATGACTGTATGTAGCACTACAAGTTATCGGGGGGGTGGGCGTAACTCAGATGGTAGAGCGCTCGCTTAGCTTGCGAGAGGTACTGGGATCGATACCCAGCGCCTCCAGAATTTTTAACACACCTACACGCGCACCTTGCCATGCAAGTGGAATAATTCCCAACCGGCAGAGGTGTGTAGGCAGATACAAGCGAACGATTAGCATCCACAATTGGCGAGCGTGCTTTTATTCGTGCGCAGGAAGCACCCTCCTCCCACACCTACACTTAATTTAGAAACAGTACAAATGTTCCCATAAGATTCTCAAGCCTACGTCGGAAAGATCTGCCTTGCGCCGATTTCACGTAAATCCCACTGCACGTTCCCATTCTTTGCGTCAGTCGGCTGCTACTGGTGTTGCTGGTTGTGACTGCTGATAACAGATGCCGTAGCAATCAATTCATGGAGTGAGTTGTATGTTTTGCGATAGTCTGTCTCTGACAAGGAAGCACAGGTGATATAGGTGCGAACACAGGAAGCTTGCAGCCCCTCGCTGCCTGCAGACACAGAGCAGCCACACTAGAAGAGCGGCCTAAGCCGTAGGCGAAATGTGCTCATTCGCTTTGGCGCGACGTCGAACTGTAAATAAGGCTGTCACTAGCGTGAGCGTCGTGTAAAGTCGGAAAAGTCATCTGCATGGGTGATTGCCAAGTTTGGGGAGCGTTTCGTAGTACGATCAGTGCAATGGAGACGCGGAAACTTGTTGTGTCCCAGTGTTTTTCAGTTGGACGACAAGAGTTTTACACAGTAGCAAAGAGCGAGGCACTGAGTTGGCATGAACAATGGAGAGCACAATGGGGCTCGAGATGTGCTTGTTACCTCAGGTGCTGTGTGATTGTCGACAAGGAGTGAAATGGACCAATTTGTGACCGCCCTTTCAATTTAAGACGTTCAAAACAGACGGAATTTGCATTCGTAATACCAGAGCATCGAAACTACTAGGAACTCTTGTGTATATGAACGTGTCCGCGCCTTTGTATTCTGGTACCTTCGCCGCTACAAACCAACCAACCATCGTGTCCGTGCACATCAGAGTCGCAAAGAATGGAGAATAGCCAGGCTTGGTCGTGTGTGTAGCTGTAGCTCAGTTGGCAGATCGTTCGCTTAGCGTGTGAACGGTCTCGGGTTCAAGCCCCGGCTCCTCCATGTTTTGTGGTCAGTGCATGGTAAGTGTTGGTCGCGGCGAACATAAACGCACGCAAGAAGTTGCAAAACCAGCGTCACAGACTGATATGATGTATACTGTCGTAAGGAGAGCAAGATGTAAGTGTGAGGACCGGCTGTTATCGTGGTGTCATCGTGTGCAGATCTGTCTTAGGTATCACGGCTTAACGTCATTGAAGTCTAGAGGTGGACAACACGTTCGTCTTACTCAGAGCGGTGTCTGAACTCTATTTTCGACGTTATGCGTGCCACTTTCATTGTGGCCAACTACGATTCGATACAGAATGCACGAAACCTGAAAGACACCCTCACTGATACATAGAGAGTAGTGTTTGTCTGCGGAATAATGGGAGTGCAAGGGTCTGTGACGTTGATATGACTGTATGTAGCACTACAAGTTATCGGGGGGGTGGGCGTAACTCAGATGGTAGAGCGCTCGCTTAGCGTGCGAGAGGTACTGGGATCGATACCCAGCGCCTCCAGAATTTTTAACACACCTACACGCGCACCTTGCCATGCAAGTGGAATAATTCCCAACCGGCAGAGGTGTGTAGGCAGATACAAGCGAACGATTAGCATCCACAATTGGCGAGCGTGCTTTTATTCGTGCGCAGGAAGCACCCTCCTCCCACACCTACACTTAATTTAGAAACAGTACAAATGTTCCCATAAGATTCTCAAGCCTACGTCGGAAAGATCTGCCTTGCGCCGATTTCACGTAAATCCCACTGCACGTTCCCATTCTTTGCGTCAGTCGGCTGCTACTGGTGTTGCTGGTTGTGACTGCTGATAACAGATGCCGTAGCAATCAATTCATGGAGTGAGTTGTATGTTTTGCGATAGTCTGTCTCTGACAAGGAAGCACAGGTGATATAGGTGCGAACACAGGAAGCTTGCAGCCCCTCGCTGCCTGCAGACACAGAGCAGCCACACTAGAAGAGCGGCCTAAGCCGTAGGCGAAATGTGCTCATTCGCTTTGGCGCGACGTCGAACTGTAAATAAGGCTGTCACTAGCGTGAGCGTTGCGTGAGCGTCGTGTAAAGTCGGAAAAGTCATCTGCATGGGTGATTGCCAAGTTTGGGGAGCGTTTCGTAGTACGATCAGTGCAATGGAGACGCGGAAACTTGTTGTGTCCCAGTGTTTTTCAGTTGGACGACAAGAGTTTTACACAGTAGCAAAGAGCGAGGCACTGAGTTGGTATGAACAATGGAGAGCACAATGGGGCTCGAGATGTGCTTGTTACCTCAGGTGCTGTGTGATTGTCGACAAGGAGTGAAATGGACCAATTTGTGACCGCCCTTTCAATTTAAGACGTTCAAAACAGACGGAATTTGCATTCGTAATACCAGAGCATCGAAACTACTAGGAACTCTTGTGTATATGAACGTGTCCGCGCCTTTGTATTCTGGTACCTTCGCCGCTACAAACCAACCAACCATCGTGTCCGAGCACATCAGAGTCGCAAAGAATGGAGAATAGCCAGGCTTGGTCGTGTGTGTAGCTGTAGCTCAGTTGGCAGATCGTTCGCTTAGCGTGTGAACGGTCTCGGGTTCAAGCCCCGGCTCCTCCATGTTTTGTGGTCAGTGCATGGTAAGTGTTGGTCGCGGCGAACATAAACGCACGCAAGAAGTTGCAAAACCAGCGTCACAGACTGATATGATGTATACTGTCATAAGGAGAGCAAGATGTAAGTGTGAGGACCGGCTGTTATCGTGGTGTCATCGTGTGCAGATCTGTCTTAGGTATCACGGCTTAACGTCATTGAAGTCTAGAGGTGGACAACACGTTCGTCTTACTCAGAGCGGTGTCTGAACTCTATTTTCGACGTTATGCGTGCCACTTTCATTGTGGCCAACTACGATTCGATACAGAATGCACGAAACCTGAAAGACACCCTCACTGATACATAGAGAGTAGTGTTTGTCTGCGGAATAATGGGAGTGCAAGGGTCTGTGACGTTGATATGACTGTATGTAGCACCACAAGTTATCGGGGGGGTGGGCGTAGCTCAGATGGTAGAGCGCTCGCTTAGCTTGCGAGACGTACTGGGATCGATACCCAGCGCCTCCAGAATTTTTAACACACCTACACGCCCACCTTGCCATGCAAGTGGAATAATTCCCAACCGGCAGAGGTGTGTAGGCAGATACAAGCGAACGATTAGCATCCACAATTGGCGAGCGTGCTTTTATTCGTGCGCAGGAAGAACCCTCCTCCCACACCTACACTTAATTTAGAAACAGTACAAATGTTCCCATAAGATTCTCAAGCCTACGTCGGAAAGATCTGCCTTGCGCCGATTTCACGTAAATCCCACTGCACGTTCCCATTCTTTGCGTGCAGTCGGCTGCTACTGATGTTGCTGGTTGTGACTGCTGATAACAGATGCCGTAGCAATCAATTCATGGAGTGAGTTGTATGTTTTGCGATAGTCTGTCTCTGACAAGGAAGCACAGGTGATATAGGTGCGAACACAGGAAGCTTGCAGCCCCTCGCTGCCTGCAGACACAGAGCAGCCACACTAGAAGAGCGGCCTAAGCCGTAGGCGAAATGTGCTCATTCGCTTTGGCGCGACGTCGAACTATAAATATGGCTGTCACTAGCGTGAGCGTTGCGTGAGCGTCGTGTAAAGTCGGAAAAGTCATCTGCATGGGTGATTGCCAAGTTTGGGGAGCGTTTCGTAGTACGATCAGTGCAATGGAGACGCGGAAACTTGTTGTGTCCCAGTGTTTTTCAGTTGGACGACAAGAGTTTTACACAGTAGCAAAGAGCGAGGCACTGAGTTGGCATGAACAATGGAGAGCACAATGGGGCTCGAGATGTGCTTGTTACCTCAGGTGCTGTGTGATTGTCGACAAGGAGTGAAATGGACCAATTTGTGACCGCCCTTTCAATTTAAGACGTTCAAAACAGACGGAATTTGCATTCGTAATACCAGAGCATCGAAACTACTAGGAACTCTTGTGTATATGAACGTGTCCGCGCCTTTGTATTCTGGTACCTTCGCCGCTACAAACCAACCAATCATCGTGTCCGTGCACATCAGAGTCGCAAAGAATGGAGAATAGCCAGGCTTGGTCGTGTGTGTAGCTGTAGCTCAGTTGGCAGATCGTTCGCTTAGCGTGTGAACGGTCTCGGGTTCAAGCCCCGGCTCCTCCATGTTTTGTGGTCAGTGCATGGTAAGTGTTGGTCGCGGCGAACATAAACGCACGCAAGAAGTTGCAAAACCAGCGTCACAGACTGATATGATGTATACTGTCATAAGGAGAGCAAGATGTAAGTGTGAGGACCGGCTGTTATCGTGGTGTCATCGTGTGCAGATCTGTCTTAGGTATCACGGCTTAACGTCATTGAAGTCTAGAGGTGGACAACACGTTCGTCTTACTCAGAGCGGTGTCTGAACTCTATTTTCGACGTTATGCGTGCCACTTTCATTGTGGCCAACTACGATTCGATACAGAATGCACGAAACCTGAAAGACACCCTCACTGATACATAGGGAGTAGTGTTTGTCTGCGGAATAATGGGAGTGCAAGGGTCTGTGACGTTGATATGACTGTATGTAGCACTACAAGTTATCGGGGGGGTGGGCGTAGCTCAGATGGTAGAGCGCTCGCTTAGCGTGCGAGAGGTACTGGGATCGATACCCAGCGCCTCCAGAATTTTTAACACACCTACACGCGCACCTTGCCATGCAAGTGGAATAATTCCCAACCGGCAGAGGTGTGTAGGCAGATACAAGCGAACGATTAGCATCCACAATTGGCGAGCGTGCTTTTATTCGTGCGCAGGAAGCACCCTCCTCCCACACCTACACTTAATTTAGAAACAGTACAAATGTTCCCATAAGATTCTCAAGCCTACGTCGGAAAGATCTGCCTTGCGCCGATTTCACGTAAATCCCACTGCACGTTCCCATTCTTTGCGTCAGTCGGCTGCTACTGGTGTTGCTGGTTGTGACTGCTGATAACAGATGCCGTAGCAATCAATTCATGGAGTGAGTTGTATGTTTTGCGATAGTCTGTCTCTGACAAGGAAGCACAGGTGATATAGGTGCGAACACAGGAAGCTTGCAGCCCCTCGCTGCCTGCAGACACAGAGCAGCCACACTAGAAGAGCGGCCTAAGCCGTAGGCGAAATGTGCTCATTCGCTTTGGCGCGACGTCGAACTGTAAATAAGGCTGTCACTAGCGTGAGCGTCGTGTAAAGTCGGAAAAGTCATCTGCATGGGTGATTGCCAAGTTTGGGGAGCGTTTCGTAGTACGATCAGTGCAATGGAGACGCGGAAACTTGTTGTGTCCCAGTGTTTTTCAGTTGGACGACAAGAGTTTTACACAGTAGCAAAGAGCGAGGCACTGAGTTGGCATGAACAATGGAGAGCACAATGGGGCTCGAGATGTGCTTGTTACCTCAGGTGCTGTGTGATTGTCGACAAGGAGTGAAATGGACCAATTTGTGACCGCCCTTTCAATTTAAGACGTTCAAAACAGACGGAATTTGCATTCGTAATACCAGAGCATCGAAACTACTAGGAACTCTTGTGTATATGAACGTGTCCGCGCCTTTGTATTCTGGTACCTTCGCCGCTACAAACCAACCAACCATCGTGTCCGTGCACATCAGAGTCGCAAAGAATGGAGAATAGCCAGGCTTGGTCGTGTGTGTAGCTGTAGCTCAGTTGGCAGATCGTTCGCTTAGCGTGTGAACGGTCTCGGGTTCAAGCCCCGGCTCCTCCATGTTTTGTGGTCAGTGCATGGTAAGTGTTGGTCGCGGCGAACATAAACGCACGCAAGAAGTTGCAAAACCAGCGTCACAGACTGATATGATGTATACTGTCATAAGGAGAGCAAGATGTAAGTGTGAGGACCGGCTGTTATCGTGGTGTCATCGTGTGCAGATCTGTCTTAGGTATCACGGCTTAACGTCATTGAAGTCTAGAGGTGGACAACACGTTCGTCTTACTCAGAGCGGTGTCTGAACTCTATTTTCGACGTTATGCGTGCCACTTTCATTGTGGCCAACTACGATTCGATACAGAATGCACGAAACCTGAAAGACACCCTCACTGATACATAGAGAGTAGTGTTTGTCTGCGGAATAATGGGAGTGCAAGGGTCTGTGACGTTGATATGACTGTATGTAGCACTACAAGTTATCGGGGGGGTGGGCGTAACTCAGATGGTAGAGCGCTCGCTTAGCGTGCGAGAGGTACTGGGATCGATACCCAGCGCCTCCAGAATTTTTAACACACCTACACGCGCACCTTGCCATGCAAGTGGAATAATTCCCAACCGGCAGAGGTGTGTAGGCAGATACAAGCGAACGATTAGCATCCACAATTGGCGAGCGTGCTTTTATTCGTGCGCAGGAAGCACCCTCCTCCCACACCTACACTTAATTTAGAAACAGTACAAATGTTCCCATAAGATTCTCAAGCCTACGTCGGAAAGATCTGCCTTGCGCCGATTTCACGTAAATCCCACTGCACGTTCCCATTCTTTGCGTCAGTCGGCTGCTACTGGTGTTGCTGGTTGTGACTGCTGATAACAGATGCCGTAGCAATCAATTCATGGAGTGAGTTGTATGTTTTGCGATAGTCTGTCTCTGACAAGGAAGCACAGGTGATATAGGTGCGAACACAGGAAGCTTGCAGCCCCTCGCTGCCTGCAGACACAGAGCAGCCACACTAGAAGAGCGGCCTAAGCCGTAGGCGAAATGTGCTCATTCGCTTTGGCGCGACGTCGAACTGTAAATAAGGCTGTCACTAGCGTGAGCGTTGCGTGAGCGTCGTGTAAAGTCGGAAAAGTCATCTGCATGGGTGATTGCCAAGTTTGGGGAGCGTTTCGTAGTACGATCAGTATCTGTCTCGCGTGTGTACTTGTTGTGTCCCAGTGTTTTTCAGTTGGACGACAAGAGTTTTACACAGTAGCAAAGAGCGAGGCACTGAGTTGGTATGAACAATGGAGAGCACAATGGGGCTCGAGATGTGCTTGTTACCTCAGGTGCTGTGTGATTGTCGACAAGGAGTGAAATGGACCAATTTGTGACCGCCCTTTCAATTTAAGACGTTCAAAACAGACGGAATTTGCATTCGTAATACCAGAGCATCGAAACTACTAGGAACTCTTGTGTATATGAACGTGTCCGCGCCTTTGTATTCTGGTACCTTCGCCGCTACAAACCAACCAACCATCGTGTCCGTGCACATCAGAGTCGCAAAGAATGGAGAATAGCCAGGCTTGGTCGTGTGTGTAGCTGTAGCTCAGTTGGCAGATCGTTCGCTTAGCGTGTGAACGGTCTCGGGTTCAAGCCCCGGCTCCTCCATGTTTTGTGGTCAGTGCATGGTAAGTGTTGGTCGCGGCGAACATAAACGCACGCAAGAAGTTGCAAAACCAGCGTCACAGACTGATATGATGTATACTGTCATAAGGAGAGCAAGATGTAAGTGTGAGGACCGGCTGTTATCGTGGTGTCATCGTGTGCAGATCTGTCTTAGGTATCACGGCTTAACGTCATTGAAGTCTAGAGGTGGACAACACGTTCGTCTTACTCAGAGCGGTGTCTGAACTCTATTTTCGACGTTATGCGTGCCACTTTCATTGTGGCCAACTACGATTCGATACAGAATGCACGAAACCTGAAAGACACCCTCACTGATACATAGAGAGTAGTGTTTGTCTGCGGAATAATGGGAGTGCAAGGGTCTGTGACGTTGATATGACTGTATGTAGCACTACAAGTTAACGGGGGCGTGGGCGTAACTCAGATGGTAGAGCGCTCGCTTAGCGTGCGAGAGGTACTGGGATCGATACCCAGCGCCTCCAGAATTTTTAACACACCTACACGCGCACCTTGCCATGCAAGTGGAATAATTCCCAACCGGCAGAGGTGTGTAGGCAGATACAAGCGAACGATTAGCATCCACAATTGGCGAGCGTGCTTTTATTCGTGCGCAGGAAGCACCCTCCTCCCACACCTACACTTAATTTAGAAACAGTACAAATGTTCCCATAAGATTCTCAAGCCTACGTCGGAAAGATCTGCCTTGCGCCGATTTCACGTAAATCCCACTGCACGTTCCCATTCTTTGCGTCAGTCGGCTGCTACTGGTGTTGCTGGTTGTGACTGCTGATAACAGATGCCGTAGCAATCAATTCATGGAGTGAGTTGTATGTTTTGCGATAGTCTGTCTCTGACAAGGAAGCACAGGTGATATAGGTGCGAACACAGGAAGCTTGCAGCCCCTCGCTGCCTGCAGACACAGAGCAGCCACACTAGAAGAGCGGCCTAAGCCGTAGGCGAAATGTGCTCATTCGCTTTGGCGCGACGTCGAACTGTAAATAAGGCTGTCACTAGCGTGAGCGTTGCGTGAGCGTCGTGTAAAGTCGGAAAAGTCATCTGCATGGGTGATTGCCAAGTTTGGGGAGCGTTTCGTAGTACGATCAGTGCAATGGAGACGCGGAAACTTGTTGTGTCCCAGTGTTTTTCAGTTGGACGACAAGAGTTTTACACAGTAGCAAAGAGCGAGGCACTGAGTTGGCATGAACAATGGAGAGCACAATGGGGCTCGAGATGTGCTTGTTACCTCAGGTGCTGTGTGATTGTCGACAAGGAGTGAAATGGACCAATTTGTGACCGCCCTTTCAATTTAAGACGTTCAAAACAGACGGAATTTGCATTCGTAATACCAGAGCATCGAAACTACTAGGAACTCTTGTGTATATGAACGTGTCCGCGCCTTTGTATTCTGGTACCTTCGCCGCTACAAACCAACCAACCATCGTGTCCGTGCACATCAGAGTCGCAAAGAATGGAGAATAGCCAGGCTTGGTCGTGTGTGTAGCTGTAGCTCAGTTGGCAGATCGTTCGCTTAGCGTGTGAACGGTCTCGGGTTCAAGCCCCGGCTCCTCCATGTTTTGTGGTCAGTGCATGGTAAGTGTTGGTCGCGGCGAACATAAACGCACGCAAGAAGTTGCAAAACCAGCGTCACAGACTGATATGATGTATACTGTCATAAGGAGAGCAAGATGTAAGTGTGAGGACCGGCTGTTATCGTGGTGTCATCGTGTGCAGATCTGTCTTAGGTATCACGGCTTAACGTCATTGAAGTCTAGAGGTGGACAACACGTTCGTCTTACTCAGAGCGGTGTCTGAACTCTATTTTCGACGTTATGCGTGCCACTTTCATTGTGGCCAACTACGATTCGATACAGAATGCACGAAACCTGAAAGACACCCTCACTGATACATAGAGAGTAGTGTTTGTCTGCGGAATAATGGGAGTGCAAGGGTCTGTGACGTTGATATGACTGTATGTAGCACTACAAGTTATCGGGGGGGTGGGCGTAACTCAGATGGTAGAGCGCTCGCTTAGCTTGCGAGAGGTACTGGGATCGATACCCAGCGCCTCCAGAATTTTTAACACACCTACACGCGCACCTTGCCATGCAAGTGGAATAATTCCCAACCGGCAGAGGTGTGTAGGCAGATACAAGCGAACGATTAGCATCCACAATTGGCGAGCGTGCTTTTATTCGTGCGCAGGAAGCACCCTCCTCCCACACCTACACTTAATTTAGAAACAGTACAAATGTTCCCATAAGATTCTCAAGCCTACGTCGGAAAGATCTGCCTTGCGCCGATTTCACGTAAATCCCACTGCACGTTCCCATTCTTTGCGTCAGTCGGCTGCTACTGGTGTTGCTGGTTGTGACTGCTGATAACAGATGCCGTAGCAATCAATTCATGGAGTGAGTTGTATGTTTTGCGATAGTCTGTCTCTGACAAGGAAGCACAGGTGATATAGGTGCGAACACAGGAAGCTTGCAGCCCCTCGCTGCCTGCAGACACAGAGCAGCCACACTAGAAGAGCGGCCTAAGCCGTAGGCGAAATGTGCTCATTCGCTTTGGCGCGACGTCGAACTGTAAATAAGGCTGTCACTAGCGTGAGCGTCGTGTAAAGTCGGAAAAGTCATCTGCATGGGTGATTGCCAAGTTTGGGGAGCGTTTCGTAGTACGATCAGTGCAATGGAGACGCGGAAACTTGTTGTGTCCCAGTGTTTTTCAGTTGGACGACAAGAGTTTTACACAGTAGCAAAGAGCGAGGCACTGAGTTGGCATGAACAATGGAGAGCACAATGGGGCTCGAGATGTGCTTGTTACCTCAGGTGCTGTGTGATTGTCGACAAGGAGTGAAATGGACCAATTTGTGACCGCCCTTTCAATTTAAGACGTTCAAAACAGACGGAATTTGCATTCGTAATACCAGAGCATCGAAACTACTAGGAACTCTTGTGTATATGAACGTGTCCGCGCCTTTGTATTCTGGTACCTTCGCCGCTACAAACCAACCAACCATCGTGTCCGTGCACATCAGAGTCGCAAAGAATGGAGAATAGCCAGGCTTGGTCGTGTGTGTAGCTGTAGCTCAGTTGGCAGATCGTTCGCTTAGCGTGTGAACGGTCTCGGGTTCAAGCCCCGGCTCCTCCATGTTTTGTGGTCAGTGCATGGTAAGTGTTGGTCGCGGCGAACATAAACGCACGCAAGAAGTTGCAAAACCAGCGTCACAGACTGATATGATGTATACTGTCATAAGGAGAGCAAGATGTAAGTGTGAGGACCGGCTGTTATCGTGGTGTCATCGTGTGCAGATCTGTCTTAGGTATCACGGCTTAACGTCATTGAAGTCTAGAGGTGGACAACACGTTCGTCTTACTCAGAGCGGTGTCTGAACTCTATTTTCGACGTTATGCGTGCCACTTTCATTGTGGCCAACTACGATTCGATACAGAATGCACGAAACCTGAAAGACACCCTCACTGATACATAGAGAGTAGTGTTTGTCTGCGGAATAATGGGAGTGCAAGGGTCTGTGACGTTGATATGACTGTATGTAGCACCACAAGTTATCGGGGGGGTGGGCGTAGCTCAGATGGTAGAGCGCTCGCTTAGCTTGCGAGAGGTACTGGGATCGATACCCAGCGCCTCCAGAATTTTTAACACACCTACACGCCCACCTTGCCATGCAAGTGGAATAATTCCCAACCGGCAGAGGTGTGTAGGCAGATACAAGCGAACGATTAGCATCCACAATTGGCGAGCGTGCTTTTATTCGTGCGCAGGAAGCACCCTCCTCCCACACCTACACTTAATTTAGAAACAGTACAAATGTTCCCATAAGATTCTCAAGCCTACGTCGGAAAGATCTGCCTTGCGCCGATTTCACGTAAATCCCACTGCACGTTCCCATTCTTTGCGTGCAGTCGGCTGCTACTGGTGTTGCTGGTTGTGACTGCTGATAACAGATGCCGTAGCAATCAATTCATGGAGTGAGTTGTATGTTTTGCGATAGTCTGTCTCTGACAAGGAAGCACAGGTGATATAGGTGCGAACACAGGAAGCTTGCAGCCCCTCGCTGCCTGCAGACACAGAGCAGCCACACTAGAAGAGCGGCCTAAGCCGTAGGCGAAATGTGCTCATTCGCTTTGGCGCGACGTCGAACTATAAATAAGGCTGTCACTAGCGTGAGCGTCGTGTAAAGTCGGAAAAGTCATCTGCATGGGTGATTGCCAAGTTTGGGGAGCGTTTCGTAGTACGATCAGTGCAATGGAGACGCGGAAACTTGTTGTGTCCCAGTGTTTTTCAGTTGGACGACAAGAGTTTTACACAGTAGCAAAGAGCGAGGCACTGAGTTGGCATGAACAATGGAGAGCACAATGGGGCTCGAGATGTGCTTGTTACCTCAGGTGCTGTGTGATTGTCGACAAGGAGTGAAATGGACCAATTTGTGACCGCCCTTTCAATTTAAGACGTTCAAAACAGACGGAATTTGCATTCGTAATACCAGAGCATCGAAACTACTAGGAACTCTTGTGTATATGAACGTGTCCGCGCCTTTGTATTCTGGTACCTTCGCCGCTACAAACCAACCAACCATCGTGTCCGTGCACATCAGAGTCGCAAAGAATGGAGAATAGCCAGGCTTGGTCGTGTGTGTAGCTGTAGCTCAGTTGGCAGATCGTTCGCTTAGCGTGTGAACGGTCTCGGGTTCAAGCCCCGGCTCCTCCATGTTTTGTGGTCAGTGCATGGTAAGTGTTGGTCGCGGCGAACATAAACGCACGCAAGAAGTTGCAAAACCAGCGTCACAGACTGATATGATGTATACTGTCATAAGGAGAGCAAGATGTAAGTGTGAGGACCGGCTGTTATCGTGGTGTCATCGTGTGCAGATCTGTCTTAGGTATCACGGCTTAACGTCATTGAAGTCTAGAGGTGGACAACACGTTCGTCTTACTCAGAGCGGTGTCTGAACTCTATTTTCGACGTTATGCGTGCCACTTTCATTGTGGCCAACTACGATTCGATACAGAATGCACGAAACCTGAAAGACACCCTCACTGATACATAGGGAGTAGTGTTTGTCTGCGGAATAATGGGAGTGCAAGGGTCTGTGACGTTGATATGACTGTATGTAGCACTACAAGTTATCGGGGGGGTGGGCGTAGCTCAGATGGTAGAGCGCTCGCTTAGCGTGCGAGAGGTACTGGGATCGATACCCAGCGCCTCCAGAATTTTTAACACACCTACACGCGCACCTTGCCATGCAAGTGGAATAATTCCCAACCGGCAGAGGTGTGTAGGCAGATACAAGCGAACGATTAGCATCCACAATTGGCGAGCGTGCTTTTGTTCGTGCGCAGGAAGCACCCTCCTCCCACACCTACACTTAATTTAGAAACAGTACAAATGTTCCCATAAGATTCTCAAGCCTACGTCGGAAAGATCTGCCTTGCGCCGATTTCACGTAAATCCCACTGCA